>NC_051334.1:152527686-152836700 GCF_015220235.1 Choloepus didactylus | reverse complement strand
AAACCACTGATTTGTCATTAGAGTTTGTGTATTTTATATCATGTAGTAAGTAAATAGTGGAGTTACAAATCAAAAATTATTGACTTCTATTTGTATTCCATTGTGGTCAGAGAATGTGCTTTGAGTATATTCAATTGTTTTTGTTTTTTTGTTTTTTTAAATTTCTTGAGGCTTACTTTATGTCCCAGCATATGGTCAATTCTGGAGAAAGATCCATGATCACTAGAGAAAAATGTGTGTCCTGGTTATTTGGGATACAAGGTTCTATATATGTCTGTTAAAATTCTCTATATCTCTCTCTCCTTTCTTTGTTTCTCTGTCAGTAGGGCTCCCTTTAGTATCTGAAGTAGGGCAGGTCTTTTATTAGCAAAATCTCTCAGCATTTGTTTGTGAAAAATTTAAGCTCTCCCTCAAATTTGAAGGAGAGTTTTGCTGGATAAAGTATTCTTGGTTGGAAATTTTTCTCTCTCAGAATTTTAAATATGTCATGCCACTGCCTTCTCACCTCCATGGTGGCCACTGAGTAGTCACTACTTAGTCTTATGTTGTTTCTTTTGTATGTGGTGAATTGCTTTTCTTTTGCTGCTTTCAGAACTTGCTCCTTCTCTTCAATATTTGACAGTCTGATCAGAATATGTCTTGGAGTGGATTTATTTGGATTTATTCTATTTGGAGTTCACTGGGCATTTATGCTTTGTGTATTTACACTGAGTAGAAGGTTTGGGAAGTTTTCCCCCAAAATTTCTTTGAATACTCTTTCTAGACCTTTACCCTTCTCTTCCCCTTCTGGAACACCAGTGAGTCTTAAATTTGGATGTTTTATTTTATCTATCATATCCCTGAGATCCATTTTGATTTTTTTGATTTTTTTCTCCATTCTTTCTTTTGTTCTTTCATTTTCTGTTCTGTGGTCCTCTAGGACACTGAGTCATTTTTCCTCTAATCTTGTATTATGAGTATCCAGAGTCTTTTTAATTTGGCCTACAGTTTCTTTTATTTCCATAAGATCTTCTATTTTTTTATTTACTCTTGCAATTTCTTCTTTATTCTCTTCTAGGGTCTTCTTTATGTTCTTTATATACTGTGCCATGTTCTTCTTTATGTCCTTTATATCCTGTGCCATGCTCTCATTCTTTGATTGTAGTCCTTTGATTAATTGCGCCAAGTACTGTGTCTCTTGTGATATTTTGATTTGGGTGTTTGGGATTGGGTTCTCCATATCGTCTGGTTTTCTCATATGCTTTAAGATTTGCTGTTGTTTTTGGCCTCTTGGCATTTGCTTTGCTTGATAGGGTTCTTTCAAGTTGTAAAAAATACCAGTCTAGTTTTTCAGGACTACAACTTGGTGGCATACACTCTCTCTAACTAACCAGCAGATGGTGTCTGTGAGTCACCTATTCCCCTCAAGTCAGTTCTCCTCAAGTTTGTCTTTGTGGTGTGTGGGGAAATGATTCTTGTGGGGTTCAATTGGTGAACTCAGTTTGGTTGTGTTTTTGGTGCTGTCCACCCTGAATGTGGGGCATGTGTCTGGGTGGTTAGGGAGGCAGGGCAGCTTTAATATTCAATCCTCCCAGGTGTTCCTGAAGATTCAAGGCTGTTGCAAGGGTCTAAGTCTTCATTTCAGTTTTGCCCCAGATTTTCTCTGCTGCTGACCCACAAGTCACTGGCATTGATGTAGCATCCCTGGGTTTTCCAAGTGGGCCCCTTTCTCAGCTGTGATCTTCCAGGACCTCTGCTGAGGGAAGGCTGTGCTATGTCACAATCTATCCCTCAAGTGAAGCCCCAGGCCACCAAGCCATGCAGGGATGCTCCCAGCCTGATGCAAAGATGGCTGAATGGGGCATCTCAACCCACCCCCCCCTTTTTGCACAGCTCCACCTTCCCAGCTCTGGGACAACTAGCTGTGTATGCACCCAAGGCCACTGTCCATGTCCGATATTATGGCATGTGTGCAGTGCCATGGGATACACTCTCCATTACACTGGGTTTCCTGGTGTGGCTCTGGGCTGTGGTTATGGCCCCATGCAGGAGTGTCTCCTGCCCGCCAAGGAGCCAACTGCAAGCAGTGTGGTTTCTTTCTCCTTTTGGCTCTCCCCTCTGACCCCCTGGCCCTGAGGGAATCAGCAGCAGTCTATCCTTCATGCCAGACACTGAGAGGTTGGCACAGCTGCTCCTGCCATGCTTCACTGTGCAGTTGTCACCATCATAACTGCAGCCACTCCTGTTTTTTTTTTTTTTTTTTTTTAAAGAACTAGTCCATCTCCAAATGTCAGCCCCCAGTTTCCCCACACCATAATGTGGCCATGGGACTTTCATCTGGCTTACTCACTCATTTCAGAATGCAGACTCCTAGTTTCACCAATTGCATGGTCCCTGTGGTTTTAGCAGACATTGTCTGGCTGGTGCATCACTGAAACTGGTGCTCTGGGTCACTTTCTGGTTTTTATCTAGTATTTTTCATGGAGGTGTTTTTTTGCCCTGTCTCACTTAGCGACCATCTTAGGTTCTCAAGTCAGGAACTTTTTCTTTAATGTTGGCTTGCTGTTCCCGTTACTTCATCTGGGGATTTTCTATTTTCTGACACTGACTATTGTTTTAAATAGTTTTTGATTACACTTTTTTATTTGTTTATTTATTGATTGATTTGCATTTCCCATTCCCATAAACCAACTTTACCATATACCCTCAGAGATATCACCACCAAGCAAGCATTATTCATTCTTCAGAGGACTGAATTACAGCTCCTAGGGTCCCTTCCTTTTTAAGCCTTTTTGTTCTAATAGCCTCATACTTTTCCCTTTGCTCCTCCAGCTCTATTGATGGTTGAGGATTCCTGTAACTTATACCACTGTTTTTCCTCCATGTAACCTTTCATTTGCCTTTTCAGTTCTCCAACACATTTTTTAACTAATTTCCTATATTTAATTCTCTGTGTTAAATAACTAGTATGGTTTCTGTTTTCTAAACTTCATTCTGATTGATATAAGTCTTAGCCAGGCAATACAGGAAATAGTTCAGTCATATGGACTAGGTTCAAAAAACTTAGCAATATGGAGGAAGGCTTTAACTTGCTGAACACAATCCCACAAGATAGTTCTTGATCAGGACTGGCTCAGGAATTGTCTTATATTAAACAAGTTTGTTGACTATCATTAACCAAGTAAGGGAGGCCTGGGCCTGACTGAGGGCATATTTAAATCATGTTGGTTTATGCCAATGTAAACACAAGAAAAAAATTGTTTTGATATTAAAGCAGTGATATTTACTGAAAGGGGTATATATTTTATATATTTTGGAGCTTTTTAGAGATGAATTCCTACCTGAATTCTGAAACAGAATATCTATTAGGCCCTAGACAAGTCACTTTATCTCTCAGTCTTTGTTTCTAAAAAATGGTGATGGAATTTTTTCTTATAAGACAGTTGTTATAGTTGCATGAGATAATTGAGATAATATAGACAAAAATCTTCACCTCATTCCTGGCACATTGTTGGCACTTTTTACATAGCTTTCTTCGCTCTACACTTACTCTATTTCATTGTAAGCACCTAAATAGAATTTCTTCATCAGTAGTGTTAGATAGATAGAAATAATATGGAATTATGCAAAAAATCAGAGAAATTACTGTTTTGTCACATTTGGGAAATAAATTGACACTGAACTATCTTCATCTATATGTAGGCAGTCTTCCTGTGGATCTCTTTCCTCTTATCACTTAAGATCAGAGATTTTTACTAATTATGTCCTGGACTGTATGGAATTGGAAAATATTGTTATTCTCTTTAGTAAAAAGAAAACATAATAATGTCAATGTGATACAAATATATGTGCATGTTTAATTATGTATGTATATATTAAATGATACATACATATATAATTATATGTGTGTATATATGCATATGTATATATAGTCCTATATATAATTTAAAGTAAGCAAAAGTGTTTTGAGTTTTCTGCTATTTTCAATAATTATTCATTGTTCCTCTCTACCAGCAAGAATAGACATTCTTTCCCCCCCCCTCATTTTTCTACACATTCATCCATACACTGGACAAAGGGGAATGTGGTCCATATGGCTTTCCCAATCATATTTTCACCCCTCATAAGCTACATTTTTATACAATCGTCTTCAAGATTCATGGGTTCTGGGTTGTAGTTTGATAGTTTCAGGTATTTACTGCTAGCTATTCCAATTCATTTGAACCTAAAAATAGTTGTCTATATTGTGCTTAAGAGTGCCCACCAGAGTGACCTCTCAGCTCCTTTTGGAATCTCTCTGCCACTGAAACTTATTTCATTTCCTTTCACATCCCCCTTTTGGTCAAGATGTTCTCCATCCAATGATGCTGGGTCTAGACTCCTCCCCAGGCATCATATTCCATGTTGCCAGGGAGATTTATTCCCCTGGGTGTGAGATCCCACATGGGGGGAGGGCAGTGATTTCACCTTCCAAGTTGGCTTAGCTAGAGAGAGAGGGCCACATCTGAGCAACAAAGAGGCATTCGGGAGGAGACCCTTAGGCACAATTATAGGCAGGCTTAGCCTGTCCTTTGCAGCCACAGTCTTGCCAAGGGCAAGTCCTGTGGTAGAGGGCTTGGCTCAGTCCATCAAACCACCAGTCCCCTATGTCTATGAGCACATCAGCAACCATCAAGGTGGGGAAGCTCAACACCCCTGAATTCTCCACCAGCAACTCAAGGGGGTTCTGCATAATTTTTTCATTGCTACCTTTTTTTAATTAACTCTTTTTTTTTTTAAATTAACTATATCAAAAATTTTGAAAAAAACAGAGAGTAAACAAACATTTCATACAAACATAACATAACCAGGGAGTAAGAAAAAGACAACTAAACTAAAATAACTACTTTACTTCCAACATGTTCCTACTCTACCCCAAGAAAATAGTCTAATATAGCAACATTACTGTGAACTTATTCCTACAAAACCCATCAGTAATTACCAAACCATAGTCATTTCTGGGCATTCCCAGAAAGTTAAATTTACCCATGATAGCTTATCTACTCTTATTGGGTTACTATTCCCCCTCCATTAATTGCTCTCTATCACTAGTTCCCCTACATTCTACATTATAAACCATTTATTTTACATATTTCAATGTTCACATTAGTGATAGCATATAATATTTCTCTTTTTGTGCCTGGTTTATTTTGCTCAGCATTATGTCTTCAAGATTCATCCAAGTTTTCATGTTTCATGACATCGTTCTTTCTTACTGCCACATAGTATTCCATCATTGTATATGCCACATTTTATTTATCCACTCATCTGTTGAAGGACATTTAGGTTGTTTCCATCTCTTGGCAATTGTGAATAATGCTGCTATGAGCATTGGCATGCAGATATCTGTTCATGTCACTGCTTTCAGATCTTCCGGGTATATACCGAGAAGTGCAATTGCTGGATTGAGGGGTAACTCTATATCTAGTTTTCTAAGGAAATGCCAGGCTGACTTCCAGAGTGACTGAACCATTATACAGTCCCACCAACAATGAATAAGAGTTCCAATTTCTCCACATCCTCTCCAGCATTTGTAGTTTCCTGTTTGTTTAATGGCAGCCATTCTAATTGGTGTGAGATGGTATCTCATTGTGGTCTTAATAGGCATCTCTCTAATAGCTAGTGAAGCTGAACATTTTTTCATGTGTTTTTTGGCCATTTGTATTTCCCCTTCAGATAACTCTTTTCATATCTTTTGCCCATTTTATAATTGGGCTGTCTATACTATTGTCATTGAGTTGTAGGATATCTTTACATATGCAAGGTATCAGTTTTTTGTCAGATACATGGTTTCCCAAAATTTTTTCCCATTGAATTGGCTTCTTTTTCACTTTGAAATGTTTTTATACTGTATGTTTTTTTTATTTTTTTGAGTTTTCTGCTGTTTTCAATAATTATTCATTGTTCCACTCTACCAGCAAGAATAGACATTCTTGATTTTATGTATATGTGGTCAAAAACTAGATAACTTTTCTAAAAGTAAACAGGGAAAAGGCCAATTTTTGATATACATAGGTTTCATTAACTGATTGTATCATGATCCTTAGTTCCTTGGCCTCTTCTCCAATGATCTCATTCTCCACTCTCTCTCAGCTGCTCACTCCATGCTATTATCAATAACAGCTCTCCATGATTTCTATTTCAAGTACCTCACTTTCTCACCATTACTTTCTTTCTTTCCAGCTCACTCTCTCTAGCAAATATGTGACCCCAACTAGATGGACTAGCAATTCCTTGACTCTACCATCTTATCACCATCACTCATTCACCCTCCTCATGTCAATAGTTTCTTCCTTATAAAACTTAGATTCCTTGATCCATTATCATTAGGTCCATTATGATAATTACTCTTTGCCATGAACTCTTAACTCCCTTGACTTTCCCCACTTCTGTTATACTCACCAAGCAAAAATCCAATGCAGGTTAAATGCTACTTTCTGCCTTCTGTGTTTTTGCACCACCACCAACCCAATAGCTCAACATGGCTGGAGGAAAGCATGTAACAATACTGATTGGTCTCCCTTCCTGGGTGCATCATTAATAAGTGAGCCCTCAGTTCTGCTTGAATATACTATTTCATTCTCTAGTCCATTCATTTTCCCACTTCCCTGGAAGGTATGTCACATTTTCTTTCTCCTTAAACATCTGATATCTCCTCTTCCTTTCTCACTCATAACTTACCTTACCTTAGGTTAGTCATTTTGCTTATTTACTCTTGGATCTATTGTTTCCCTTCCCTTCCTCTGCTCAGCATCAGAGGATTCTGTCCTCTACACACTACATTTCCTTGTTTGGGCTGGAATATCAGACAAGTGGAGAAGTCAGGGTATCTCTCATGCCCACCCTCTGTGGTCTTTGGCCTCTGTCTCTCTCACTGGTGGGTTCTTGTGATTATATATGTATATATATATCTGTAGTTCCAGTTCCCACCAAAAGCTGTTCTCCAGTTCCCTTGAGTGTCACTTTCTCTCTGATTCTAGCTTCAACTGAACCTGAACCATCATATTCCCTCTCTCTCTCTCTCTCTCTCTCTCTCTCTCTCTCTCTCTCTCTCTCTCTCTCTCTCTCTCTCTCTCTTTCTCTCTCTCTCTCAATCTCCCTTTCCCTCCCTCCCTCCCTCTCCCTCACCCCTCCATGTATTTAGCTCACTCTCTCTCTCTCACTCTCTCTCTTCCTACACTGAACAACAACCAACCACACCTTTCTGGATATTTTTTGTTGTTAAAACAGATCAGGATGACTTTATTCACAGCTACATGGTAGAACTCAGTTCCTAAGAAGGCAGGAGGTTGTTTGGGTTTTAGCATCAGGGCAAGGGCAGCAGACATGTACCAGCAGGCCCTCTGGGAAATAGGTGAGGCAGAGGTTGGGGTGAGGTTGATATTTAGAATAGTTGGGATCTGAAGTTGTCTTTTTTTTCCTTTTTTCTACAGTCTAAATCATTTATCACTGCAGTCTCACAGCTGCAAGATTCATTTTAAGGTAGTCAGGGTCCAGGAGTGAGCCAGGAGGAAAGTGCCAGAAGCAAAGCCAGCAGCTCAGTCAGGAGAAAGAAAAATGATCTTGACCACTTCCTATTTACCAATGAATTTGAAGATCTAAGTCCAAGCCAGAGATGGAAGCCATTTACATCAATCAATAAGATGCCTAGGGAGTTGATATGTTTATATGAACATAAATTCTTTGTCCCACCAATTTATAATCTGTGTCCTGAGTAAGAAGTGCAGCTGTTTCCTCTATCCTTCTCTCCATCCTTTGTTCTTTATTCTATGCCACTCCCTGAGCAGTATGTCATTAGCTACAGTTTAGCTCTTCTTGTTATCTTTTTCAAAATTTGCCCCTTCATTGGCTTATTGTTATGCTAATCTGAGTTAAAGTTAAATGACCACTCATGTTTTCTCTAATAACCTCACATAACAAAATTTATATCTCATTAACAGAAGTTTTGGTTACTTAATCAAAGGAGAAATTACTGTGAAATCTTAGATACTGGGGCCAGACCTTAGATGGAGTATTAGGATGTATTTAGGCCTTTTTAAATGCCCCTTCCACACATACACACAGGCAGCAGCTGACTCTGCCTACTTCAAGAATAAGCCATAGATGTACATGTGCATGTAAGTTGATGCACTACTCCTGCTCCAGAGGGCTTGAAATGAGAATTTTTTTCACTTATCCTTATTTAGTGTTCCACCGACAGCCATATTTTCTATTTTGAGTAATGGGGAAACTGGAAATACATACAAATGATGAGAATTATTATAAGTAATTTTCTTGATTTTCATCTTTAAATGTAATTATATAAACTTTCAACCATATCAGCTTCATTTACTCACCCTATCTGGAAATGTAATAAATGTGTATTGAATAGATGCTGTGTACAAAGTACTCTGTTTAGAACTGTGAGAAATTAAAAAAATGAAAACAACACATTTATTGCTTTTAGAGATGTGTCTAATCTACTGGAAGAGATAGAAAGGTCCATGAGAGTTGGCATAGAAGTGAATCTAGTTTGAACATATTCAGCTTCATGTTCCATCCATTCATTTAATGATGTACATTAAGCACCTGCTCTGTTCCAAGCACTATTCTAGGAACTGTGGATTAAATGATGAACAAAATACATTACAATCTCCATATCATAGTACATAGGACTAGTAGGGAAAATATAGACATAAAACAAAGAATTGTTTTAAAAAACATGAAAAAATCAGCTGTGAATAAGGGCTATGAAAAAGAGGTCATACAGCAATTTTACCTGGACAGGAAGGTGAATAATGGCTTCACTGAGAAAAGGATAATTGAGCTACAGTCTGAAGGGTAAATAGGTGTGAACAACACTGAAATGAAGAGAATAATGTCCCAGTTCCTCTGGCAAGAAATATTAAACAAATATATAAGACAGAAAGAAAGCCATTGTGTCAGAAGTAGAGGGAGCATGTGCATGATGAAGCTGGAAATGTAGGTGAAGCCAAGCTATGGTGTACAGACTTGTGGGCACAACATTTGAAAATTAGAATAGCATTTTCATGGTGGCATACAATCTCTTTAAAATTCTATCCTGTGGATATGACCAATGTTAGTGGACTGCTTATTTCTATATTAATTATATTTTATATAATCTTTATGCATTATAGTTGATTTAGTTGATCGTGTAAATTACCATCTAATACAAATGCACACCTGATGAGAATATTCACCATTTTGTCTTTCATATGCTACCCTACAGTGTATATAAAAAGAGAAAGATGTGCATTTGCAGAGATTTAAAGATTATGAGATCAAGTTAAATTGGAAATTAAGTATGAAGATCTTTCTAGAACTAAGTTCTATAATTTTAACATGTTGAAATCATATACTTTTTCCAAGAAAAGACCCAAGAGAAATGTGAGCTGTCTGCCAGCTATGTTAAATGGTCTCCAGGCCTCAAAGTGCTCTGGCTTTTAAAGGAGTACAAGATTCACAAATTCTTACCTCAGGCACACACTTTTTATTGTTTTCTTCCATTTAGAGTTAAAATTTTATACTGGAATGTAAAGTTTGACCAAGTGTGTTTTCAGAAATCTGCATAATGCAACAATTATATTTTGTTCTAAATGCTGTCTATTTCACTGAGATGTTTTTACATATTTGCAAATCAGAAATTCAAGGCAAATTAGATCCATGGTTCATACATAGAGGCCTGTTTCACCCCAGGTTTACCTGTATACTTTTTTGATTGTATTCATGGCAGGTAGCATAACAGAGCCATTTAGCAAAATAAAGAGACTGCATAGGAATATGCTCTACTCATTTAGCACATATGTAAAACCAAAAATGCATAGCTCTAGCTAACATATAAGGAACTATATAGGTGAAATATCCACATCAGAAATTATATCCTTGAGTGAGAAAAGTGTGCTCCTTGGTTCCCAGACTAAACAGAGAACAAGAGAGCAAGAGTAAGCATGAAGGCCTCTTTCCATCTAAATAGTACAATGACTTTATTAAATATGTACTTGATCCAAGACCAATAATATCAACATTCCAAATTTCCTAAAATATTAAATTAAACCTCTCAAAATCAAATTTTATTAGCAAAAGAAACATTTCAACATTATATTTTAAAATAAAATCTTGATTAAATGCTGTCACATAGCTCAGGCATATTTTTTCCCCTATTACATGAATACATTGCTCAGGAAGCTTCAGACATTTTGGAAACTCCAGCAATCAAAGAAATTTAATTTTGTCAGCTCAACATTTTTAGTATAATAAGTTCATCCCCAGTCAATGTTCTTGGAAGCCCTCTGTAGTAGTCAGTACTTGAAATCTAATCTGATTATATAGCTTAGCTCACTGTAGTTATGACTTCATTTTTTTCAGTGCAGTTGCTTCCCATTACTAAAATGGAGAAACCTATTGAATATGAGTTATATTACTGAATTAACATATATGATTTTGTTATTATTAGTGTTATTAGTATGGGGATACCTTGGAAATGTTGTGGGTTCAGTTCCAGACCAGAACAATAAAGTGAGTTGCATGAACTTTTTGGTTTCCCAGTGCATATAAAACTTATGTTTAAACTATGCTGCAGTCTATTAAGTGTGCAACAGCATTATATATTTTTAAAAGTCCATGCTTTAATTAAAAATGATTTTATTGCTAAAAATTCCAACCATCTTCTGAGCTTTCAAGGAATCATACTCTTTTTGCTGGTGGAGGGTCTTGCCTCCATGTTGATGGCTGCTGATTGATCAGGGTCGTGGTTGCTGAAGATTGGGGTGACTGTGGCAATTCCCTAGAATAAGACAACAGTGAAGTTTGTTTCACCAATTGCTCTTCCTTTCACAAAAGATTTCTCCATAGCATGCAAATGTTTGATAGCATTTTACCCACAAAACTTCTTTGAAAATTGGAGTCAATCCTCCCAAACACTACTGCTGTTTTATCAACTATTATGTAATATTCTAAACACTCAGTTGTCATTTCAACAATGTTCAGAGCATCTTCACCAGGAGTATATTCCATTCAAGAACTGCTTTCTTTGCTCATCCATAAGAAGCAATTCCTCATCCAGTCAATTTTTTTCATGAGATTGCAGCAATTCTGTCACATATTCAAGCTCTACTTTTAATTCTGTTTCTCTTGCTATTTCCAACACATTTACAGTTATTTCCTCCTCTGATGTCTTGAATGCCTCAAAATCATTCATGGGGTTGGAATCAACTTCTTCTAAATTCCTGTTACAGTTGATATTTTTATCTCTTCCCATGAAATGAATGTTCTTAATGACACCTAGAATGGTGAATCCTTTCCAGAAAAGAAAGGTTTTTAATTTACTTTGCCCAGATCCACCAGAGGAACCACTATGTATGGTAGCTATACCCTTATAAAATGTATTTCTTAAATAATTAGGCTTTAGAGTGTAATTATTTAAGATATAATAATAATCAACTTCTTGATCCACAGGCTGCAGAATAGATGTTGTGTTAGCAGGCATGAAAACATCATTCACCTCACTGTGCAGCTCCATCAAAGCATTTGAGTGTCCAGGTGCATTGTCAATGAGCAATAATATTTTGGAAGGAATCTTGTATCTCTGAGTTGTAGGTCTCAACAGTCAGCTTAAAATATTCAGTAAACCTTGTTTTAACAGATGTACTTGTCATCCAGGCTTTGTTGTTCAATTAATAAAGCACAGGCAGGGTAGATTTAGCATAATTCTTACCACCATTGTGATTTTAAGAATGATAAATGAGCACTGGGTTCAACTTTAAGTCACCAGCTGCATTAGCCCATAATAAGAGTATCAACCTGTCCTTTGAAAATTTGAAACCAGGCATTGACTTCTCCTCTGTAGCTTTGAAATTCCTAAATGGTCTCTCCTTCCAATAAAAGGCTGTTATCATCTACACTGAAAAGCTCTTGATTAGTGTAGCCACCTTCATCAATGACCTTAGCTGGATCTTCTGGATAACTTGCTCAGCCTCTACATCAGCACTTGGTGATTCACCCTGCACTTTTACGTTATGGAGCTGGCTTCTTTCCTTAAAACTAATGAACCATCTTCTGCTAGCTTCAAGCCTTTCTTCTGCAGCCTTCTCACCTCTCCACACTTCATAGAATTGAAGAGAGTTAGGGCCTTGCTCTAGATTAGCCTTCAGTTTAAGGGAATGATGTGGTTGGTTTGCTCTTTTATCCAGAGCATAAAACTTTCTCCATATCAGCAATAAGACTGTTTCACTCTGTTTTCATTCATGCGTTCACTGGATTAGCCATTTATATTTCCTTCAAGGGCTTTTTCTTTACATCCACAACTTGGCTAACCAGTGCAAGAGGCCTAGGTTTTTGCCTATCTTGGTTTTTTGATATGCCATCCTCACTAAGCTTAATCATTTCTAGCTTTTGATTTAAAGTGAGAGACATGGGACTCTTATTTTCACTTGAACATGTAGAGGAAATTGTAGGGTTATTAGTTGGTCTTATTTCAATATTGTTATGTCTCAGTGAATAGGGAGGCTTGAGGGGAAGGAGAGAGACTGTTAACTGACATTTGGTGAAACAGAACAGGCACAACATTTATGAATTAAGTTAGCTCTCTTGTATGTAGCACCTCAAAACAATTACAATAGTAACTTCAAATGTCACAGATCACTATAACATTTATAATAATAATGAAAAAGTTTGAAATATGGTGTGAAAACCAAAATGTGACACAGAGACACAAAGTGAGCACATGCTGTTGGAACAATGGCACTGATAGACTTGCTCAATGCATGGTGACCACAGACCTTCAATTTGTGAAAAATGCAGTATCTGCAAAGCACAATAAAGTGAAGTGTAATAGAAAACGTTATGCTTGTTTTAAACATTACATATTGTATGTTCTCTTCAGGAACTTTTCAAAAGCCTGCAACATGATGTGATTTCTGATATATCAGTGAACTGGCATAACTGTAATTTGAAAAGTTCTCCCAAGCAACAAGTTATTTCAGTTACTATGTTTTACTTAGAAATCAAATATAATGTGTTATCTGAGTTATCTGAAATCAAAATTAACAAAATGCCATTTTAGATAAGATTTATTAAAATTCTGAAAATCTGGTCTCCAGTGCAGGTCAAATCTGTTTCTCCCCAGCATTTATTTTGTTTATTACTGAAATCTTTATGCATCTTTTGAGACTTTTGTAAAGTTTTGAGTACCATGGAGAAATCATATGCTGTAGTTCACTTTTCAGCATTCTTATACCATTAGTGAGTTCAAACATCTGTGAAATCTTAGATTCCTGTAATGTTAGTGTTAACATTATCCAAATAATACAAATCAGGGTTTGTAATAAGATAAGTGGAGCATATTTGGGGAAGAAAAAGCTTAAATATAGTCAGTTGCTGTCTGGAGAAAACTGCAAAGCAGTAGCACTAAAAAAGAAAAGAAATGATGGCAGTAGAAAATTAGATATGAGTTTACAGTGTGATAAAAAGGATAGAAAGACAAGCACTACCTTTCCCAATTTAATACCAGGAGTCTCTGTTCAAGAGAGGGTAAGGCACAGTTTTTGCATACAATGAATTAGCTATGTTGTCTGTGCTGTAGAATGTGGAAGAGGGAATGCTGGCAATGTTTATCTGCAAAACAAGTCTTTGCATAATTAAAGCAACCTTCAGTGTCACAGGCACAGAAACATTTTAATGGTGAGAAATGGTGGATTTCTGAAGTTGTCAATTTTTAAAAATAAATGACAATCCACTGGAGATTTGTTGTCATGCAACACTTTATAGTATAGAGTTTGACTGAAATAGGGTACATATTGGAACTCCTAAGAATATTTAGTTGTCAGAATTATCAACAAAAAACTTTGCTCATTAATTGCTGTCCTACAGCCAAAAATATTGTAGGGGTGGAGGTGTTGGGACAGAGGGAGAATCATGGTTGCCTTCCCTTACATTAATCTAAAAAAATTGAGCTGTGTCTTATAAACTCCCTAACTCTCTTAATAATTTTGTCAGGAATATATAATTATAAATTTACATACAAATCTTAGTGAAGTTATTTATATCATTATGCTATATATTTGGTAACAAACATTCTTAAGTATAGATTTCTGTGAAAAAGTAGTTTTCAGTTATGTTCAGTGTCCACATTCTATTCAGAGAATAAACCCAGATCTCACTCACTTTCAGAAATCACAAGATTACAGTTTAGGTCCAAAAGAACACAAAGAGATACTGATAAATAAGGTCCTGATGTTTCACTTTCAAATTAATTATGCATTCTAACTTTGTTTGCTATCTAATAAAATTATATCATTGAAATGTCCAAATTAAACTCTTACTTTATGTCCAAAATGCTGCCTGTAGTAGATCCAGAAACGCCTTGATGTCTCTGTTGAGAACAGTGGGTCTTATGTTACAATTTGGGGCGGTGTGCATTCATTTATTATATACTCTAATTACTATAGTAATATTAATATAATTAATATATTATGCTTTTCATATAGTATTACAAATATTATAATATAGAATACAGTAAAGTTAACGATATTATAATATCTGGAACCACTCTTTTACTGCTTTTACATTTGTATTTCCAGTGATCCTATTCAGTAATTAATAGTATCTCATTTTACAGATGAGGTGTTTGAGGCTTAACAAGGCTAACTAGTTTCCCTACAATCTTAAAACTAACTAGTGTCTTTGCCAAAATTTGAAAGCGATCCATTCTGACCCATTATCCTTCTGTGGCTTTTGATGTGAAAACTAAAATCAAACAATCTATTTTAACCTTGCATTCATGATCATCATGATATCAATTATCATTTGGCAATAAGTGTGTAGAGATATAAGATATCAAAGTTTTAAGTAGCTCTTTGGTCTTCTGAGTTCATGTTGTATGTGTTTTAGTGGGATTACAGATTTGGGAATTTTTCTTTACTTCTTGAAGAAAAAGCCATTGTTTCTGGTTTTTCTGTATATTTTTAAACTCCATTACTTTGATCATTTTGGATAAAGAAAGTCCAGGAGTCAGTTTATGAGAGGACCTAGCATTTGAATTCAGATATTTGCTGTATAAATATTTGACATAAACCCAAATATTCTGATCCTTTTGGATCAGAAAGTTACCTGCCTTGAACCTTTATTTATAACCAGAATTTCTCAAACATAGCACCATTGTGATATTATGCTGGATTATTCTTTGTTGTGAGGAGATGTCCTCTGAATTTGGGGATATTTAGCATCATCCCTAGACTCTACCCAGTAGATGCCAATAAAAACTCCCCTCTCCCAGTTGGGGCAACTAAAAATTCCTACAGAAATTGCCAAATTAGATATCCCCTTAGGGGCAAAAGCACTTTCCATTGATAACCACAGGTTTTGACTATACCACCAAAGAAAAAGAGAGTAGATAAGAAAATGTCAGTGCAACTTTATTCAACTCAGAGTGAAGGAAGAATCACAGACATTGATTTTCTGGCCAAAACATATTGGTTTTAGAATTGCCTGTTGAATTATGACAATTTTGAATTTGTAATTCTAGGTCTAACTTATTTTCATCAATTTTTCATTAAATTCAGCAAATTTTATAAAATAAATTTCACATAGATAAAAGTTTGAAAAAATAGGAAAAAATAACCATTCATTTGATGTTTTAAAAACAATTATGGTCATAGATAATATACTCATTTGTCTTTTTACATTACAGAAATTCCCCCACCTTGGCCTCCTGTGATTTGGATTCTGGACTTGGCCTAAGAAATTATTTTCTCACTAGATTAAGTATTGTGAAAGAATGTAGATACAATGTGCCCTAAAACAAACAAAAAAAAATTTATACACAGATGGGTTTCAGGAGGTTTAATTCCAAGGATTTAAAAATCCTGGGCAGGAGGTGCTTTGTTTGCATCTGAGATAAAATGTTTCTTTGCTATGCTACCTTCACATAATGATGAGTTTCATTCCCAAAGCAATCATTTGAAGGGTGATTTGAAATAAAGTCTAAAACATTAAATATCTAATTTCTTTTTACCCCAAGAGTATCATTAACTCAATCTGCTTTGCCGAAAAATGGAAAAAAAAAAAAGAATGGTAGGTAGGAAGATGGTTAAAATACTTTATGGTATGATTCTTTCCCAAACAGAAATTAATCACAAAAGCATAATTCTTCTGTTTTTATTCAGTGGCAACCTTATATAATGTCAGTCTAAATAAGGACAAGCTCAATTCTCACTCCATGTGGTGAATCAATACCAATGAAGTCTTTGACATTTAGTCAAGAAAACCAGATTATCAAATGGTCCATTTTATTCCCTCATCAATAAATAAGTATTATAGTGTATGTTGGGTAAGCATTCTAGTGTATGGATGGGTCAGGTTACCTACTAAATAATTGATTCAGTCATAGAATATAAAAGGTAGTTGGGACAGAGAGACAGGGAGCTGTTAAAATACATGATCATACTTTTCTTTCTGAACATGCAATATGCACTCAACCCAAGTTGAATGAAACTGAACTGAGAAGGTTAATGAGTTAGAAAATGGACTGTTCAAAAAGACTTACACATATAGAAAAGAAAGTTGTAAATGCCCTCAAATTCTTAAAAGCCTTCTAAAGAGTGCTTCAGGATATTTCAAGGAATTCCATTTGATTATTACAAAATGTGTGGCTTGGGCAAACTGCTAAAAGGTAGATAGGGACTAGTAGGTATATTAGTTTAGAAAGCTTCATAATTGCAGCCACCATACATTCCAGAATGCCTGCAACAGTCTGTTATCCACATAAACTCACTTGAAATTCTCCAAATTTTTGTAGGAAAGTGTGCTAAAAATACAAATGTTATTCTTAAATGCAAATACCAAGGAATATCCTTATAACTGTGGCTTTGTCATTGATTCAAATAATTATGTTTGTAAATGTTTCATCACATCTTAATTTGTAGTTGGATTTATATGACAATTTTGGGGGAGCTATTTCTTTACAAATGCTCAACAGATCCACTGTATCAATATGGATAATCTTGGGGACTCAATTTCAAATGAGAATACTTAAGAGGAGAGAAGTTATGGCTGAACTTGCAGACCAAAATAGACATGGTAAGAAGTTACTCTGTACATTCTAGATATTAAGCCCTTATTGTACATGTAGTTTCCAAATATTTTCTCCATTTGAGTAGGTGACCATTTTACTTTCTTGACAAAGTGCCAAGAAGCACAAACATTTTTAATTTTGTGGAGGTCCCATTTATCTATTTTATCTTTTGTTACATATGCTTTGGGTGTAAAGTCTAAGAAAACATTGCCAACAACAAGATCTTGAAGATGCATCCCTACATTTTCTTCTAGGAGTTTTATGATCCTAGTTCTTATATTTAGGTCTTTGATCCATTTTGAGTTCATTTTTTGTATAAGGTGTGACAGGAGTCCTCTTTCATTCTTTGCATATGGATATCCAATTCTTCCAGCACCAATTGTTTGAAGAGAAATTTCTGTCCCTGTTGAGTGGACTTGGCAGTCTTGTCAAATATCAATTGGTCATAGATGTGAGGGTCTATTTCTGAACTCTCAATTTGATTCCATTTGTCAATATATTTATGTTTATGCCAGTATGATGCTCTTTTGACACTGTAGCTTGGTGATATGCTTTAAAACCAGGACGTGTGATTCCTCCAACTTTGTTCCTCTTTTTCAAGATGTTTTTGCATAATTGGCTTTTCCATGTCTGAAAACTAGGCTCTTGGAATTTTGATTGGGATTGTGTTGAATCTGTAAATAAATTTGGAGAGAATTGACATCTTAACAATATTAAGTCTTCCAATCCATGAACATGGGATGTCCTTCCATTTATTTGTCTTCCTTGATTTCATTTAGCAACACTTTGTAGTTTTCTGTGTACAAGTTCTTTACATCTTTGGTTAAATTTATTCCCTAGGTATTTGATTTTTTAGTTTTTATTTTAAATTGATTTTTCTTTTGGTTTGCTCCTCAGATTGCTGACTACTAGTGTGTAGAAAAACTACTGATTTTTGTATGCTGATCTTGTCCCTTATCACTTTGCTGAACTGGTTTATTATCTCTAGTAGCATTGTTGTAGATTATTTTGGGACTTTCTATATAAAGGATACCATTATCTGAAATAATGGAAGTTTTACTTCTTCCTTTCCAATTTGGGTGCCACTCATTTTTTTTTTTTATTGTGTAGCTGCTCTAGATAGAATTTCTAGCACAATGTTGAATAAGAGTGGTGACAGTGGGCTCCTTGTTCAAGATCTTAGCAAGAAAGAGTGCTGTCTTTCACCATTGAGTATGAAGTTAGCCATGGGTTTTCATATACATCCTTTACCATGTTGAGGAAGTTTCCCTCCATTCCTATCTTTTGAAGTGTTTTTTTAACAAGAAAGGATGCTTGATTTTATCAGATCCCTTTTCTGTGTCAATCAAGATGATCATGTGGTTTTCCCCTTTCCATTTGTTAATGTTGTGTGTTACATTAATTGATTTTCTTGTGTTGAAACACCCATGCATATCTGGGATAAAACCCCTTTGATAATAGTATACAATTTTTTAATGTGCTGTATTTGATTTGCAATTATTTTGTTGAGGAATTTTGAATCTATATTCATTAAAGACATTTCTCTGTAATTTTATTTTGTTGTAGTATATTTATCTGACTTTGGTATGTTGGTGATATTGGCTTCATAGAATGAGTTAGGTAGTGTTCCTTCTTCAATTTTTTGGAAGATTTTGGGCAGGACTGGTATTAATTCTTCTTGGAATGATTGGTAGAATTCACCTGTGAAGCTAGCTGGTGCTGGGCTTGCCTTTGTTGGGAAGTTTTGGATGATGATTTAAAACTTTGCTTGTAATTGGTCTGTTGAGGTCTTCCATTTCTTCTGGAGTCAGTGTATGTTGTTCATGTGTATGCCAGTTTGGATATATTAAGCCCCCCAAAAAAGCTGTGTTCCTTTAATCTAATCTTTTATGATCTTTGGATTAGCTTGTTTCCATGGAGACATCAATGACCCAACTATAGGTAGGACATTTTTTTTTTATTTTGAGATAAATTCAAAGTTACACGAATAGTTGCAAAAACAATACTAGCCCCATACACAGAATTCCATCATACCCTGACCCCCCACCCCCGATAGCTCAATCCACCAACTTTAACATGCCGTCACATCACTATTTCTTTCCCTCCCTCCCTCCCTCCCTATCTATCATCCATCATATATTTCTCTGTCTTCTGAACATATGAGAGTTAGCTGCACACATCCTTGAACATACACTATAATTCATGTATGTACTTCCCATGAACAAGAACATTCTTTTATGTAATTCCATTAAGCACAGCTAACTATAAGAGATTCAACAATGATACAATGCTTACATTCTATATTTCCTTTTCCTTATGTCTCAACTGTGTCCCTTCGAGCCACCTGTCCTCCACCCTCCAATCCCATCCAAGTTCATCCTTAGCATTCAATTGTCATCTAGTTAGACTGTATTTTTTTTCAATTGTGGAAACATATATACAGCCTAAATCTTCCCATTCCACCCCCTCCCTAGACTTCCATTAGTGGGATTAATCACATTTAGAATGATGTTATGCTCTTTCCCACCATCCATTACTAGAAATTTCCCTTCACCTCAAACAGCAACCCTACACTCCTTTCTGAACTCCCCATTGCCCCTTCCCCCATTTCTCTTAACCCAAACTCTACTTTTCATCTCTATGGTTATATTCTCTGATAATTTCTTTGTGTTTACTGTGGGGCTTAAAATTAACCTCTTAAATCCCTATCAATCTTGTTTTTCTTTGATACCACCTCCACTTCAATAGGGCACGTAAACTATGTTCCTATACTCCTTCATTCCCCCACCTTTATATAGTTGTCTAAAATTACATATTTTACATTGAGTTCAAAACCACTGATTTGTCCTTAGAGTTTGTGTATTTTTTATCATGTAGGAAGTAAATAGTGGAGTTATAGTTCAAAAATTATTGACTTCTATTTGTATTCCATTATGTTTGGAGAATGTTCTTTGAATATATTCAATTTTTTTTTTTTAATTTCTTGAGGCTTGTTTTATGTCCCAGCTTATGGTCCCTTCTGGAGAAAGATCTGTGATCACTAGAGAAAAATGAGTGTCCTGGTGATTTGGGATGTAAGGTACTATATATGTCTGTTAAAATTCTCTATATCTCTTTCTCCTTTCTTTGTTTTTCTGTTGGTAGGGCTTCCTTTAGAATCTGAAGTAGGGCAGGTCTTTTATTGGCAAAGTCTCTCAGCATTTGTTTGTCTGTGAAAAATTTAAGCTCTCCCTCAAATTTGAAGGAGAGTTTTGCTGGATAAAGTATTCTTGGCTGGAAATTTTTCTCTCTCAGAATTTTAAATATGTCATGGCACTGCCTTCTCGCCTCCATAGTGGCCACTGAGTAGTCACAACTTAGTCTTACATTGTTTCCTTTGTATGTGGTGAATTGATTTTCTCTTGCTGCTTTCAGAACTTGCTCCTTCTCTTCAGTATTTGAGAGTCTGATCAGAATATGTCTCAGAGTGGGTTTATTTGGATTTATTCTATTTGGAGTTCACTGGGCATTTATGTTTTGTGTGTTTATATTGTGTAGAAGGTTGGGGAAGTTTTCCCCAACAATTTCTTTGAATACTCTTTCTAGACCTTTACCCTTCTCTTCCCCTTCTGGGACACCAATGAGCCTTAAGTTTGGACGTTTTATTTTATGTATCGTATCCCTGAGATCCATTGTGATTTTTTTTATTTTTTTCTCCATTCTTTCTTTTGTTCTTTCATTTTCTGTTCTGTGGATTTCTAGGACACTGAGATGTTGTTCAGCTTCCTCTAGTCTTGCATTGTGAATATCCAGTCTTTTTAATTTGGCCAACAGTTTCTTTTATTTCCATAAGATCTTCTATTTTTTTATTTAGTCTTGCAATGTCTTCTTTATGCTTATGCTCTTCTAGGGTCTTCTTTATGTCACTTATATCCTGGGCCATGGTCCTCTTGATGTCCTTTAAATCCTTTGCCATGTTTTCGTTCTTTGATTGTATTTCTTTAATTAATTTTGCGAGGTATAGAGTTTCTTCAGAAATCTTGATTTGTGTGTTTGGAGCTGGATTCTCCATATTGTCTGGTTTTATCATATGCATTAAGATTTTCTGTTGTTTTTGGTCTCTTGGCATTTGTTTTGCTTGATAGCGTTCTTTCAAGTTCTATCAAAAAAAAAAGGGGATATCAATCTAATTTTTCAGAGACACAGTTTGGTGACGTACACTTTCTCTTACTAACCAGCAGATGGCATCTGTGAGTCTTTAATTTGTTAGAATTGCAACTTGGTGACATACACTTTCTCTAACTAACCTGCAGATGGCGTCCATGAGTCACTTATTCCCCTCAAGTCAGTTGTCCCCAACTTTGTGGTATGTGGGGATCTGATTCTTTGGGGTCCAATTGGTGCACTTAATTTGGGTGTGTTGTCGGTGCTGTCTGCCCCCAATGAGGGGCATGTGCCTGAGTGGTTAGGGAGGAAGGGCAGGTTTAACAATCAAATCTCCCAGGTGTTCCTGGAGATTTAAGGCTGTTCTCTGCCACTGACACAAAAGTCCTTGGTATTGGCATAGGTTCCCTGGGATTTCCGAGCAGTTCCCCCCTCCCTGCTGTGTTTTTCCAGGACCTCTGTTGGGGGGGGCAGGCTATGCCACGTCACAAGTGAGTGCCAGCCTCCAGGGAAGCCCTGGGCCCCCGGGCTGTGTAGGGGCATTCCCAGCCCTCTTCAAAGATGGTTGAATGGGACACGTTAACTTCCCCCTTTCTGCACAGCTCTGCTCTCCCAGCTCTGGGACAATCAGCCGTGGGTGTATTCAAGGCCACTGTGCACGGCCAATATTGTGTCATGTGAGTGATGCTGCGGGAAAGACTCCCTGTCAGGCTGGGTTTCTCGGCTGGGCTCTGTGCTGTGTGTTCAGCCAGGCAGGAGCAGCCCCGCCCACTGGGGTGACAGCTGCAAGGCTGGGTTTCTTGGCTGGGCTCTGCGCTGTGTGCTCGGTCCTGGGCAGAAGCAGCCCCACCCACTGGGGTGACAGCTGGGAGGCTGGGCCTCATGGCTGGGCTCTATGCCATGTGCTCGCCCTGGGCAGGAGCGGCCCCGCCCGCCGGGGAGACGGCCGCGAGGCTGGGTTTCTCGGCTGGGCTCTATGACATGTGTTCGCCCCAGGCAGGAGCGGCCCCGCCCACTGGGGAGACGGCCGTGAGGCTGGGTTTCTCGGCTGGGCTCTATGCTGTGTGCTCGGCCTGGGCAGGAGCAACCCCACCCACTGGGGAGACCGCTGCAAGCCGCGCATACCCCCTTTGTTTCCCTGGACCCGAGACAATCAGCAGTGGGTGTGGGAATGGGTATCCTCCACCCCAGACACCGAGGAGTTAGTCCAGACCACTCCCATCTTATCTGCAGCTGTTCCCAGGCTTCTCATATATATATATATATATATATATATATATATATATATATATGTATATATATTTTTTTTTAAAGTCCAGCCCACCGTTTCCCCCCAATGCAGTGTGGCCGAGGGATTCAGCCTACTCACTCACTCATTTCAGAATGAAGACTCCTGGTCTCACCAAAAGCACGTTCCCTGTGGCTTTAGCAGAACTTCTCCAGCTGGTGCTACTTTGGAAGTGATGTTCTGGGTCCTTTCTGGTTTTTTATCTAGTGTTTTCCACAGAGGTGTTTTTTTCTTTGTCTCACCTAGTTGCCATCTTAGGTTCCTCTCTCAGGACATTTTGATTAGATATTTCCATGGAAGTGTTACCCTGCCCATTCAGGGTGGGTCTTAATTAGACCAATGAAGTCTTTTAAGAGAAACTTGGGTATTGACAGAGTTGCTGAGGGATGCTTGGAAATGTAGAAAGAAGGATGTTTGGAGATGCTAAGCTAGGAGATGAAGCCCAGAGTTTGTCCTGGAGAACCTAAGAGAGGACCCCTAGACACTGAGAGAAAAATGTCCTGGGAGAAAGAAGCAAGGATGCATGGGAGTTGAGGGAGAGGAGTTGAAACACAACCTGGGAGCAAGAAACCAGCAGATTCCAACCATGTGCCTTCCCAGCTGACAGAGGTGTTCTGGACACCATCAGCCATTCTTCAATGGACTTACCCTCTTGTTGATGCATTAGTTTGGACACTTTCATGGCTTTAGAAATTTAAATTTGTAGCCAAATAACCTCCTTTTATAAAAATCAATCTATTTCTGGTATTTTGCATACTGGCAGCTTTAGCAAACTGGATGTGCTGGTTTGAATGTATTATGTCCCCCAGAAAAAGCCATATTCTTTGATGCAATCTTGTGGGGCAGACATATTAGTGGGGATTAAGTTGGAACATTTGGATTAGGTTGTTTGCATGGAAATGCACCCCACCCAAGTGTAGGTGATAACTCTGATGAGATATTTCCATGCAGGCATGGCCTCACCCATTCAGGAGCCATATAAATGAGCTGATGGGCAGAGGGAACTCAGTGCAGCTGTGAGTGACATCTTGAAGAGGAGCAAGCTTGCTAGAGAGGAACGTCCTGGGAGAAAGCCATTTTGAAACCAGAACTTTGGAGCAGATGCCAGCCACATGCCTTCCCAGCTAACAGAGGTTTTCTGGACGCCATTGGCCATCCTCCAGTGAAGGTACCCGGTTACTGATGTGTTACCTTGGACACTTTATGGCCTTAAGACTGTAACTGTGTAGTCAAATAAACCCCCTTTTTATAAAAGCCAATCCATCTCTGGTGTTTTGCATTCCGCAGCGTTAGCAAACTAGAACAGATTTTGGTACCAGAGAAGAGGGGTGCTTTTGCTGCTGAGTTTGCAAATACCAAACATGTTGGAACGGCTTTTCAAATGGATAAGGGGAAGATTCTGGAAGAATTGTGAGGAGCTTGATAGAAAAGGCCAAAACTGCTTTAAAGAGACTGTTTATGGAAATATGGACTCTAAAGATACTTCTGATGAGGACTTGAGCAGAAATGATGAATGTGTTGTTGCAAACTGGAAGAAAGGTGATCCTTGTTTTAAAGTGGAAGAGAATTTGGCAAAATTGACTCCTGGTGTCAGATGGAAGGAGGAATTTGAAAGCAACAACCTGGAATACTTAGCTGAGGAGATCTCCAGACTACGTGTGGAGGATGTATCCTGGCTTCTCCTTGCAGCTTATAGTAAAATGCGAGCAGAGAGAGGTAAACTTAGAACTGAACTCTTGGGTTCAAAGAAACCAGAAGCTGATGGCGTGGAAAATTACAAGCTTCCAGGGGGTGGAATCCCAGAAGCTACAACCCAACATGAGGATGTAACCAAACATGGAACCCAGCCACCATTTCAGTACAAGCCAAGATTGGAGATGGAATTATCCAGAAAGGATTTGTGGAAACTCCTGTTGTCTGATGGCTTTGACCCCTGCGTGCTTCATGCAAAGGCAACAGAATTTTTGTGAGATCTTTACAGACAGAGCCATTGCCAGTCTGGACTGGAGAAGACAGACAAGGAAGAAACTGAAGGAAAATTTCTTCAAAGACAGAGCCATGGAGGTTGAGGTCTGGAGTCAAGAGGCCTTGGGCTGGGAGAGTGGAGCAGCCCACACGCATGGAAAGTGTGAGTTTGCCCTGGAGGTCGAGGGTGGGCATTCCACCTCGATGTTCTGGAAGAGTTTTGCCACCCGAGGTCCAAAAGAGGGTGGAGCACATTCCCAGGGAAGTGGGGAGAGCCTAGCTGCCACCCCACTGTTCTGAAGGGGTTGAGCATGTGCCCCGGAGATGGAAGGGAATCCAGGAGCTGCCCCAAGGTTTGAGGAAGGTGGGGCCGAGAAGGTGGTCTCCCCAATGTGTGGATATGTTGGAGCACTCACCCAAGTGTTTGGAGAGGAAAGGGCTGCCACAAAGGCTCATAGGAAGGATTAGACTCCCACTCTCTCAAGCCCCAAGGATGAAACGTCATTCGGTTAATGACTCTCAGACTTTGAAATCTAATGGAGTTTGTCCTGCGGGTTTTAGGAACTGTTTCGGTCCTGTTAACCCTGTTTTCCTTACTGTTTCTCCTTATGGCAATGGGAATGTTTATCCTATGAATGTCCCTCCTTTGTATATTGGAAGTATATAACTTGTTCTAAGTCCACAGATCCAAAGCTAAAGAAGAATTATGCCTTAGGACACACCACGCCTGTAATTGATTTTGATAGGATCTTGTACTTAACTTTTGTTACTGAAATGATTTAAGTTTTTGTGATATTGGGATGGAATGAATGTATTTTGTATTTGGAAAGATAATGTCATTTTGTGGTCCAGGGTGTGGAATGTGCCAGTTTGAATGTATTGTGTCCCCCAAATGCCATTATCTTTGATGTAGTCTTGTGGGGCAGACATTTTGGTGCTGATTAGATTTGCTTGGAATGTGCACTACCCAGCTGTGGGTGGTGACTCTGATGAGATATTCCCATGGAGGCATGGCCCCACCCATTCAGGGTGGGCCTTGATCAGTGGAGCCATATAAATGAGCTGACTCAAAGAGAAGGAACTCGGTGCAGCTGTGAGTGACATCTTGAAGAGGAGCAAGCTTGCTAGAGAGGAACGTCCTGGGAGAAAGCCATTTTGAAACCAGAACTTTGGAGCAGACGCCAGCCACATGCCTTCCCAGCTAACAGAGGTTTTCCAGACGCCATTGGCCATCCTCCAGTGAAGGTACCCGATTACTGATGTGTTACTTTGGACACTTTATGGCCTTAAGACTGTAACTGTGTAGTCAAATAAACCCCCTTTTTATAAAAGCCAATCCATCTCTGGTGTTTTGCATTCCACAGCATTAGCAAACTAGAAAACCATATGAAAAGATGCTCAACTTCACTACCCACTAAGGAAATACAATAAAAAATGCAATGAGCTATCATTTCACACCTACCAGAATGACAAGTATTAAAAAAGAAAAACAGAAATTTGCAAGTGTTGGAGAGGATGTGGAGAGAGTTCAACAGTCCCTCAGGAATCTAACTATAGAATGCCATATGATTCAGCAATCCTGCTTCTAGTTATATAACCAGAAGAACTAACAGCAGGGCTTTGAACAGAGATTTCCACACTGATAGTCATAGCGGTGTAATTCACAATTACCAAAAGATGGAAGCAAGTGTCCATCAAATGATGAATGTATGAACAAAATGTGGTATATAAATAGATGGAATATTATTCAGCTATAAGAAGAAAGGAAGTCCTGATGCATATGAAAACATGGATGAAAATCAATGGCATTAAGTTGAGTGAAATAAGCCAGACACAATAAGAAAAATATGGTCTGATCTCACTGATATGAACTAATTATAGCTGGAAAACTCATAGATTTATAATCTAGAATATAGGATACCAGGGAATAGAAGGAGGGTACAGAATGTGGAGGTAGTGCTTAATTTGTGCAGAAATTTTATTCAAGTTGATTGGAAATGTTTGGAAATGGATAGTTGTAATGGTAACCCATTATTGTGACTGTAATTAGCAGCACTGAATTATGTTTGTGCATGTGGTTCAAAGGGGAAATTTTGGGTTGTGTATATTACTAGAAGGAAAGTTCAAAGGTAAAACATGGGACTGTATAATACAGTGAGCCTTTTTGGCAGAAAATGGGCTGTGATTAATAGTAGAAATATAAGAATGCTGTTCTATGAATTATAACAAATGTATGACACTATTACAATTTTGCAATGTAAACTGTGGACTACAGTTAATAGTGATATTTTAATATTCTTTCATCAATTATAGCAAAGGGACCACACTAATGAACATTGTCAACAATAAGGGTGTATATGGGAATGTTGTATTTTTTTACATGACTATTCTGTAAAACTACAACTTCCTTAATTAAAAAGGAAATAACAATAATTTAAATAACAACACTAAGTGAAAGAAAACAGACACCATGTATTACATATTGCATAATTCTATTTGTATAAAACATAAACATAAACAAATTATAGCAACAGAATTAGATTAGTGGTTTTGTAGGGCTGGGGAAGGATTGAGTGAATGAGAGGTCACTGCTAAGGCTTATGGGATTTTTTTTTCTTTTTGGACCAAAGAAAATATTCTAAATTAGTTGTGGTGATGAATGCACACCTCTGTGATTATTCTAAAAGTCATTAATTGTACACTTTGGATGGATTGCATAGTATGAGAAAACATCTCAATAAAACTGCATAAAAAAGAAGTTACTCTGCCAGCTGTGGTTTCTTCTGCTTCATAACATTATAATACCCTTCTGAGTTTCAATGATCCCAACATGTTCAAGCCATCTTATCTCTAGTCTGAATTAATTCTTATTACTTTTCAACTAATATCATTAAAATCTATCTCATGGTAATGATATTTAGTTCTGAAATTATTATGCATGCATAATTCTTTGTAAAAAAGCTAAGAAGGTAATAGTGTGTATTGTGTTATAACAACATATATTCATTTATTTTAGCTTATCATTGTTTCAGACATAATGAATTACTTATTCTAAATAAAAGGTATAATCAACCCAAACAGAAAAGCTAACCTTGCATATGTACATAAAAGGTAAATAAATGACAAGGGATACTAATGATGTAAATTTATTAAATGATACAGCCTACTTTTTATCATAAAAATTACATTAAGCTATAACATCCTTTGAAATTTGCTCTATAGCTACTCATTGAATTGTGCTTTGGAAGTCTCCACTTTTCTCTATATACCTTATATTGCACAATGGGGAAAGAACTGAGACTGTGAAACTGTAACCCATAACAATTTTTGAAATTACCTATATAACTGCTTGTCAAGATGTATATTGAAAGTTTATACCTTTTTCTCCGTATGATATATTTTGCAGTAATAGAAAAAGCTGAAGTTGTGGAACTGTGACCCATGATATTCTTTTAAATTTTCTCTCTAACTACTTCTTGAATTGTACTATTATGTATATATGTTCAAGTTCATAATAAAAAAAATAAAATAAAACAATGGATTTACCAAAAAAGGTAGATGCTATCAACTTACACATATTTGACTCTAAAAAAATATTTAAAAGTTGTACAAAAATATTCACACTAAATAACCTTTCCTAATTTTACATGCATACCATACTATCTGCTGAAAATAATAACATGGAAATTTGCATTTAAATTGATGTAAGAAATATATTGAATGAGAACTCCTCAAGCTTAGAAGTTTCTGCACCTTGAAGGAATTTGTCAAAAAGGTGAAGAGGCAGCCAACTCAATGGGAAAAAAATTTTTGGAAACCATGACAAAAGACTGATATCTTGCATATATAAAGAAATCCTACAACTCAATGACAATAGTACAGAAAGCCCAATTATAAAATGGGCAAAAGATATGAAAAGACAGTTCTCTGAAGGGGAAATACAAATGGCCAAGAAACACATGAAAAAATGTTCAGCTTCACTAGCTATTAGAGAGATGTAAATTAAGACCACAATGAAATGCCATCTCAAATCAATTAGAATGGCTGCCATTAAACAAACAGGAAACTATAAATGTTGGAGAGGATGTGGAGGAATTGGAACTTTTATTCATTGTTGGTGGGACTGTATAATGGTTCAGCCACTGTGGAAGTCAGTCTGGCATTTCCTTAGAAAACTAGATATGGAGTTACCCTTCGATCCAGCAATTGCATGTCTCAGTATATACCTGGAAGATCTGAAAGCAGTGATTTGAACAGATATCTGCATGCCAATGTTCATAGCAGCATTATTCACTATTGCCAAGAGATGGAAACAGCCCAAATGTCCTTCAACAGATGAGTGCATAAATAAAATGTGGTATATACACACAACATAAAACTATGCAGCAGTAAGAAGGAAGGATGTTGTGAAACACATGACAACCTGGATGAACCTTGAAGACATAATGCTGAGCAAAATAAGCCAGGCACAAAAAGAGAAATATTATATGCTATCACTAATGTGAACATTGCTGGGGGAGAATGCATGGGGTGTTGGGCTTTACCACCTCAATGGTTGCTGATGTACACACAGACATTGGGGCTGGTGGTTTGATGGGCTGAGCCTTCAGTCACGGGACTTGCCCTTGGGAAGACTGTTACTGCAAAGGAGAGGCTAGGCCTGCTTATAATTGTACTTGTGTCTCCTCCTGAGTGCCTCTTTGTTGCTCAGATGTGGCCCTCTCTCTCTAGCTAAGCCAACTATGTGGGATCTGACACCCAGGGGTGTAAATACCACTGGCAATGTGGAATATGACTCCTGGGCAGGAATCTGGACCCAGCTTCATGGGATGGAGAACATCTTCTTGACCAAAAGGGGCATGTGAAATGAAATGAAATGTTTCAGTGGCAGAGAGATTCCAAAAGGAGATGAGAGGTCACTCTGGTGGGCCTTCTTATGCACAATATAGACAACCCTTTTTAGGTTTGAATGAATTGAAATAGCTAGCAGTAAATACCTGAAACTATCAAACTACAACCCAAAACCCTTGAATCTTGAAGACGATTGTATGAAAATGTAGCTTATTGAGGGGTGGCAATGTGATTGGGAAAGCCATGTGGATCACACTCCCCTTTGTCCAGTGTATGTATGGATGAGTAGAAAAACAGGAGCAAAAAAAAAAAAAAAAAAACACCCAGTGATCTTTTTTTTACTTTAATTGTTCTTTTTCACTTTAATTTTTATTCTTATTACTTTTGTATGTGTGGTAATGAAAATATTCAAAATTTAATTTTTGTGATGGATGCACAAGTATATGATGGTATTGTGAACAATTGATTGTATGCTTTGTATGGCTGTATGGTATGTGAATATATCTCAATAAAATTGAATTATTAAAAAATAAAATTAAAAAATGAAATATATTGAATGTACAATTATTGTATCACTCAGTTTACTCTGACCTGCAAATTTTTGTTTTTGTCTTAAAGGTAAATTTCATGCTTAATATATACACAATAAAATCTGCAGTTTATATGGTCGCCACTAGTTACATTTAATTTAAATTTAAATTAATCAAAGAATAAATATAATTAAAAATTTAGTTCCTCCATCATAGTAGCCACAATTCAAGTGCTCAATAAGCATACATACTTAAAGAAAGCTATATTGGGCAGAAATGATATGTTTGCTATAGATAAATAGAGATACGAGAAACATGCTTTTCTTGGAAAGCCTTAAGGACTTCTGAGAATTTGCAGTTTTCCCACTTTTAGAGCATTTGACTTCTTATGTAATAAGGTACTTCTAAACAGCGACCAGTTCTATCTTACTATGCAGCCCATCTATCATTCTAATTGGGACCAGTAAATATTAAATTAAGAATTTTCTACTTCATGAACTTTTGAAAATAGCTTTCCTAATTTCATTGGCCAGCTACCCACCAAGCTGATGACAAGCTGAAAAGTACAAAGAGAAAATTATTGTTCATAAATTTTCTGATTGTTTCTACCATTATTCTCTACTTAGTATCAACTTCATTTGAAAACTTAGGAGTGAGAATAGTAATAAGGAAATCTGTATTCTCTAAAACACTTTGAGTTGAATAATGCAACCTGTTTCAGAAAAATGAGACTGGTGTGGGGGAGGTCTCTTCTTATGGCAAAAATTTATCTAGGTATCTCTGAGATTTTGTTTACCATTTCAAACTTGGATGGAAGACTAAACAACCCTGTTATTATAAGTATCTAGACACAAGTTTATTCACTAATATGATTAAATGGATAATCACAGTGACCACATTTCTTTGCACCAGTGGATTTGGGAACTGTCTGCAGTTTTCTACCTTTATTCTGAGGACTGCTTCTGAAGAGTGGTGAGTTTTGATGTATTATCTTCGTCAAACTCAGTGAAAATAACACTGCACATCTGTGTCCTGCCTTCTCTCCTCCCAGCTTGATAATTTGCTCTGAAAATTATTGACTTTTTCTCACCCTCTTTGCTATTACCCCATTGTTCCGACTTCAGTTTATTTCAAGAGCTTAAATGTAAGTCTACTTATGAATAAAACTTTTTTTAAAACACTGTGTTCAAAATAAATAATTTTCATTATAAACAGCACATTTGGAACTGCTTCAAATTAAGATAAATCTTGGGAAAATATCACAATTCATGCCAGATATGCTATAAAATCAGGTTTTAAGAATATCCATTCAATATTTGTTGTTGATAGGCATTTGATATTTATTTCTCATTTTAGAATAAAGCAAAAGAGAAGCTGAGCATTCTTGCACATTTTAATCTAAAACCAATCAAACATACCCATTCTCTCAAAAGACTTCATGTATGTGCATATATTATATATGTATATGTAATATATACATGCCTCTGAACTTAAATTTAAGAATGTTAAAGAATTTGTCTTGTAATAAGATCCTGCAGAAAAAGGAGAATGATATTATCTACAGGATTCTACATTATATGCTTGAAAATTCCAAATAAGAATTTTCAAATTTACAACTTAGAAGAGCAATTGCATTGTAAATAAAAGATGGATAGTGAATGAATAAAGGATTATAATCATTCAGTGAGAAGGCCTTTCCTGGCAACATAAAATATGGGAGTATAACGTCAACAGCTTTTGAATGTTGGGAGACCTCTGAAAGTGTTTTATAGTGACTTACTTATCCATTGTTGCACTTGATATTTATAGTGTTTATTTTTTTTTATTTTTTTATCTTCATTTTATTGAGATATATTCACATACCACGCAGTCATACAAAACAAATCATACTTTCGATTGTTCACAGTACCATTACATAGTTGTACATTCATCACCTAAATCAATCCCTGACACCTTCATTAGCACACACACAAAAATAACAAGAATAATGATTAGAGTGAAAAAGAGCAATTGAAGTAAAAAAGAACACTGGGTACCTTTGTCTGTTTGTTTCCTTCCCCTATTTTTCTACTCATCCATCCATAAACTAGACAAAGTGGAGTGTGGTCCTTATGGCTCTCCCAATCCCATTGTCACCCCTCATAAGCTACATTTTTATACAATTGTCTTCGAGACTCATGGGTTCTGGGTTGTAGTTTGATAGTTTCAGGTATCCACCACCAGCTACCCCAATTCTTTAGAACCTAAAAAGGGTTGTCTAAAGTGTGCGTAAGAGTGCCCACCAGAGTGACCTCTCGGCTCCTTTTGGAATCTCTCTGCCACTGAAGCTTAGTCCATTTCCTTTGACATCCCCCTTTTGGTCAAGAAGATGTTCTCCGTCCCACGATGCCAGGTCTACATTCCTCCCCGGGAGTCATATTCCATGTTGCCAGGGAGATTCACTCCCCTGGGTGTCTGATCCCACGTAGGGGGGAGGGCAGTGATTTCACCTTTCAAGTTGGCTTAGCCAGAGAGAGAGGGCCACATCTGAGCAACAAAGAGGCATTCGGGAGGAGGCTCTTAGGCACAACCATAGGGAGGCCTAGCCTCTCCTTTGCAGCAACCGTCTTCCCAAGGGTAAAACCTATGGTAGAGGGCTCAACCCATCAAACCACCAGTCCCCTATGTCTGTGGTCATGTTAGCAACCATCGAGGTGGGGTAGACGAATACCCCTGCATTCTCCACAGGATCCTCAAGGGGGCACTACATCTTTTTTTCCTTGTTTTTCTTTTTTTTTTTTTAACTTTCCCTTCTTCTTTAAATCAAGTGTATGAAAAAAAAGTTAAAAAGAAAACAAACATACAATAAAAGAACATTTCAAAGAGACCATAACAAGGGAGTAAGAAAAAGACAACTAACCTAAGATAACTGCTTAACTTCCAACATGTTCCTACTTTACCCCAAGAAAGTTACCTAATATAGCAACATTTCTGGAAACTTGTTCCTACTATATCCATCAGAAATTAACAGACCATAGTCATTCCTGGGCATCCCCAGAACGTTAAATAGCTTATCTGTTCTTCTTGGATTATTGTTCCCCCTTCCTTAATTGCTCTCTATTGCTAGTTCCCCTACATTCTACATTATAAACCATTTGTTTTACATTTTTCAAAGTTCACATTAGTGGTAGCATATAATATTTCTCTTTTTGTGCCTGGCTTATTTTGCTCAGCATTATGTCTTCAAGGTTCATCCATGTTGTCATATGATTCACGAGATCGTTCCTTTTTACTACCACGTAGTATTCCATCATGTGTATATACCACATTTTATTTATCCACTCATCTGTTGAAGGACATTTGGGCTGTTTCCATCTCTTGGCAATTGTGAATAATGCTGCTATGAACATTGGCATGCAGATATCTGTTCGTGTCACTGCTTTCCGATCTTCCGGGTATATACCGAGAAGTGCAATCGCTGGATCGAATGGTAACTCTATATCTAGTTTTCTAAGGAACTGCCAGACTGACTTCCAGAGTGGCTGAACCATTATACAGTCCCACCAACAATGAATAAGAGTTCCAATTTCTCCACATCCCCTCCAGCATTTGTAGTTTCCTGTTTGTTTAATGGCAGCCATTCTAATCGGTGTGAGATGGTATCTCATTGTGGTCTTAATCTGCATCTCTCTAATAGCTAGTGAAGCTGAACATTTTTTCATGTGTTTCTTCACCATTTGTATTTCCTCTTCAGAGAACTGTCTTTTCATATCTTTTGCCCATTTTATAATTGGGCTGTCTGTACTATTGTCATTGAGTTGTAGGATTTCTTTATATATGCAAGATATCAGTCTTTTGTCAGATACATGGTTTCCAAAAATTTTTTCCCATTGAGTTGGCTGCCTCTTTACCTTTTTGAGAAATTCCTTCAAGGTGCAGAAACTTCTAAGCTTGAGGAGTTCCCATTTATTTATTTTTTCTTTTGTTGCTTGTGCTTTGGGTGTAAAGTCTAGGAAGTGGCCGCCTAATACAAGGTCTTGAAGATGTTTTCCTACATTATCTTCTAGGAGTTTTATGGTACTTTCTTTTATATTGAGATCTTTTGTCCATTTTGAGTTAATTTTTGTGTAGGGGGTGAGGTAGGGGTCCTCTTTCATTCATTTGGATATGGATGTCCAACTCTCCCAGCCCCATTTGTTGAAAAGACCATTATGACTCAGTTCAGTGACTTTGGGGGCCTTATCAAAGATCAGTCGGCCATAGATCTGAGGGTCTATCTCTGAATTCTCAATTCGATTCCATTGATCTATATGTCTATCTTTGTGCCAGTACCATGCTGTTTTGGCAACTGTGGCTTTATAAAAAGCTTCAAAGTCAGGGAGTGTAAGTCCTCCCACTTCGTTTTTCTTTTTTAGAGTGTCTTTAGCAATTCGAGGCATCTTCCCTTTCCAAATAAATTTGATAACTAGCTTTTCCAAGTCTGTAAAGTAGGTTGTTGGAATTTTGATTGGGATTGCATTGAATCTGTAGATGAGTTTCGGTAGAATTGACATCTTAATGACATTTAGTCTTCCTATCCATGAACATAGAATATTTTTCCATCTTTTAAGGTCCCCTTCTATTTCTTTTAGTAGAGTTATGTAGTTTTTTGGTATAGGTCTTTTACATCTTTGGTTAAGTTTATTCCTAGGTACTCGATTTTTTTAGTTGCTATTGAAAATGGTATCTTTTTCTTGAGTGTCTCTTCAGTTTGTTCATTTCTAGCATATAGAAACATTACTGACTTATGTGCATTAATCTTGTATCCCGCTACTTTGCTAAATTTGTTTATTAGCTCTGGTAGCTGTATTGTTGATTTCTCAGGGTTTTCTAGATATAAGATCATATCATCTGCAAACAATGACAGTTTTACATCTTCTTTTCCAATTTGGATGCCTTTTATTTCTTTGTCTTGCCGGATTGCCCTGGCTAGCACTTCCAGCACAATGTTGAATAACAGTGGTGACAGCGGGCATCCTTGTCTTGTTCCTGATCTTAGAGGGAGGGCTTTCAGTCTCTCACCATTGAGTACTATGCTGGCTGTGGGTTTTTCATATATGTTCTTTATCATGTTGAGGAAGTTTCCTTCAATTCCTACCTTTTGTAGTGTTTTTATCAAAAAGGGATGTTGGATTTTGTCAAATGCTTTTTCAGCATCTATTGAGATTATCAATTGATTTTTCCCTTTTGACTTGTTAATGTGTTGTAATACATTGATTGATTTTCTTATGTTGAACCATCCTTGCATGCCTGGAATGAACCCCACTTGGTTATGGTGTATGATTTTTTTAATGTGTCTTTGGATTCGATTTGCAAGTATTTTGTTGAGGATTTTTGCATCTATATTCATTAGGGAGATTGGCCGGTAGTTTTCCTTTTTTGTAGCATCTTTGCCTGGTTTTGGTATTAGATTGATGTTAGCTTCATAAAATGAGTTAGGTAGTGTTCCATTTTCTTCAATGTTTTGAAAGAGTTTGAGTAAGATTGGTGTCAGTTCTTTCTGGAAAGTTTGGTAGAATTCCCCTGTGAAGCCATCTGGCCCTGGGCATTTATTTGTGGGAAGATTTTTGATGACTGATTGGATCTCTTTGCTTGTGATGGGTTGGTTGAGGTCTTCTATTTCTTCTCTGGTCAGTCTAGGTTGTTCATATGTTTCCAGGAAATTGTCCATTTCTTCTACCTTATCCAGTTTGTTGCTGTCCTAGTTTGCTAATGCTGCAGAATGCAAAACACCAGAGATGGACTGGCTTTTATAAAAAGGGGGTTTATTTGGCTATGCAGTTACAGTCTTAAGGCCATAAAGTGTCCAGGGTAACACATCAGTAATCAGGTACCTTCACTGGAGGCTGGCAAATGGCGTCCGGAAAACCTCTGTTAGCTGGGAAGGCACGTGGCTGGTGTCTGCTCCAAAGTTCTGGTTTCAAAATGGCTTTCTCCCAGGACATTCCTCTCTAGCAAGCTTGCTCTTCTTCAAAACGTCACTCACAGCTGCACTCCGTTCAGTCTCTTTGAGTCAGCACATTTATATGGCTCCACTGATCAAGGCCCACCCCGAATGGGCGGGGCCACACTTCCATGGAAATATCCCATCAGTTATCATCTACAGTTGGGTGGGGCATATCTCCGAATCCAAACATTCAAACTTAATCCCCACTATTATGTCTGCCCCACAATATTGCATCAAAGAATATGGCTTTTTCGGGGGACCTAATACATTCAAACCAGCACATTCCACCCCCTGGGCCCCAGAAAAACATATTCTTTCCAAATACAAAATACATTCATCCCACAATACCACAGAAACTTAAATCATTTCAGTAACAATAGTTAAGTACAAGATCCCATCAAAATCAAATATAGGCATGGTCAGTCCTAAGGCATACTTTTCCTTTAGCTTTGGATCTGTGGACTTAGAACAAGTTATATGCTTCCAATATACAAAGGAGGGACGTTCATAGGATAAACATTCCCATTGCCATAAGGAGAAACAGTAAGGAAAACAGGGTTAACAGGACCAAAACAGTTCTTAAAACCGGCAGGACAAACTCCATTAGATTTCAAAGTCTGAGAGTCATTTACAGAACAACGTTGCATCCTTGAGGCTTGAGAGACCGGGAGTCTAACCCTTCCTAAGGGCCTTTGTGGCAGCCCTTTCCTCTCTAATCACTTAGGTGAGTGCTCCAACATACCCACACATTGGGGAGACCACCTTCTCGGCCCCACCCTCCTCAAACATCGGGGCTGCTCCCGGATTCCCTTCCATCTCCGGGGCACATGCTCAACCCCTTCAGAACAGTGTGGTGGCAGCCAGGCTCTCCCCAATTCCCTGGGAATGTGCTCCACCCTCTTTGGGACCTCGGGTGGCAAAACTCTTCCAGAGCATCGAGGTGGAATTCCCACCCTCGACCTCCGGGGCAAACTCACCCTTTCCATGCATGTGGGCTGCTCCACTCTCCCAGCCCAAGGCCTCTTGACTCCAGACCTCAACCTCCATGGCTCTGTCTTTGAAGAAATTTTTCCTGCAATTTGTTCCTTGTCTGTCTCCTCCAGTCCAGACTGGCAGCGGCTCTGTCTATAAAGTTCTTGCAAAAGTTCTGTTGGCTTTGCATGAAGCACACAGGGGTCAAAGCCATCAGACAATAGGAGTTTCCACAAATCCTTTCTGGATAATTCCATCTCCAATCTTGGCTTGTACTGAAATGGCAGCTGGGTTCCATGTTTGGTTACATCCTCACATTGGGCTGTAGCTTCTGGGATTCCACTCCCTGGAAGCTCATAATTTTCCAAGCCATCAGCTTCTGGTTTCTTTGAACCCAAGAGTTCCGTTCTAAGTTTATCTCTCTTTGCTCGCATTTTACTATAAGCTGCAAGGAGAAGCCAGGATACATCCTCCACATGTAGTCTGGAGATCTCCTCAGCTAAGTATTCCAGGTTGTTGCTTCCAGATTCTTCCTTCCATATGACACCAGGACTCAATTTTGCCAAATTCTCTGCCACTTTAAAACAAGGATCGCCTTTCTTCCAGTTCACAACAACACATTGATCATCTCTGTTCAAGACCTCGTCAGAAGTATCTTTAGAGTACATATTTCCATAAACAGTCTCTTTAAAGCAGTTTTGGCCTTTTCTATCAAGCTCCTCACAACTCTTCCAGAAACTCCCCATTATCCATTTAAAAAGTCGTTCCAACATGTTCGGTATTTGCAAACTCAGCAGCACCAACACCCCACTCTCGGTACCAAAATCTGTCCTAGTTTGCTAATGCTGCAGAATGCAAAACACCAGAGATGGACTGGTTTTTATAAAAAGGGGGTTTATTTGGCTATACAGTTACAGTCTTAAGGCCATAAAGTGTCCAAGGTAACACATCACTAATCAGGTACCTTCACTGGAGGATGGCAAATGGCGTCCGGAAAACCTCTGTTAGTTGGGAAGGCACGTGGCTGGCATCTGCTCCAAAGTTCTGGTTTCAAAATGGCTTTCTCCCAGGACATTCCTCTCTAGCAAGCTTGCTCTTCTTCAGAACGTCACTCACAGCTGCACTCTGTTCAGTCTCTTTGAGTCAGCACATTTATATGGCTCCACTGATCAAGGCCCACCCTGAATGGGCGGGGCCACATCTCCATGGAAATATCCCATCAGTTATCATCTACAGTTGGGTGGGGATATCTCCGAATCCAAGCATTCAAACTTAATCCCCACTATTATGTCTGCCCCACAAGATTGCATCAAAGAATATGGCTTTTTCTGGGGGACATAATACATTCAAACCGGCACAGTTGCCATACAGTTGTTCATAATATCCTCTTATAATTTTTTTAATTTCTTCAGGATCTGCAGTTATGTCACCTTTTTCATTCATTATTTTGTTTATATGGGTCTTCTCTCGTTTTGATTTTGTCAGTCTAGCTAGGGGCTTGTCAATCTTGTTGATCTTCTCAAAGAACCAACTTTTGGTGATATTTCTCCTCTCTATTGTTTTTTTGTTCTCTATGTCATTTATTTCTGCTTTAATCCTTGTTATTTATTTTCTTCTACTTGGTTTAGGATTGGTTTCCTGTTCATTTTTTAGCTTCTTCAGTTGATCCATTAGTTCTTTGATTTTGGCTCTTTCTTCCTTTTTAATATATGCGTTTAGTGCTATAAATTTCCCCCTTAGCACTGCTTTTGCTGCATCCCATAGGTTTTGGTATGTTGTGTTCTCATTTTCATTCATCTCTATATATTTAGCAATTTCTCTTGCTATTTCTTCTTTAACCCACTGATTGTTTAGGAGTGTGTTGTTTAACCTCCAGGTATTTGTGAATTTTCTAAGTCTCTGAAGGTTATTGACTTCTAATTGTATTCCATTGTGGTCAGAGAATGTGCTTTGAATAATTTCAATCTTTTTAAATTTATTGAGGCTTGTTTTATGTCCCAGCATATGATCTATTCTGGAGAAAGTTCCATGAGCACTAGAAAAGTATGTGTATCCTGGTGATTTGGGATGTAATGTCCTGTATATGTCTGTTAAATCTAATTCATTTATCAGATTCTTTAGGTTTTCAATTTCCTTATTGGTCTTCTGTCTGGTTGATCCATCTATAGGAGAGAGTGATGTGTTGAAGTCTCCCACAATTATTGTGGAAACATCAATTGCTTCCTTTAGTTTTGCCAGTGTTTCTCTCATGTATTTTGTGGCACCTTGATTGGGTGCATAGACATTTACGATTGTTATTTCTTCTTGTTGAATTGCCCCTTTTATTAGTATGTAGTGGCCTTCTTTGTCTTTCAAAACATCCCTGCGTTTAAAGTCTATTTTATCTGAGATTAATATTGCTACACCTGCTTTCTTTTGGCTGTAGCTTGCATGAAATATTTTTTTCCATCTTTTCACTTTCAGTTTCTTTGTGTCCCTGTGTGTAAGATGAGTCTCTTGTATGCAACATATTGATGGTTCATTTTTTTTGATCCATTCTGCGAATCTATATCTTTTAATTGGGGAGTTTAATCCATTTACATTCAACGTTATAACCGTGAAGGCATTTCTTGAATCGGCCATCTTATCCTTTGGTTTATGTTTGTCATATTTTTCCCCTCTCTCTATTAATATCCTTCATTATACCCATACCGAATCTCTTTAGTACTGAACCTTTCTCCAAGTCTCTCTGTCCTTTCTTTGTTTCTCTGTCTGTAGGGCTCCTTTAGTATCTCCAGTAGGGCAGGTCTCTTGTTAGCAAATTCTCTCAGCATTTGTTTGTCTGTGAAAACTTTAAGCTCTCCCTCAAATTTGAAGGAGAGCTTTGCTGGATAAAGTATTCTTGGCTGGAAATTTTTCTCACTCAGAATTTTAAATATATCGTGCTACTGCCTTCTCGCCTCCATGGTGGCTGCTGAGTAGTCACTACTTAGTCTTATGCTGTTTCCTTTGTATGTGGTGAATTGCTTTTCTCTTGCTGCTTTCAGAACTTGCTCCTTCTCTTCTGTGTTTGACAGTGTGATCAGAATATGTCTCGGAGTGTGTTTATTTGGATTTATTCTATTTGGAGTTCGCTGAGCATTTATGATTTGTGTATTTATGTTGTTTAGAAGATTTGGGAAGTTTTCCCCAACAATTTCTTTGAATACTCTTCCTAGACCTTTACCCTTTTCTTCCCCTTCTGAAACACCAATGAGTCTTATATTTGGACGTTTCATATTATCTATCATATCCCTGAGGTCCATTTCGATTTTTTCAATTTTTTTCCCCATTCTTTCTTTTATGCTTACATTTTCCATTCTGTTATCTACCAGGTCACTGATTCGTTGTTCAACTTCCTCTAGTCTTGTACTATGAGTGTCCAGAATCTTTTTAATTTGGTCAACAATTTCTTTAATTTCCATAAGATCATCCATTTTTTTATTTAGTCTTGCAATGTCTTCTTTATGCTCTTCTAGGGTCTTCTTGATATCCTTTGTATCCCGTACTATGGTCTCATTGTTCATCTTTAGTTCTTTGAGTAGCTGCTCTAGGTGCTGTGTCTCTTCTGGTATTTTGATTTGGGTGCTTGGGCTTGGGTTATCCATATCGTCTGGTTTTTTTCATATGCTTTATAATTTTCTGTTGTTTTTGGCCTCTTGGCATTTGCTGAACTTGATAGGGTTCTTTTAGGATTTGTAGACCAATTGAAGTCCTTATCTCTAATTTATCAGATCTACAGCTTCGTGGAGTACACTTTCTCTAACTAACCAGCAGGTGGCGTCCACGAGCCACCTGTTCTCCACAAGCCAGTTCTCCCCTGCTTAGCCTTTTTGGTGAGTGGGGGAGTGAGTCTTGTGGGGTCCAATTGGTGTACCAAGCTTGCGTGTGTAGTTGGTGTTGCCCGCCCTGTATATGGGGCATGTTTCTGGGCAGTCAGGGAGGTGGGGTTGGCTCTAACAATCAAATCTCCCTGGTGATCCTAGAGTTTCAAAGCTGCTGCAATAGTCTAATCCTTCAGTTCAGTCCTGCCACAGTTTGTCTCTGCCACTGACCCACAAGTCCTTGGTATTGGTGTATGGCTCCTGAGACTTGCAAGTGGGCCCCTCTTCCAGGCCGTGCACCCTGGGTCCTCTGTTGAGGGATGACTGTGCTAAGTCACAAGTGAGTGCCGTCCCCCCAGGGCAGTTCTGGGCTGCTGGGCTGTGTAGGGAGGCTCCCAGTCTGCTGAAATGATGACTGAATGGGGCTTTGTTTTAATTCACACTGCTCCACCTTCCCAACTCTGGGACAATCAGCTGAGGTTGCAGGGAAGGCTAATGTCCACGCCCAGTTTTGTGGTGTGTGCCTGTTATTTGAAGCGCTTCCGTCACACTGGGTTGTCTGGGGCAGCTCTGGGCTATGGGGCTGGCGATGGGCAGGAGTGTTTCCTGTCCACCAGGATGATGGCTGTGAGCAGACACCCCCCCTTTTCTTGGGAAGTTGTGGTGTTTAGTGAATTTTCTCAGCCACTGGATTATTGCCTTTTGTCTCAGAGCTCTCTTAGTTCTGCTCTTGTCTTGACCTGCCCAAATTGCAAGTCTTTGAAGCTTTCTGTATTGGGCTTCTTATAGTAATTGTTTTAGAAAAAGAAAAAAGGATTAAAAAAAAGGGCCCTCCTCACAGATCTGATGGGCTATTGAAATGCTAAGAGACAAAGCAATTAGGGCCATTAAGGAAAGGTCCACAGGGCAGAGAGATCAGCTTTTCTTCGGGATTTGCATATGAGCCTCAGGGCCTGAGCTCTGCCCTTCCCCTTTCTATGTTCACCAGAACTCCAAAAATCCTCCACTTTTATTTTGGAGTTTTTCGTGCTGTTTTTTTCTATGCCTGTCTCCTCTCTGCTGGGCTGGCTGCTCTCAGATTCTCTGGTGTCTGGTCTCAGTCTATCTATGGTTGGAGTTTGGATCAGTAGAATGAGTTTCTGATAAGGGCTGCCACTGCAGTTCTCCCTTCTCCTTCCCGGAGCTGACAGCTCCTCGTCCCACGGGACTGAGCCTGGCAGGGAGGGGTGCGGGTCCCCTGGCCACAAAAACTTACAGATTTCGCTGATCTCAGCAGTTCCATATTTTCATGAGTGTTGTATGAAGTATGCCCAAAGTCAGATTGCTCTGTGGTGTCCAGTCCACGCAGTTCCTGGCTTTCTACCTACTTTCCTGGAGGAGTAACTAAAACATACAGCTCACCAGTCTGCCATCTTGCCCCGCCTCCCTATAGTGTTTATTTTTTAACCCATCCTTATAAGACGCTCATCTGAAAAGTGCTTTTTTTAGCCCATGGGAAAGTGAAGAAAAGTTTCCCACCATATTTTCATGAAAATGCAGATTTAAACTTTTATCATGAGCTGATAGGTTTTATTCATTCAAAGATTATTTGTCAAGGGCTGTGTGAGGTGCTAAAGATACAGAGACAAATGTCATGCAGCCCTGCCCTCAAGGAGATTACAGTGATTTGAGTGCAGTTGTCATTAATCTGTGTCAAAGAGCCACCTAAAAAGGATTTACCTAATTCATCTGATTTGGTCCCTGCCTCCAAGCATAACTGTAGCTAAAATATTCAGGAAAATAAATTTAATGAATTATTATATTGAAATAATTTTATATTTACAGAAAAGTTGCAAAATGGTGTACAGACTTCCCGTATATCCCTTACTCAGTTTTGGTTCCCCATAATTTTATCATTTTCTTATTGTCAAAATTTAAAATCAACACTGATACATTATTATTAACTAAACTAAAGACTTTATTTGCAGCACCAATTTTCCCACTAATGGCCTTCTTTGTTTCAAGATCCAATCCAGAATAATATACTGCATTTACCTTCCAGCTCTCCTTAATCTACTCTGGTCTTTAACTGTTTCTCCTTTTTCCTCTCTTTTTCATGACTTTAACAGTTTTGAGGAGAATTGATCATGGTATTTTGTAGAATGTATTTCAATTTGGGTTTGCCTGGTGTTTCTATCATAATTAGACTAGGATTATGGGTATTAGGGAAGAATTCTAGAGAGGTGAAATGCCTGTCTTATCATATCATATCAGGAGGCATTTATTATCCCTATGACATCAGTAGAGTTATTAACTTTGATCATTTGTTTAAGGTGGCATTTTGCAGGTTTCTGTATGGACTGTATAGTTAGTAACTCTCCCTTTCCCTATTCTATTTCTTGGAATCTAAGCACTAAGTCCAGTTTTACTAGCCATGGAGTAGGTTAAGCTACACCTCCTGTGGGGCAATATCTACATTTTTTATTTCAGATCCTTCAAATTTCATAGGTAAGGCAGAACTATCCATCAGTAGAAGAGAATTCTTCAGAAAACTGTTGTCTGCTACTCAGATGTAGAGACTCAAGTCATGGGGCAGGTTGTTGGTCTCTGCTTAAACATTAGAACATGTTCATGGTGGCACTTCTGGAGTTTATGGGTAGTAAATGAGCAAAGGCCCTATATTCCTTCACTAGGAGCTATTTAATGCATCTGAGACTGGTAGAAAATAGGGAAGAGGAACATACACTGAAATTTAACATCTATTGCTTGGTACTTCATTTCAATTTCTGGTAATATTGGTCCTTTGTTCCCAATATTTATTTACAGTGTGTATCTGACATCCTTGACAATAGGAGCTAATACAAAATCTCATGAATGCAGAATATAGTTCAAAGGTTATTACAAGTCTTAAATGTTTAATTCTACTATTGAAAAAAATGTATATTGTCTTTGGAGCACATATTCCTCATTGTTGTCATTCTTGGGGTTTTGTTTCTTCATAAGGTTCCATTATAACTCATTGCCAAATTCCTAAAACAATTGAGCATGTCCCATTTTCCTTATCTTGTATTTAAGTAACTAAGTTTTTCTCCTGAAATACATGAAATACATGAATTTGAACTTCATGATTTTGTCACCAATGTGTAAAACATATTCTGTCTTCTAAACTTACCTTTGAAAGGTCAGTCATATCACTGAACACTTAACTAAATAATTCAGATGAAGAACAAAACATGAATTTCACTTTAATAGTAATTAATATTATATTGCCTTGCAATTTACAGAGGGATTCCATATATGTTATCATGTGTGATCATGTGATCTACTCCAAAAATTTAAGGGGAAAGGCATGGACTAGAAATCCTAATTTTAATATGAAAAACTAAGACTCAGAGAATGTAAGTGACTTGCCTTTACTGTTAATGAAAAGTAGAGCCAGATGTAGAACTTATGTGTTATGAATTTATATCAATCAGATTAGGTGATGTTAGGCTGAAGCACCAAAATTTCAAGTAGCTTAACACATCAAAAGTATATTTCTTGGTCACAAAGAGTCTACTCTGACTCTAAGAGAGTATATCCAGGGCATCTTACCTTTATTTGGTCATTCAACACTCCAGATTGTTTTGATCTTGTCCCCCCACCCCATGTACATTCTTCCATACCTATTAGGACAATGGAAGAGAACATGGGTAATCTCATACCAAACTTTATGCATTTCTATCTAGAAGTGACACATTACTTCTGCTCTCATTTTATTGCACAAAGCAAGTCATACGACCTTATTAAATTTCAAGGAGGCAGGTGCTCAGAACAAGAGAATCAGAGATCTTGGTGAACATTTGTAAAATCTACCACAGATAACTTGTCTGCTTCCCTTTCTGCACTCCATGTTGCTTCAACTCAGATTGTTCATGATTAGTGTCAATAATGACCCACCAACTAGTGAAGTGTTCTTGTGGACCTACATTTTAGACAATTTTGATGCTCGGCAACTTTTGCAATCATAGTAGCTAAAAGATTCTCCAAGAGGCACTATTTTATAGTGGACAAGAGCTCCAGGTTCAAAGTCAGAATTGGTTCAAACCCAGCTCTACTACTTATTAGCTCTGTGCCTTGGGGCAAAGGATTTAATATCTCTGAATTAAATGGAGATAAAAATCAGATCTATATCATAGATTTCTTTTGAGCATTAAGAAAGAAAATGTCTAAGAAGCACAGTGCTTGGCATATGGTAAACACTCAATCAATGTGTGCAGTTTTCATTACAGTCTAGACTATGTAATTGTAAAAAATATAAGTCTTAAATTTTCAAGGACAGTCCCAATGTTAAGTATTATCTTCTCCTACCCTTTATGTATTGACTTTGGTTTAAAATCATCATTGCTACCATATAATCTACAATGAAATTAATGTGAAATCTTAGGGAAACATTAAAATTAAAATTGTTTGCATAGGAGTAGGACTACACCAGACCAATATGTTAGGAATAGTGACAAGAATATAATATCTGCTTTATGTTCCTTCTATTTAACAAACTAATTACTCAGTAAGAGAAAGAAATGTAATGTTCCAATATAAATGATTCTTTGTAATGCTATGTTGTTTACTATATTATTCTCAGTATTTATAGATATATGTCAATTGATTGGCATTGAGAGTCATGACCTTCTAGGAAGGAACAGTCTTACAAATTACAACACTAGTAACAAAATTAAAAATTAAGTCCCTTTTCAAACTAGTACAGATTATGGTATCATGAAGGCACAGATTCATTTTAGCACCATGAGCACTAACATAACAGGAATCATTTATTTAGTATTATATTTGAAGTTCCTAACACAGGATAAACACTAATTTTGTCAAGTAATATTATTGAAAATACCAGCTTTTCCTAAAACCAGCAAAATCCCTTACAACTGGACATTTTCTACTTTAATTCTCTTTGTATAAATAACACCTTGTGTTTACATGAGTTCCAGATAAGAAATGATTTAGATAAACCCCTAGTTAATATAAGGCTCACCTAACTGCTTATCAGAAAATTTCTGAACTTTTGAGATTTAGCCATACACAATATTACTGATTTTGTGTGGTGAGTGCATGTGCCTATGTAAAGCATGAATTTATCCTTAAAATTACAATGTGGGTGAAGGAACATCATGGCATAAGGAGGTGTGGAATTTACTTAGTCCTCTGGAACAACTAGCATATAGCCAGGAACAACTACAAAATAGTCTGTAACAACTGTTGGGGGACATCTGTGAACAAAAACACATCCTACACCAGTCTGGAATGGGTGGAACAGCTGAGATCTCAGCATAGGAGCTGCAAGTAAAGCTCCCAAACTGCAGAGCTGGTGCCCCTCCACCACCAGCCTGGCAGGCTGAGCTGAAACACTTCCCTGTGGGAAAAAAGTCAGTCTACTAGGAGGAAGGGAAGGTAGCTCAACCAAGCTCCAACTGTGGTTTTAGTTAACAAATTTGTACTACTGAAGACAACTTACAAGCACAGGTAAACCCAGAACAACCAGGAAAGGAACCCAGAGGTTTCTCCTGGCAGGCAGGATATGGAGCTGATCAAAAAAAAAAAAACAAAAATAACTAAAAACAGAGGGTTTTGGAGTCAGCTGAGCTGAGAATACTGAAAAAGGGCTGTGTACCAAGAAAAGGGGAATGCAGAACTGGGCACTAACTCTGGTTCTTGACTTGTAACTAGGGGGCTGGGGACTGGCTCTGAAAAGGGGATTTCTTTCTTTTTTCCTTTTTGTTCCCTCATTCTAAGTAGCTCATTAGAGAAAGCCCCAGGCATTTTCAATTGTCAGCACTGACCCAGGCAAGGGTGGAGTTAAGAGAGTTAGAGAGACAAACGAAGAAGTCAAATGTAGGAGATAAATCCTTAAAGGGCTTATCTACCCTGTTCAAGTTTGCTAATGCTGTCATTAAGCAAAATACCAGAAATGGATTGGGTTTTATAAAAGAGGATTTATTTAGTTACACAGTTACAGTCTTAAGGCCATAAAGTGTCCAAGGTAACACAACAAAAATCAGGTACCTTCACTGGAGGATGGCCAATGACATCTGGAAAACCTCTGTTAGCTGGGAAGGCATGTGGCTGGCATCTGCTCCAGAGTTCTGGTTTCAAAATGGCTTTCTCCCAGGATGTTCCTCTCTAGGCTGCAGCTCCTCTTTGAAATGTTACTCTCAGTTGCTCTTGGGGCATTTGTCCTCTCCTAGGTTCTCTGGAGCAAGAGTCTGCTTTCAATGGCCACCTTCAAACTGTCTCTCATCTGCAGCTCCTGTGCATTCTTCAAAGTGTCCCTCTTGAGTGTAGCAAGTTTGCTCCTTCTGTCTCAGCTTATATAGTCCTCCAGTAAACTAATCAAGGCCCATACTGAATGGGTGGGGCCAAACCTCCATGGAAATCATCCAATGAAAGATCTCACCCATAGCTGAGTGATCACATTTCCATGGAAACATCCAATCAAAAGTCTCCAACCCAATCAACACCAATACACCAATACATTTCCTGCCCACACAAGACTGCATCAAAGATAATGGCATTTTGGGGGACATAATACATCCAAATCACCACATTCCACCCCCTGGACCCCAAAATGACATGATCTTTCCATTTACAAAATACATTCATCCCATCACAATATCACAAAAACTGAAATCATTTCAGTAACAATAGTTAGGTACAAGATCCCATTAAATCAGTTACAGGCACAGTTGGTTCTAAGGCATAATTCCCCTCTAGCTGTGGACCTGTCAAACTTAGAACAAGTTATGTACTTCCAGTACACAAAGGAGGGACAGTCATAGGGTAAACACTCCCATTGCCATAAGGAGAAACTGAAAGGAAAACAGGGTTAACAGTCTCAAAACAGTTGCTAAAACCCACAGGGCAAACTCCATTAGATTACAAACTCTGAGAGTCATTATCACAATGAGGTTGTATCCTTGGGGCTTGAGAGAGTGGGGTCTAACCCTTCCTAGGGGCCTTTGTGGCTGTCCTTTCCTCTCCAAATGTTGGGGTGAGTGCTCCAACATATCCACACATTGGGGAGACCACCTTCTTTTCCCCACCCTCCTGAAACATTGGAGCAGCACTCAGATCCTCTTTCATCTCTGGGGCACATGCTCAACCCCTTCAGAACAGTGGGGTGGCAGCCAGGCTTTCCCCAGTCCCCTGGGAATGTGCTCCACCATCTTTGAGGCCTGAGGTGGCAACACCTTTCATGGGCATTGAGGTGGAAGTCCCACCCTCGACCTCCAGGGCAAACTCACCCTTTCCATGCATGTGGGCCACTCCACTCTCCCAGCCCAAGACCTCTTGACTCCTGACCTCAACCTCCATGGCTCTGTCTTTGAAGAAATTTTTCCTTCAGTTTGCTCCTTGTCTGTCCCCTCCAGTCCAGACTGGCAGCATCTCCATCTATAAAGATCTCACAAAAATTCTGTTGGCTTTGTATGAAGCACACAGGGATCAAAGCCCTCAGACAATAGGATTTTCCACAAATCCTTTCTGGATAACTCCATCTCCAATTTTGGCTTGCACTGGAATGGTGGTCAGGATCCATTTTTGGTTAAATCATCACATTGGGATGTAGCTTCTGGGGTTCCACCCCCTGGAAGCCCAGAATTTTCCAAATCATCAGTTTCTTATTTCTTTGAGCCCAAGAGTTCATTTCCAAGTTTATCTCTCTCTGCTCGCATTTTACTATAAGCTGCAAGGAGAAGCCATGCTATATCCCCAACTTCTACTTTCAAAATCTCATCAGCCAAGTATCCCAGCCCATCACTTTCATATTCTGCCTTCCATCTGATGCCAGGATTCAATTTTGCCAAATTCTCTGCCATGTTAAAACAAAGATCAATTTTCTTCCACTTTGCAACACCACATTCATCATTTCAGCTCAAGGCCTCATCAGAAGTATTTTTAGAGTACATATTTCCAAAAACAGTCCCTTGAAAGCACTTTAGGCCTTTTCTATCCAGCTCCTCACAATTCTTCCAGATTCTTCCCCTTAACCATTTAAAAAGCCATTCCAACATGTTTGCTATTTGCAAACACAGCAGCACCAGTACCCCACTTATCTGGTACCAAAATCTGTTCTAGTTTACTAATGCTGCCATTAAGCAAAATACCAGAAATGGATTGGCTTTTATGAAACAGGGTTTATTTGGTTACACAATTACAGTCTTAAGGTCATAAAGTGTCAAAGGTAGCACATCAACAATCAGGTACCTTCACTGGAGGATGGCCAATGGTGTCTGGAAAACCTCTGTTAGCTGGGAAGGCATGTGCCTGCCATCTGCTCCAGAGTTCTGGTTTCAAAATGGCTTTCTCCCAGGATGTTCCTCTCTAGGCTGCAGCTCCTCTTCAAAATGTCACTCTCAGTTGTTCTTGAGTATTTATCCTCTCTTAGCTTCTCCAGAACAAATGTCTGCTTTCAATGGCTGTCTTCAAACTGTCTCTCATCCACAGTCCCTGTGCTTTCTTCAGTGTCCCTCTTGGCCGTAGCAAGTTTGCTCCTTCTGTCTGAGCTTATATAGTGCCCCAGTAAACTAATCAAAGCCCGTGCTGAATGGGCAGGTCCACACCTCCATGGAAATCATCCAATTAATGATCTCACCCATAGTTGAGTGATAACATTTCCACAGAAACATCCAACCAGAAGTTTCCAACCCAATCAACACCAGTACATTTCCTTCCCACACAAGACTGCATCAAAGATAATTGTATTTTGAGGGACATAGTACATCCAAACCAGCATATTCCCTAAGAAAAGGAGGAGGCAGGTCCCAGCTCAATTGGCTGCCCTCCCTCAAGGAACTCAGACCCAAAGGCCTGGGAGAAAATGAAAAACAGAGACAACTTAAGCTTGGCTTCTGACCCTCTCAGCACCTGGTAGGGACATGGTCTACTGAGAATTAAAGGCAACACTCTTATTTAAACAGGTGGGGAGCTGTGGGCTGACAAGCTCCACCTGCAGGGTAGGATAGGAGAAGCACAGAATCTACAGGTCTCACAGGAAAGTCTCATAATTTCTGTGTCTCATCCTCAGGGAAAGTTGATATTTATTACAGCCTCTTCCTGAGACCTGGGCCCATCTGATCTGGGAAAATCTGATTGGAGTAATCAAGGAAACCAGATGCCTAGATAACAAAAAAATTATGGTTCACACTATAAAAAAACTAAGATATTGTCCACTCAAAGGAACAAACTTATACTTCAAATGAGATACAGGATTTGAAGCAACTAATTAAATATCTTCAAACAAATATGCTAAATCAATTCAAAAATCAAATCAACAATTGAGGGAAGATATGGCAAAAGATATGAAGGGTATAAAGAAGATATTGGATGTTCATAAGGAAGAATTTTAAAGTTTAGAAAAACAACTGGCAGAACTAAATGGAATGAAGGCACAATAGAAGAGATGAGAAACACAATGGAGACATAAAACAGCAGATTTGAAGATGCAGAAGGAAGGATTCAGGAACTAGAAGACAAGACATCTGAAATCCTACACAAAAAAAGAACAGATAGTGAAAAGAATGGGAAAAAATGAGCAGGGGTGTTACAAGGAATTGAATGAAGACATGAAGCAAATAAATGTTTATGTCATGGGTGTCCCAGGAAGAGAACAGAAGGGAAAAGGAGCAGAAAGAATAATGAAGGAAATAATCAGTGAAAATTTCCCATCTCTTATGAAAGACATAAAATTGCAGATCCAAGAATTGCAGTGTACCACAAAAAGAATAGATCTGAATAGACCAACTCCAAGACACTTAATAATCAGATTATCAAATATCAAAGACAGAGAATTCTGAAAGAAGCAAGAGAAAAGCAATCCATCACATAAAATGGAAGCTTAATAAGACAATGTGCAGTTTTCCCAGTAGAAACCATGGAGGCAATAAGGCCATGGCATGATATATTTAAGATTCTGAAAGACAAAAATGGCCAACTAAGAATTCTATATCCAGCAAAACTGTCCTTCAATAATGCAGGAGATTTAAAAATATTTTCAGTCAAGCAGACACTGGCAGAGATTGTGAACAAGAGAACTGTTCTACAAGAAATAGTAAAGGAAGCACCACAAGCAGATATGAAAAGACAGGAGAGAGAGGTTTGGAGAAGAGAGTAGAAATGAAGACTATCAGTGAGAGTAAAAAGAGAGAGAGAGGGCAAATAAAATATGTCATATAAATTCCAAAAGTCAAAATGATATACAGTAGTCATTATGTTGATTGAAATTAGCCAGAAACAAAAGGACAGATACTGTATGTACTCACTAATATGAGCTAATATTGATGAGTGAAATTTGAGAGTTAAAGTTGAGAACACAGGTTATCAGGAGATAGAAAGAGGTTAAAAATTGGGCATTTGATGCTGAAGGCATACATAAAGGTAAACAGGACTGATTGTATATATCCAAAAATAGATAGCATAGTATTGTGTAATGGTAGCACAATACTGTAAGTAATCTGAACAAAGATGAGTGCGAGTAGGTTTGAAAGAGGAAGGCTATGGGGCATATATGACACCAGAAGAAAAGATAGAAGATGATACTGTGAGCAATTGATGGTACACTTTGGATGATTGTATGGTATGTGAATATGTCTCAATATAATTGCATTAAAAATTACAATGAAACAGCTTGCTAACTTCTTTTGACAAGATCAGCAAACAGAGACAAATGAAATTGAAACATTGACCTAAGGTGAGGACACCAAACTATAACTTTATCCCAAATCATATAGTAGTTAATAAGCATTTAGTGAAATAATATTCTTCATATAAAGAAACAATTTGTTCCCTAATACTCTCTTCACCCCACCATCATTTTGTTTAATAAATTGATATATTTATCATGGCTCTCATTGCTTAAAGTTTGGTCCATTTTCTCACTTTTGAAGATGTATATGAACTTGAAATATAATTAAAATTAATTACAAATGACAAATTTTTCCTTCCTTTTTGGAAAGAACTTAGCTTTCTTTATAAATCCAATTTTTCCTACTGTCACACACACACACATGCAAATTCTGAGAAATGAACTTCCCAAATTGTCTCCAGTAAGGTCATGTGTCCTTGCTAATATACAATAAGTGAATTTTGTTCACCTACATGAGAGGGACAACACCCAACCGAATTGCTACACTACCAAAATATTTGCATTCTAATATTAGTGTTGTATTCTAGATATTTTGGACCCTTCCATTTTCTATGGTCAATATTAAAATAATTTCTATTGATACCCCCCATTGTAAGAAACTAGTTTGTAAATTTAAAAACTGTGATTTCTTTTAATTATTTCATTAAATTAAGAAAAGGAATAAAATAATAATATGGAGTAACTAGTATTTTATGGGAGCATTGTTCTTTTGGAACATATATTGGGAAATAATGAACTAAACAGTATGCTGCTTAAGGGCAGTGACCATGATTTACTTTTCTTTGAAATTCCCCAGAGCCTAGCTTTGTGCTGGTAAGTGCACAGTAAATGGTGAATGGATGAATGGATAAATGGGGTGTATGTATTTATGGGCTGGTAGATAAGTGAAAGAGTTAATCTATTAACAAATGAATAAAATGACTAAAGATCAGCTGTTGAAATAGATCACAGACTTCACTTTTTTAGGTCAAAATTATTCTGTCCCAAGAAAAATCATTTTTGTACTCTAGCAAATTGCTATTTAAGATTTGAACTTGACATTTTCATCAAATCAGTAGGTGCATTTCAAGAAATAATGCATGATTCTGTCCTTTTCCATTGTCCTGCCACATCATCAGTCTGCTTGATTAACTTGTCAACTTTCTCCCCTCCAGAACATGAGCCAAGATCTTTGCACTAACAACTTTAAAAATGGTGAAAGAATCCCTGATAAGGTCAGGATATATCAATAAAGAAAGCACAGCAATATTTTTTATTTTTTTATTTATAAGCTGAAAATGACTGAAAATTGATTAGTATACTGTCTCATGACACTTCAATTATCCATGATTCTTTTAGGCCAGTAGGACATAAGTTTCCTCAGAGTAAAGACTTTGAAATCAATTTAAGGTATATTTCTATTTTAAGACCCCATAAACTAGGTGTTCTTTACAGAGCTGCAGCCTGAGCTATATTTTCAGGATGTATCATATTTATTAAATAAACAGAATAGTAAAATACCCTGAACTAAGGGGAGAGAAATACTACATTTCCTAATACCAGCTGTTGTCAATGTCAACAACAATTTTGAAGATACATTTTGCACAAATAATGAGGAAGTTAGAAAGTAAATCTTATAGTTACCTAAAATCAGTGCAATTTATGCAGGGAGAGAAAACAGTCATATGTGATTCAGCCTAAGATTCCTTTTTTAAAAGTCTTTTTTAACTGCAATTTTTATTGAGATATATTCACATACCGTATAATCCATCCAAAGTATACAGTGTCTCATTCTATCATTACCTAGCTGTTCAATCATCCCCACACTCAATTTTAGAGCATTTTCATTGCTCCAGAAAGAAAAATAACAAATAGACACAAAAGAGAATACCCAAAATACCCTTTACCACCCCTATTATTGACCCCTAGTATCTGTGTGGCACACTGTTACTGTTGATGAAACAATATTAAGATATTAGTGTTGATATTGTCCACAGCTTGCAAAAGGTAGATTTTCTCCTGATACCCTGCTATTATTAAATCTTTGTACAAGTGTGGTGCATTTATACTAGTTTATGAAAAACACTTATTTATATTTGTATTGTTATCAGTGACATACATGACTCTAAACAACCCCATACAACCAAATTCACCTGAAATTCAGCACTATTACTTACAATCCAAATAATGTAATACTCTCACTCTGTCCATTTCCAAAGATTTAAGTTCCACCTTGTCAAAAATTCTGTATATAATAGGCAACAGCTCCCCTTTCTGTAGCTACTGTCAATCTCTAGGAAACCTACATTATGTTTTATGACTGAGTTTACATATTCCAGTTAGTTCATATTAGGGAAATCACATGATATTTGTCCTTTGTGTCTGACTTATTTCATTCAGCATTATGTCCTCAAGGTTCTTCCATGTTGTCATGTGTTCAGGACCTCATTCCTTCATACTGATGAATAGTATGCCATCAAATGTATAAACACATTTTGTATATCCATTCATCTGTTCTCAGGCACTTGGATTATTTCCAACTTTTGAGCAATCATGAATACTGTTGCTATGAACATCAATGTGCAAATGTCTGTGTCCCTGCTTTCAGAACTTCTGTGTATATACCACACAGAAGCATCATAAGGCAACGCAATATTTAGTTTCCTGAGGAACTGCCAAACTGTTTTCCACAGTAGCTGTACTGTTTTACATTCCTATCAGCAGTGAAAAATGTTCCTATTTCTCCACATCCTCTCCAACACTTGTAGTTTTCTGTTTGCTTAATAGTGGCCTGTGGGAACCCCAGGCCCTCAAGTGTCTTGAAGACTGCACACAGCAGTTTGCTTGACCTAGGACAGTTAATATATGACCTATTCTCCTTGTTTAAATGTAATCTATAACTAGCTCCTCCCTGAGACTCCCTGAGATACTGTTATCTAGAAGATAATCTATAATTCTCCCGTCCTCCCTGTTGATTACAATCAACCCCTCCCTATGTTGCAAGCCTGCTTTATGCTCTCATATCCATTGGAATGTTGAGCCCTTATAACCAGCTTATTCAGTAACCCCAAAGTGTGGAGCATTTTCACATTGAGCTCTGAACCCACCAGCATTCAGAGCAGCTCCTTAATACATTCAGAGAAGCTCCTGAATTCAGGGCAATGTGACTCATTCATAAGACCCATAATAAAGGCTCATGTCTCAGAATGTGTCTGGTGGTTTCTTAAGTCCTTTGGCTACAAAAGACCTGTTGGGCCATGACATGGCCATAATTACAGATGTGAGATGATATCTCATTGTGGTTTTGATTTGCATTTCCATAATATCTAATGAAGATGAACATCATTTCATGTGCTTTTTAACCACATGTATTTCTTCTTTGGTGAAATGTCTATTCATGTTGTTTGCCCATTTTATAATTGAGTTGTTGAGCTGTAGGATTTCTTTATATATACCAGATACCAACCCTTATCTGATATGTGATTATCAAATATTTTATCCCATTGAGTTGGCTGCCTTTTCTCTCTTTTGACAAAGTCCTTTCAAACATAGAAGTGTTCAGTCTTGAGGAGTTCCCATTTATTTTTCCTTCCATTTCTTGTGCTATGGGTGTGAGATCTAAGAAGCTATCTCCAGTCACTAGGTCTTAAAGATGTTTCCCTACATTTTCTTCAAGGAATTTTATAGTACTGACTCTTATGTTTAGGTATTTGATCTATTTTGAGTTAATTTTTGTATAGGGTGTTAGGTAAGGGTCCTCTTTCCTTCCTTTGGATATGAATATCCAGTTCTTACTGCACCATTTGTTGAAGAGACTATTCTGTCCCAGTTCAGTAAATTTGCGGTCCTTGTCAAAAATCAATTGACCCTAGGTTTAAGGGTCTATTTCTGAACTCTCAATTCAATTCCATTGATCAGTATATCTATCTTTATGCCAATATCATGCTGTTTGACCACTGTGGCTTTATAATAACTTTAAAGTCAGGAAGTGTACATTCTCCCATTTCATTATTCTTTTTCAGGATGTTTTTGGCTATTCAAGTCCCATTTCCCTTTCAAATAAATTTTAAAACTGACTTTTCCTATTCTGCAAAGTAGATTGTTGGAATTTTGATTGGTATTGCATTGCATTTGCATATCAATTTGGGTAGAATTGACATCTTAACAACATTTAGCCTTCCAATCTATGAATGCAGAATGCCTTTCCAATTATTTAGGTCTTCTTTGATTTCTTTTAGCAATGTTTTGAAGTTTTCTGTGTACATGTCCTTTATATCCATGATTAATTCCTAGATTCTTGATTCATTTAGTTGCTATTATGAATGGGTTGTTTTTCTTAGTTGCCTCCTTGGATAGCTCATTACTAATGTATAGAAACACAGCTAATTTTTGTGTGTTGATCATGTATCCTGCCAATTATCTGAATTTGTTTATTAGCTCAAGTAACTTTGTCATATTTTTCTTGTGATTTTCAAAATGTAGGATCATATCTGCAAATAATGAGAGTTTTACTTCTTTCTTTCCTATTTGGATGGATTTTATTTCTTTTTCTTATTTAGTTACTCTAGCTAGAACTTCTAGCACAATGGTGAATAACAGTGGTGACAGTGGGCATCCTTGTTTTGCTCCCAATCTTAGAGAAAAGGTTTTCAGTCTATCACTGTTGAGTATGATGTTAGCTGTGGGTTTTTCATATATGCCCATTATCATGTTGAGGAAGTTTCCTTTGGTTCCTGCCTTTAGAAGTGTTCTTATCAAGAAAGAATGCTGAATTTTGTCAAATGCTTTTCCAGGATTGATTGAGATAATCATGTGATTTTTCCCTTTTGATTTGTTAATGTGTTGTATTACATTAATTGATATCCTTGTGTTGGACCACCATTGCATGCCTGGAATAAATTCCATTTGGTCATGATTTATAATTCTTTTAATCTACCATTCAATTCCATTTGAAAGTATTTTCTTGAGAATTTTTGCATCTATATTCATTAGGGAGACTGACCTGTAGTTTTCCTTTCTTGTGGTATCTTTATCAGGTTTTGGTATTAGAGGGATGTAAGCTTCATAGAATGATTTAGGTAGTATCTAATTTTCTTCAATATTTTGGAAGAGTTTGAGCAGGAATAGTGTTAGATATTCTTGGAATGTTTGGTAAAAATCCTCTGTGAAACCATCTGCTCCTGGGCTTTAATTTGTAGGAGGTTTTTGATGACAGGTTGAATTTCTTTTCTTGTGATTAGTTTTTGTGGTCTTATACTTCTTCTTGAGTGAGTATAGGTTGTTAGTGTGCTTCTAAGAAATTTCCCATTTTAGGTAAGTTGCCTGGTTTCATGGCATACAGTTGTTCATAGTATCCTCTTATGATCATTTTTATTTCTTCAGGATCCATGATAATGATCCCCATTCTCATTTTTTATTTTATTTATTTGAATCTTCTCTTTTTTTGACTTTGCCAATCTAGCTAACAGTTTGTCATTCGTATTGATCTTCTCAAAGAACTAACTTTTGGTTTTATTGATTCTCTATTGTTTTTTTTTTATTTTTTTACCCCATTCATTTATTTCTACTTTAATCTTTCTTATTTCTTCTCCTTGCATTGGAGTTAGTTTGCTGCTATTTCTCTATTTCTTCAGTTGTTCAGTAAGGTCTGGTTTGAGCTCTTTCTTCCTTTTTAATGTTGTTGTCTAGTGCTATAAATTTCCCTCTCAGAACCACCTTTCCTGCATCCCACATGATGCAACAAGTTGTATTCTCATTTTCATTTGTATCAAGATATTAACTGTATTTACTGATTTCTCTTGCAATTTCTTCTTTGTCCCATTGGCTGTTTAAGTGTGTTGTGTTTAACCTCCATATATTTGTGAAAGTTCTAGTTATTTCCAGATCCATTCCAATTAGAGAAAGTGCATTGAATAATTTCAATCTTTTTAAATGTAATGTGACCTTTTTGTCCCAACATATGGTCTATCTTGGGTAATGATCCATGAGGACTTGAGAAGAATGTATATTCTGCTGTTTTGGGGTGTGACAATCTATATGTGTCTGTTAGGTCCAATTCATTTACCATATTATTTGGGTTATCTACTTCCTTATTGATCCTCTGTCTAGTTGTTCTATCTGTTGAAGAGAGTGGTGTGTTGAAATCTCCCATGGTTATTGTAGAAACATCTATTTCTCCCTTCAGTTTTGCAAGTGTTTGATTCATGTACTTTGGATCACCTTGATTAGGTGCATAAACTCTTATTATTGTTATTTCTTCTTGGTGGATTGTACCTTTTATTAATATATAGTGCCTTTATTTGTCTCTTACAACATATTTGCACTTAAAATCTATGTTATTTTATATTAGTATTGCTACCCCAGGAATTTATTTTGTTTACTGCTGGCATGAAATATTTTTATCGATCTATTCTCTTCCAATTTATTTGTATCTTTGGGTCTAAAATGAGTCTCTGGTAGACAGCATATAGGTGGATCATATTTTTTTAATCAATTCTTCTGATCTGTGTCTTTTGATTGGGGAGTTTAATCCATTAACATTCAATGTTATTACTGTAAAAGCTCTTGTTACTTCAACTATTTTATCCTTTGGCTTTTATTTTTCAGATCTAGCATTTTTTTCTCTTTTTATCCATTTAGTTACCTTGGCTGATATTCACTTTATACCATCCTCCAAGCTTCTCTCTCTTGTTTTTTGTTTTCAGCTGATAAGTCTTTTGAGTCTTTCATGCAGGGCAGGTCTCTTATTAAAAATTCTCTCAGCATTTGTTTATCTGTGAAAATTTTAAACTCTCTCTCACTTTCAAAGGACAGCTTTGTGTGGTGAAAAAATTCTGGCTGATAATTTTTCTCTTTCAGAATCTTAAATATATCATACCCCTGCCTTCTTGCCTCCATGGTGTCCAATGACTAGCCAGTGCATAGTTTTAATGTGGCTTCCCTTGTATGTGGTGAATTGTTTTTCTCTTGCTGCTTTCAGGATTCTCTCCTCTTTGGCATTTGACATTCTGATTACTCTGTGTCTTGAAGTGGGTCTATTTGGATTTATTCTATTTGGAGTACATTGGGCTGCCTTGATTTGCATGTTTATTTCTTTTATTAGGGTTGGGAAGTTTTATCCAATTATCTCCTCAAATAATCTTTCTAGCCCTTTATTCTTCTCTTCTCCTTCTGAGACACCTATGATTCTTATACTTGTGTACTTCATTTTGTCAATCGTTCCCATAAAATCCAATTCAAATTTTTCCATTTTTCATATTTGTTCTTTTGTGTATTTTAATTTGATTGCCCTGTCCTCTAGTTTGCTTTTTCTTCCTTCTGCCTCTTCAAATCTGCTGTTGTGTGTCCCAAATATATTTTTAATTTGGCCTACAGTATCTTTCATTTCTGAAAGATTTGCTATTTTTTATATTTATTCTTTAAAATTCTTTATGCTCTTCTATAGTCTTCTTGATATCCTTTATCACTTTAATTACTTCATTGAAGTTATTTAGGAGATTTTTTGAACATATTTGATTAGTTTTTTCCAAATTCTGTATCTCCTCTGACTTTTTAATTTGATCACTTGACTTGGCTATATCTTCCTGCTTCCTCATGTGCCTTGTGACTTTTTGCTTGTTTCTTGGAATCTGAATATCTTGGTAAGATTATTTTGAAAATTGTTTTCTCTTGCTTGTCTAAGGCTGTTGTTGCTTGGGTTTTCATTGAAGGTCTCTTTTGGCACTTGGTTTGTCAGCAGTTCCAAACTAAAACAAGGCTGGGGTTTAACAAAGGGAATGCAACCATTTTTGGAAGGCTGTTAGAGGCTGGGAGAAAGACAACTTGCCAGACTGCACTTTCCCAGTCTTCCCAGCAGATGGAACTCTTGGGTCACAGATTCCCCACACCCCTGCCTCTCCCCAACTGCAGCAGCCCACTGTGCAGGGTCCAGAACAGGTGAAAATCCAGTCTACATCACTGGCCCCAGATAGTCACCCTATCTGCCTATTAGATCTGCTTCTCTCTTTTCCCAAGGGGAGATCCTACCTGGTTCTCCAAGGTCTAGGTGTGCTGGAAGCCACCAGCCCCATGAGTGGGAGATGGGCACTGTGTACCACAGTGAAGACTATGCTTGTGGATACAAAAGATTGGGTACCACAGACTCCAGGCTGTGAGACTGAGAGGTTCAACTTCACTAATCAGCAGCTGGCCAAGGAGTGCACTGCTTTTCACCAGCAGTCAAGATCCAGGCTGTCATACTCTTACCAGTCTCAGGGGTGGGGGAAGTGTTCCTGGCATTGAAATGCAGCTTATTCCCTCATCTCTGCCTCTCAACTCATATATGCAGCTACATGAGCACCTTGGTCCCCTGTGAAGAAAGGATCAAATCTGCAGAACCCAGTGGGTATCCCTTGCTGGCCAATCATCAGATTAACACTGCTCTGCATCTCCCTCTCCCTCTCTTCCTGAAGGGAAGGCCGCCCAATTTCCCCCAAATACAGGCACCCACAGTAACCAGCTTCAGGGATGGGAGTGGGTACTGAGCACCACACCATATTCTCTGTATGTGTATATAATGAGTCTTCTGGCTTCCACATTCCTGCCCTGAAACACTAGGCTGTGGGACTTGGAGGGTTGACTCCCCAAGCTTGCAGCCAAAATGGGAGTGTATTGCTTTTCAGCTGCCTAACCTGACTGGTATGCAAAAATGGGCTTCAAAAGTAGTCACAATTGAGCACACTTACCCCAATTTCTCTATCACAGTTTTTACACTTATTCATCCTGCTCTTCCTTACATATTGCAGTGGTCCTTCTCTGGTCACTCAAGCCCAGGATTCCCTATATATTGCAGTGGTCCTTCTCTGGTCACTCAAGCCCAGGAACCACTGCTGTGTGCAATTTCTGCCTGCTTTCTAGTTGTTTTATGGTGTAGGAGTGAATTCTGCCTGTCCTTATTCCACCATATTCCCAGATGTCCTCCAAGATCATTTTTAAAACACTTTTATTTAAACAAATTTAAATCCTCAGAAGAAGTGACTATGAAGCAAAGACAACAATGAAGTCAGTGATTCTCAACTGGGGTTGATTTACACCCAGGGGACTTTTGGCAATGTCTAGAGACATTTTTGGTTGTCTCAATTGGGGGCATGCTACTAGCATCTAGTTAGTAGGGACCAGGGACTCTGCTAAACATTTTATTAAAGATGCCAAGCATATTTTTCCACAACAAAAAATTATCTAGCCCAAAATGTCAGTATTACTGAAGACTGAGTAACCCTGGGCTAAATTCTGGCAAGTCAAATTTAGGGTATTCTTGTGTTTACTATCATCAAGTCCAAACAATATTAGGCTACTAAGTTTGCACTAATGCAATCAATATTTGAATGCACACATTGTTCTAAAAATTATGTGATCTAAGTCTATTTCCCTACTCTAATGTAATGACACTTGACACTTATGCCTCAGGATAATTTTAGTGGTGGAAATAAACAATAGTATTGTTTATTAGTGGATGAGATAAGATTATTTGATTTTTCCATGGCTATTTTAAACTTTCAAAGAGGAGGAATTCAGAAAGGACAGTCTACTGTTATTAGACATTGGTTACTCTTCATTTCTTTCATCAGAGTCTGGTTTTGGCTCGTAAGTCACAAGCTTTATGATTAGAAAAAGAAAAGTTTAAATATTAACAGAATTAACTTTTTTTAAAAATACAAACCAGTGTTGCCAAATGTCCCAGCTTTCTCAATGTAAACTATGTAGTCTGTGAATAAAAGATATCTCTAATATTATGGTCTCTGTTCTCAGTGGTTTGGGCTGAGGTTTAATACGCTCTTTGACATGTATTCTAAAAGAAATGTAACAGTCTCAGGAATAACAAAGAATTTAGTATGCCTTTTCACATTTGGTAATCTGAACAGATGACACATGATTTACAATTGACCTTTAAAAAGAGGAATCAAACAGTATATCAAGCTTATATTTTAGACAGGTAAACTCAGAATGGAAAATGTTTTAGAAAAACCCTGGAGTATGTTCATATAGTAATCCTACCCCTCTGTCATCTTTGTGCATCCATAACACTCCTCAATTTAATTTCCAACATCCTTCTCTACATGTTTCCACTCTTCCCTCCCTCACTTAAGTGGTGTTCTATATGCCAGAACCTGTATGGTCATGTTTCCCTCAGCAGATGTTCTATTTGATCACCAACAGGCAATCAAAATAATTAATCCAAACTAATCACCACCATGCAATTACCCCAAGATACTATATTTGCATTTTAATATGGACCTCCTGGAAATATAATGCCTTACAGCAAAGCAGTGATGCTAAAGCAACATTAGATTATTAACATATTGATTACATTTTTGGCCTAATGCATTTATTAGTATGAGAATGATGCCACTTAAGCAAATGATAATGAAAACAATAAATGCATCAACCTAAGAAAAGAAAATACAAAATAATTGAGAGATAAGTGTCTGATAAAAAGTGACCCTGATCATAATAAAATATAGAGAGGCACATTCAGTGATTGTATAAGAGGAATTTATCCTACTTAGGATTACTATATTTTTGTGATTGAATCTAAAGTTTGTCCATTATAAGATAACTATTAATCTAAATGATTACTCTAAAAATCATGTAATTCTTTATCACATTTGTTATTTTTTTCAGGTTATTTTGATTAAAACAATCAAAGGAATACAGAGTTGACACTATATAAATATTCATCATAGGATAAATAGTAAGTGTACATTGACTTGTTTATTTTAAGAACCATTCTAGAATAAAAATCAACTATTCTGTTTTACCTAGGGACATAATATAGTAAGGAGACATAGTAAGAGAGGGAATCTGTTAAGCTAAAACTCTATGAAGTATGGCTTGAAATATGTTTTCTGTGACACTTATAAATGATGTGATATGCCTCTATATTATCAGCTGAAATTAATGAAAAGTAGGTAAAGAATGAATGAATTTCCACAGCCTAAAAGGGAGGTTAAGATGCATATAACCATGACAAATTGTAGAAGTTGGGAAAGACTGAGTATGGATGTCACAGTTGAGTACATTAGGAGAAATGATAGATTCCCCTCATAAGTGAGGGAAGAGAATTTCACTGTAGAGGAAAAGATATAATATGATAAAATAATGTGTAGGAAGAGTCATAAAACAATGAATTACCAAGAGAGAAAATAAACAAATACAATAAAAAGCAAGGAAATTCTATAATAACTTATGACTAGGACATATTTTTAGAAGAATAGTAGAATATATCATATTAACTCTAGAATGAAGAACAGAAAATGAGTCCATCTCCATTTTGACAATGAAGAGACAGGGATCTAGAGAGAGAAAGTCTTTTATGTCCTAAAATAAATCAGTTGCATAACTGTAACCAATTTATATAGTTTAATGCAAATGTCACTTAAATGTAGCATAAAATTTGTTTATTTAAATTAGAGACCAACATATTCCACTCTAATTCTCCCAAGATGTAACAAGAAATATCCTTTGGAGGCTTATCTCTCACTCACCTGTTTTCAAAGATTACTAATCATTTTAGACTGGTTTTATCCACATTGGAAAATAATAATACAGGCATACCTCATTTTTTGCACTCCACTTTATTGTGCTTTGCAGATGCATTTTTTAAATAAATTGAAGGTTTATGACAACCCTGCATTGAACATTTCTATCTGTGGCATTTTTCCAAAAGCATGTGCTCACTTCATGTTTCTGTATCACGTTTTGGTAATTCTCACAATATTTAAAACATTTTCCTTATTGTTACATCTGTTATGGTAATCTGTGGCCTCTGATGTCAATATTGTCTTTTTCAGCACCATGAACTGTGCCCATATGAGACAGCTGACTTAATTGATAAAGGTTGTGTGCGTTCTGACTGGTCCATCACCTGGTCATTACTCATATCTCTCTGTTTCCCTCTCTACTGGCCTCCTTATTTGCTGAGACCCAACAATATTGAAATTAGGTCAACTAATATCTCTGCAATGACCTCTAAGTGTTCAAGTGAGAGAAAGAGTCATATGTATCTCACTTTAAATCAAAAGATAGAAATGATTAAGTTTAGTGAGAAAGACATGACAAAAGTTGAGACAGGATAAAGGCCAGGCTTCTTGTGCCAAACAGTTAGCCAAGTTGTAAATGTAAAGGAAAAGTCCTTGATGAAAATTAAAAGGTCTACTTCAGTGAACACATGAATGAAGAGAGAACAAAACAGTCTTGTTGCTAATATGGAGAAAGTTTTAGTCGTCCAGATAGATCAAACCAATCACAACATTCCCTTAAACTGAAGGCTAATCTAGAGCAAGGTCTTAAGCCTCTTCAATTCTATGAGAGGTTTAGAGAGGAGAGGAAGCTATAAAAGACAGGTTTGAAGCTAGAAGTGTTAGGTTCATGTTGTTTAAGAAAGATACATTACATAAAGAAAGATACATTTACATTACATAAAACTGCAAGATAAAACACTAAGTGCTGACATAGAAGCTGCAGCAAGTTATCCAGAAGATCTAGCTAGGATCACTAATGAAGGTGGCTACACTAAACATTGGATTTTCAGTGTAGATGAATTAGCCTTCTATTGGAAGAATGTGCCATCTAGGACTTTCAAAGATAGAAAGGCAAGGTCAACACCTTGATACAAAGCTTCAAAGAATTAGCTGACTCTCTTGTTATGGGCTAATGCAGCTGGTGACTTGAATTTGAATCCAATGCCCATTTACCATTCTGAAAATCCCAGTGCTCATAAGAATTATGCTAAATCTACACTGCCTGTGCTCTATAAACAGAACAACAAAATCTGGATGATAGCCTATCTGTTTACAACATGGTCTACTGAATATTTTCAGCCCACTGTTGATACCTAATGTGCAGACAAATAAGATTCCTTCAAAAATATTACTGCTCACCAGCAGTGCACCTGCTCACCCAAATTCTCTGATGGAGATACACAATGAGATTAATGTTGTTTTTATACCTACTAACACAACATTCTTTCTACAACCTGTGGATCAAGGAGTTATTTTGACTTATAAGCCTTTTATTTAAGAAATACATTTCATAAGGCTATAGCTGAAATAGATAATTGTTCCTCTTATGGAGCTTGGAAAAGTAAAGTGAAAACCTTCTGGTAAAGATTCATCATTCTAGATGCCATTAAGTACATTCATGAAAGGCAGGGAAAGATGGCAGCACAGGGATATGGGGAATTTAGTTTGTCCTCCAAAGCAGCTAGTAAATAGCCCAAAACTGGAAAAACTTTCTGTGAGACTTCTGTGATGAAACACACGTTATACACCATTCAGGAAGAGGTGGAAAGGCCAAGATCAAAGTGCAGAAATGTAAGTAAAGTCTCCCAAGCTGTGGATGCTTGTTTCCCTCTCCACTAGCAAAGCAGGCTCTTGTGGACTCACTTCCACATAGGAAAAATAAGCAATCTCTACTAGGAGCAAGGAAACGTAGCACAACCAAGCTCCAATTGTTGATTTCATTAAAAAATTGGGACTGCTTGATAAAAGATCCAAAACAGATAAACCCAGAGAAAGCTTGAAAAGTACCCTGAGGTATCTCCCCAGCAAAGGAGGAGGGGCTGACAAAACTGTGGGCTTTGGAGTTGGCTGAGCTCAGAATACTGGAAAAGGGCTGTGCATCAAAAAAAGGGGCACATAGAGCCAAGTACCAAGTCTAGCCCTTGATAGGTGAGCCCAGGAGTATGGGGACTGGGTATGAAAATGATTTTCTTTTTACTTTTTAGCAGCTCATTAAAGAAAGCAGCAGGCTTTCTCAGTTGTCAGCACTCCACAGGCAAGGGTGAAGTTAAGGTATGTCTCAGAGACAAAGTAACTAGTCAGATTAAGGAGATAATTCCATGAAGGCATATCTTACCCAAGAAAAATGAGGGGCACAGAGCACAAAACAAGTGGCAGCACTCACTCAGAAACTTCAGAGCTCATGAGGTAGAAACAGAACCAGTTTAAGCCCACACTTTACCTAAGCTTCTCTCTCTACCATGCCCTTGGCAGGAACAGTGTCTGCCAAGAATTAAAAGCCCTGTATCACTTTACCCCGGTGGCGAGCTGCTGACTGACAAGCACTACCTGATGGGCAGGATGGGAAAAACCCAAAATCAAGAGGCTTCACTGGAAAGACTGGCATCTTGCTGACTCTCATCACCAGAGAATCTGGATACTGATGACACACAATTCCTGAGTCCTGAGACTGTCTTGTCTGGGGAAATCTGATAGGGGTTGATCCTATCTGCAGGGACACTCCTAAAATAAACTTACATATAGGCAAGGCAAGAACCAGAAAAAACAAGAGCTGAAATAGTCTGATCAGATAAATAAAAGCTAAGCTAGAAGTCTAGAATATGTTGAACTGAATTTCAAAAAATGCAGAGAGAACAAAGCCATGCAACAAGAAAACCCTAGGTAAAAGAGAGAAAATTACTTCCAGAATAAACTAATCAAGGAAATAAGATGCCTAGATACCAGAAAAAAATCACAAGTCATACTAGGAAGCATGGAGATATAGCCCCATCACAGAAAACAGCTAACACTCAAAATTAGATATGGGAGATGAAACAACTAATTAAAGATGGTCAAATATATCTTCTAAATCAAATCAATGAGTTGAGGGGAAACATGACAAAAGAAATGAAGGATATAAGGAAGACACTGGGTGGCCATACAGATGAACTCAAAAGCATAAAGGGAGAAATGACAGAACCTATGAGAATGAAAAGCACAATAGAAGAGATGAAAAACAAAATGGAAACATACACTAGCACATTTGAGGAGGCAGAAGAAAGGATTAGTGAGACAGATGACAGAACATCTGAAATCTTATGCACAAAAGAACAGATAGGGAAAAGAATGGAAAAATATGAGCGGGGTCTCAGGGAAGTGAATGGCAACACAAATAAAATGAATATACATGTATTGGATGTCACAGAAGGAGAAGAGAAGGGAAAAGGGGCAGAAAGAATAATAGAGGAAATAATCGCTGAACATTTTCCATCTCTTCTGAAAGATATAATTTACAGAACCAAGAAGCACAGTTCACCCCAACAGAATAAGTCAGAATAGATCTACTCCAAGACACTTACTAACCAGATTGTCAAATATCAAAGACAAAGAGAATTCTGAAAGCAGCAAGATGAAAGCAATGAATCACATACAAGGGAAGGTCGATAAGATTATGTACAGATTTCCCAGGAGAAAACATGGATGTGAGAAGGCAGTGGTATGATATATTTAAGATACTGAATGAGAAACACTGCTAACCAAGAATTCTATATCCCATAAAACTGTCCTTTAAAATGAGGGAGGGTTTAAAATATTTTCAGACAAAAAGTCACTCAGAGAGTTTGTGAACATGAGACCTGCTCTACAAGAAATATCAAAAGGAACACTACAGGATGACAGGAAACTACAGGAGAGAGAGGTTTAGAAAAGAGTTTAGAAATGAAGATTATCAGTAAGGGTAAAAAGAAGAAAAACAAGATATGATGTATAAAATATAAAATACAAAATGGTAGAAGAAAGTACTGCCTTTACAATAATAATAATGTTAATGGATTAAACTCCCCAATAAAAAGACATAGTCTGGTAGAATGGATTAAAAAACAGGACCCGTCTATGTGCTGTCTGCAAGAGACTCATATTAGATGAAAGGATAAAAATAAGTTGAAAGTGAAAGGTTGATATTTCACACAAAAATAAGAAAAGAGCATGCATAATTATACTAATACCAGACAAATCAGACTTCCAATGTAAAACAGTTAGAATAGACAAAAGGACACCATATATTAATAAAAGAGAAAATTAATCAAGAAGATAACAATCATAAATACTTATGCACCAAATCAGAGTGCCCCAAAATACAATGGGCACACACTGACAACACTGAAGGGAGAAGTAGACACCTCTTCAATAATAGTTGGAGATATCAATACACCATGCATCAACATTTACAGATCATTATACCCCACAATAACAGCATACATATTTTTCTGAAGTGCTCATAGATCATTCTCCAGGACAGACCATATATTGGGTCAAAAAGCAAGTCTCAATAAATTTAAAAAGATTAAAATTATGTGAAATTTTTTTTCATATCACAATGAAATGGAGTTAGAACTCAATAACATCCAGAAGGCTTGAAATTTCACAATATATGGAAGTTAGACAGCACAATCTTAGAAAACCAGTAGACCAAGGAAAAATTTATAAGAAAAAATTAGTAAATATATTGAGACAATTGAATATGAGAACAAACCATATCAAAACTTATGGGATGCAGCAAAGGTAGTGCTGAAAGGGAAATTTATTGCCATAAACAACTACATTAAAAATGAAGAAAGAGCAAAAATCAAGGAATTAACTGCTCACCTAGAGGAACTAGAGAAAGAACAGTAAACTAACCTTAAAGCAAACAAAAGGAAAGAAATAAACAAGATTAGAACAGAAATAAACGAAATGGAGGTGGTTCCAGGAAGATGGTGGAATAGGAGTTTTCTTCTCTGTGAACAGGACTAGAGAAGGGGCAAATGGGGCACAGAAAACTGGTTCCAAGAGGAAAGTGTTTGAAGAGAAAACTTATAACACACAGTGAGGACATGGATGGAGAGGCAGAGAGACTGTGCTTGAAAAAAATGGAGTGACTGGGTATCACTGGGACTGTGGTGGAGACTTCTGGCTGGAATTGGATGCCAAGCATGGGAAGGAGCAGCTTTCCATGCCCCAGGCAACCATTTCTGCAGTTTGCTGGGGGAATAACCTTTCACAGCCATGTGGCTGGGAGCTCCCATGAGAGGACTCAGGACTCAGTGGACTTGTGGTAACCATTTAAATTTTCTTCATTGAAGCCAGTGGTGGCATCACACAGAAGTGTCAAGAGACCTTCCCTAACCCTGGAGACTTGTGGGTGCACAGACAAGAGGGTCCAGGGAGCATTTGAGATAGAATGCAAGGGCACAACCCTGCAGCTTGACAGTGGTCCACTCTGAGGCTCAGGAACTACCTGAATCACTGCACCTTTATGCAAAATCCCTGTTGAGCTACATGAGGCCCACCCCCCACACCCAGGGCTGGCAGTCCCCAGTGCACATGAAGAACTGGTGCACAGACTGGAAATCTACCTGTTTGGAACCCCACACAGCACATAGACAAAGTTGGAAGAAACATGGCTTGAGAGTTAGAGGTGGCTCAGGAGGGCCATCTGCTGGGAGGAAAGGAAAAGAGAAACCCAGCAAGCTGTCACTTTGCCAAAAATATATAAATGTTCAAATAATCTAGCATTTCCCAAAATAACCTTGTCAAGATACACAAATGCCCCAAGGACAACAGAAAATCATAAAGCACATGAAGGAACAAGAAGATATGGACAAGCCAAATGACCAAATTAAAACAACAAATGAGAAAAAAGTCAGGAGCACTTAATCAAAGAAGTACACACAGATCTCCAAAACAACTTTAATGGGTTGGCTGAAGACATAAAAGACATCAAGAAGACTAGAAGAGCATAAAGAACAATTTGAAAGAGTAAATTAAAAACAGCAGATCTTGTGGAAATATAGGGAAAGGTAGATCAAATTAAAAATATACTAGAGACATGAAAGAGCAGATTTGAAGAGACAGAAGAAATAATAAGTAAATTAGAGGGCAGGCCAATTGAATTCAAAAGTACAAAATAGCTAATGGTGAAAAAATGTAGACTTTGAAATGGATGTCAGGGAAATGAAGGACAACATAAAGCATGCAAATGCAAGAATCATTTATTTCCCAGAAGAAGAAAAGAGCAAAGGGCTAGGAAGAGTATTTGAAGACATAGTTGGGGAAAACTTCCCAATCCTTCTAAATGACATCAATATGCAAATCAAAGAAGACTAATGCACTACAAATTCAATAAATCCAAATAGAGTCGATCTGAGACATATACTAATCAGATTGACAAGTGCTGAAGAAAGGGAGAAAGTCCTGAAGGTATCAAGAGAGAAGTGATTCACTACATAAAAGGGAAACCACATAAGACTAAGTAGTGACTACTCAGAGGACACCAGAGAGGTTAGAAGGCAAAGACATGACATACTTAGGATTCTAAAAGGGATAATTTTCCAGCCATGAGCACTTTATCCAGCAAATCTCTCCTTCAAAATTGAGGGAGAGTTTAAAATTTTCACAGACAAACAAATGCTGAGAAAATTTGTTAAAGAGAGTTGTTCTGCAAGAAATACTAAAGGGAGCTCAACCAGCTGAGGAAAAGAATAAGGAGAGAGAGGTCTGGAGAAGGGCAAAGAACTGAAAAACATTAGTAAGGGTAACTTAAAGGAAGAAAGAGAGAGGGGAAAAATAATCTGGCAATTAAAATCCAAAGGATAATTTGGTTGTTTCAAGACTCCCTTCACAGTAATAATTTTGAATGTGAATGGAATAAACTCCCCATTTAAAAGATACAGACTGGTAGTATGAATTAATATGTGTGACCTATTGATATGCTGTTTACAAGAGATTCATTTTAGACCCTCTAACACAAAGAGACTGAAAGTGAACAAATGGAGAAAAATATTCCTTGCAAGCTGCAACCAAAAGAAAGCAGTGGTGGCAATATTAATATCCAACAAAATAAACTTTAAATGCAAAGATGTGATAAGACACAAAGAAGGACACTGTGCATTAATAAAAGGGAAAATTCACAAAGAAGAAATAATAATCATAAATGTTTATGCACCCAATCAAGGAGCTCCAAAGTACAGATACAAGCATTGGCTTAACTGAAGGTAGAAATATACATTCCAAAATAATAGAGGGAGACACCACTCTTTTCTACAGATAGAACAAGACAGAGGACAAATAAGGAAATTGAAAACTAAAATAATGTGATAAATGAATTGGACTTAACAGATATATGTATACACAGATCATTACATCCCAAAGTACCAGGATATACATTCTACTCTAGTGCTTATGGAACATTTTCCAGGGTATGTCATATGCTTGGGCACAAAATAAATCTTAATAAATTTAAAAATATTGAAATTATTCAAAGCACATTCTCTGACCATAATGGAATGCAGCTAGAAATCAATAACCACCAAAGATCAAGACCTTTCACAAATATATGGAAGTAAAACAACACACTCCTAAACAACCAGTGGGTCAAAAAACAAATTGCAAGAGAAATAGGTAAATATCTAGGGATGAATGAAAATGAGAACACAATATACCAAAACGTGGGATGCAGTGAAGGCAGTGCCAAGACAGAAATTTGTAGCTCTATTCATACATATAAAAGGAAGAAAGAGCTAAAATCAAATACCTAACTGAACAACTGAAAAGGCTAGAGAATGATAAGCAAACTAAACTTAAGGAAGTAGAAGAAAACAAATAACAAAAATTAAGCAGAAATAAATGAGCTGGAGAACAAAAAAAAATGAATAATGGATAAAATCAATAGAACCAAAACCTGGTTCTTTGAGAACAACAAGATTGCCAAGCCCTTAGCTATACTGACAAAATCAAAAAGAAAGACTACCCAAATAAAATCAGGAAATGGAAGTGGAGCCATTACTATGGATCATGAAGAAATTAAAAATTTTATGAGGATACTATGAACAGCTGCATGCCAACAAGCTAGAAAAGTTAGAGGAAATGCACAATTTCCTGGAAACACATGAACAATCTAGACTGACCCAAGAAGAAATAGAAGAACTCAACAAACTGATCACAAGTAAAGAGATACAATCAGTCATATAATAGCTTCCTAGGAATAAAAGCCCATGGCTAGATGGCTTCACGGGGAATTTTACCAAACATTCCAAAAAGAATTGACATAATTCCTGCTCAAACTCTTTAAAGAAATTGAAGAAAAATGAACACATAACTCAGTTTATGAAGCTAATATCACTCCAGTATCAAAATCAGATAAAGATACAAAAAGAAAAACTAAAGGCTAATCTCCATAATGAATATGGATGCAAAAATTCTCAACAAAATACTTGCAAATCAATCCAAAGGCACATTAAAAGAATTATAGACCATGAATAAGTGGGGTTCATTCCAGGCACTAAAAGGTGGTTCAACATAAGAAAATCAATCAATGTAAGAGAAAACATTAACAAATAAAAAGGGAAAAATTATATGATCAGCTGAAAAAGTATTTGACAAAATTCAGCATCCCTTTGTCTTAAAAGCAATTCTAAAGGTAGGAATTGAAGTAAACTTCCTCAAGATCATAAAAGGCATATATGAAAAACCCACAGCCAGCATAGTACTCAATGGTGACACACAGAAAGCCTTCCCTCTAAGATCAGGAACAAGAAAAGGATGCCCACTGTCACCACTATTATTCAACATTGTACTAGAAAGTTCTACCAGGACAATTTGCCAAGACAAAGAAATAAAATGTATCCAATTGGAAAGGAAGAAATAAGATGACCATTATCTTCAGATGATATGATCTTATATTTGGAAATTCCTGAGAAATCAACAATGAAGCTACCTGAGCTAATAAACAAATGCAGCAGAGTAGCAGGATACAGGATTAATGTATATAAGTCAGTATTGTTCCTATACACTAGTAATGACCTAACTGCAGAGTCAATAAAAAATACCATTAATAAGAGCAACTAAATAAAATCAAGTACTTAGGAATAAACTTAACCAATGATGTAAAAGAACTCTACACAGAAAAATACAAATCATTACTAAAGGAATCAAAATAGACTGAATTAGATGGAAAGATATTTTGTTTTCATGGATAGGAAGTCTAAATGTCATTAAGACATCAGTTCTACCCAAAATGATCTAAGATTCAATGCAATTACAATGAAAATTCTGACAACCTACTTTGCATACTTGGAAAAGCTAGTTATCAAATTTTTTGGAATGGAAAGGGGCCTTGAATTGTCAAAAATATCCTAAAAAGGAATAATGAAGTGGGAGGACTTACACTTCCTGTCTTTAAATACCACTATAAAGCCACAGCAGTCAAAACAGCATGGAATTGGCACAAAGATAGTCATATTTATCAATGGAATCAAATCAAGAATTCAGACATAGACCCCAACATCTATGGTCGACTGATTTTTGACTAGGCCCCCAAATCCACTAAACTGAAACAGAACAGTCTCTTCAACAAATGTGGCTGGGAGAACTGGATATCCACATCCAAAAGAATGAAAGAGAACCCCTACCTCACACCCGCCACAAAAATTAACTTAAAGTGGATAAAAGCCTCAATATAAGAAACAGCACCATAAAAATCTTAGAAGATAATATAGGGAAACATCTTCAAGACCTAGAATTAGGAGGTTGCTTCTTAGACCTTACACCCAAAACACAAGCAATGAGAGAAAAAAATAGATAAATGGAAACTCCTCAAATCAAAAGCTTCTGTGCCTCAAAAGACTTTATCATAAAGTTGAAGAGGTAGCCAACTCAATGGGAGAAAATATTTGACAACCACATATCTTATAAGAGACCTATCCTGCATATATAAAGAAATCCTATGACTCAATGACATTAGCACAAACAGCTCAATTACAAAATGGGCAAAAGATAAGACAAGACATTTTTCTGAAGAGGAAATACAAATGGCTAAGAAACACATGAAAAACTATTTAGCTTCACTAGCTATTAGGGAAAAGCAAATCAAAACCATCACACCAATAAGCATGGCTGCCATAAAACAAAAATAAAACAACAAATGCTGGACATGTGAGAAATTGTAACTCTTATTCATTGCTTGTGGGAATGTAAAATGGTACAGCCACTGTGGAAAACAGTTTGGAGTTTCCTCAGAAAACTAGATACTGAATTACCCTATGATCCAACAATTTCACTTCTCAGTATATACCCAGAAGATCTGAAAGCAGTGACATAAACAGACACTTGCACACCAATGTTCATAGTGGCATTGTTCACAATTGCCAAGAGATGTAAACCATCCAGTCCTCCAACAGATGAGTGGATAAAGAAAATGTGGTAGATGGTAGATACATACAATGGAATACTATGCAACAGTAAGAAGGAACAAGGTGACATGGATGAACCTTGAAGATTTAATTCTGAGTTAAATGTCAGACACAAAAGGAGAGATATTGTATGTTACCACTACTATGAACTCCTTGAACAATGTGAAATCAATGTTTTATAATGTATAATACAGGGTACATAGTGATAGAAAGAGGCTAGTGAAGGGGGATTGATAACCTAATATGTTCAGATATGTTAATGAGGGTAAACTTAAAGGTTTAAGAAGGCATAGGGTTGATGATTGTTAATGGGATTATAAGTGTCAGAGATGCTTTGAAGGTGAACATGATTAAAATGGATTGTTCAAAGGCATGTATCTCACAGATTCGCACTATGAATATAAATAATTTATTGCATGACATACTTCTAAGGTTTGACACTGGTACAGAGAGTTGACAACAGAGTTGCATATGGGAAAATCTACCCATTACATACTAGGGGCTATAATTAATAACAATACTTTACTAGTACCTGACAAAAAACAGGAAAAATAATGAAGGGATGACTGATAAGAAGTTTGGGATGCTTTGGGTAATGAGAATTAAGAGGGAGAGTGATGAGAATTGTACATTTAAGTGATGATAATGTGAGATATTTGTTGTTTATTCATGGACAGAATATATGCTATGTGAAATTAGGAACCCCTAACAAGTCAAACCCTCAATTTTGAGGTTTGCTCTTGTGAAACATGTGGCTCTAGTGGGGAGGCTAAGCCCACCTATAATTATGCCTAGGCATCATCTCCAGAGAACCTCTTTTGTTGCTCAAATGTGACCTTTCTCTCTGTAAGACTAACTCTGCAAATAAATTTATCACCCTCCAGCCAACATGGGACAGGAACCCCAGGTGAGTGAATCTCCCTGGCAACATGGGACAGATCCTAAAAATAGCCTGACCCTGCCACTGAGGGATTGAGAACACCTTTTTGACCAAAAGGGGAAAAAGACAGGGAACAAAATAAAGTTTCAGTAGCTATGAGATTTCAAATAGAGTTGAGAGTCTCTCCTGGAGGTTACTCCTATGCAAGTCTCAGCTAGATATGCTAAATGGCCAAAGTATGACAAGTGCAAGTAAAAATCCAAAAGAATTCCCAGGTCCCTATCTGAGACACTATAAAAGTTTCACATATTAAGTTTGTTTTTCAGAAACTTAAAACCTCCACAATATTGCTATGCCAGATAAGTCCCAAAACCCAGAAGCAACAGCCTCTTCAAGAACATCAACCAGATGTGTCACCTTTTCCCATAATGTTGACACCCCGTTTCAACATGAACAGGTTAATGTGGTCACTGCCTAGACATCTCTGAATATCAGGGAAGTGATTAAATTAAAGAAAGAGGTAGCAACACACAAGACAGAATTTAACAAAGGTTTATGAATAATGAATCTATATATAATTTTGCCTTTCTTAGTTGCTAGGGTATTAGAATAGCTAGAAGGATTGTACTGAAATGTGGGAGTTGCAAAGCATAACATTCTCTGAAATTTGCTCTATACTTGTTAAATTGTACTTTGAAAGTTATCACCTTTATGTGTGTGTGTGTATATAAATATATATATATATATATATATATATATATATATATATATATATAGAGAGAGAGAGAGAGAGAGAGAGAGAGAGAGAGAGGGTGGGGGAGAGAGAAATAACTGAAACTATGGTACTGTAACCTTAACATTCTTTGATGTTTACTATATACCCACTTCCTAAATTGCACTTTGAAAGTCATCACGTTTTTGCATATATATACATTTCACAATAAGGAAATAACTGTAACAGTGGAACTGTAATCCACAATATTCATTGAAATTTGCTCTCTACTTGTTAAATTGCACTTTGAAAGTTATCACTTTTATGCATAAATGTTTTTCTCACAATAAAAAAAAATGAAAACAAATGAAATTGACAAAATGAAAATAGAGAGAATCAACAAAACCAGAACTTTGTTCTTTGAAAAAGTCAATAAAATTGACAGGCATATAGCTAGGGCTGACAAAAATAAAAAGAAAGAGGATGCAAACAAATAAAACCAGAAATGGGAGAGGGGACATTACTACTGACACTGCAGAAATAAAGGAGATAATGAGAGGATATTACAAGTAACTATACACTAACAAACAAGACAACTTAGATGAAATGGACAACTTCCTAGAAAAGCATGACCACCAACACTGATTTGAAAAGAAATAGAAGACCTCAACAACCCAATGATGAGTAAAGAGATTGGATCAGTTATCAAAAAACTTCCCCAAAAAAGGAAAGCCCAGGACCAGATATCTTCACATGTGAATTCTACAAAATATTCAAGAAAGAATTAGTACCAATCCTGCTCAAAATATTCAAAAAGTATTGAAGAGGAGGGAACGCTATATAACTCACTCTATGAAGCTGATATCGCTGTAATACTAAAACCAGAGAAAGACACTACAAGAAAAGTAAATTACTGACCAAACTCTTTAATGAATATAGATGCAAAAAAATTCAACAAAATGCTTGAAAATCAAATCAAATCAAATCAAATAGCACATTAAAAGAATTATACACCAAGGCATAGTGGTTTTAATTCCAGGTATACAAGAGTATTTCAACAGAAGAAAATCAATTTATATCATACCCCACATCCAGAAATCAAAGGGGAAAGCCAAAGGATCATCTTGATTAATGCAGAAAAGTCTTTAACAAAATTCAGCATCCTTTCTTGATGAAAACACTTCAAAGGAATAGAAGGAAAATATGAAAAACCTATAGCTAACATAATCAATGTGGAAAGACAGAAAGCTTTCCCTCTCAGATGAGGAACAAGATAAGGATGCCCACTGCCACAACTGTTATTCAACATTGTGCTGGAAGTTCTAGCTAAAGCAATTAGGCAATAAAAAGAAATAAAACTCATCCAAATTGGAAAGGAAGAAGAAAAACTTTCACTGTTTGCTAATGGCCTGATCCTATATGTGGAAAATCCAGGAAAATCTGCAACAGAGCTATTGAAGCTAATAAATTAGTACAGAAAAGTGGCAGGGTACAAGATTAACACAAAAAAATTTCAGTAGTGTATCTATACACTAGAAAGTAACAATCTGAGTAGGGAATCAAATAAAAAATTTCCATTTCTAATAGCAATGAAAATAATCAAATTTTTAGGAATAAATTTAACCAAGGACATAAAAGACCTATACACAGAAAACTGCAAAACATTGCCAAAAGAAATCACAGAGGACTTAAATAATTGGAAGGACATACTGTGTTCTTGCAATGGAAGACTAAATATTGTTTAGATGTCAATTCAACCTAAATTGATTTATAGATCCAATGCAATACCAATGAAGATCCCAACAACTTTCTTTGCAAAAATAGAAAAACAAATAATCAAATTTGTCTAGAAAGTCAGGATTCTCCAAATAGCCAAAAATATCTTGAGACACAGGAATGGAGTGGGAGGTCTCACACTACCTGACTTCAAAGCATATTACAAACTGACTGTGGTGAAAAAAGCATAGTGCTGGCATAAAGATAGATATACTGTCCAATGGATTGAATGGAATGTTCATAAATGGACACTCTCATTTCTGGAAAATTGATCTTTCACAAGGCAGTCAAGCCAACACAACTGAGGCAGAGCAGTGTCTTCAATAAATGGTGTTTGGAGAACCAGATATCCATTTTCAAAAGAATGAAAAAGGACTCTTATCTCATACTTTCTACAAAAACAAACTCAAAATGGATGAAAGACCTAAACCTTAGAGCTAAGACCATAAAACTTTGAGAAAAAAATGTAGAGAAATAGCTAAAAGATCTTGTGATATAAGGTGGTTTCTGAGACCTTACGCATAATATGCCTGCAATGAAAGAAGAAATAGAAAAATGGTATCTACTCAAAATTGAACACTTTTGTGCATCAAAGGACTTTATCAGAAAAAATAGAAATGTAGCCTATGCAATGGTAGACAATACTTGGAAACCATATATCAGATAAATGTTTAATATCCAGAGTATATAAAAAGATCCTACAACTCAACAACAAAAAGGAAAAAATAAATAAAATGTGCAAATATGGACACTCTTCTGCAGAGGAAATACAAATGGCTCAAAAACAGTGGATGAACAAACTGGTATATACACACCATGGAATGTTATGCAGCTGTAAGACTGAATAAAGTCCCAGAGCATATACCAACATGGATGAACCTTGAGGATGTTGTTTTGAGTGAAATTAGTGATAAACAAAAGAAAAAATACTGTATGGTCTCTTTAACCTGGACTAAAATTAATGAATAAACTTTGAAAGTTAAACCTGAGAATACAGGTTATCAGGTGATAGAAAGAGGGTAGAGATTGGGCATTTAATGCTGAAGGAGTATAGACTGTTCAACAGGATTGATTATGTAGATCCAGAAATGGATAGCACAATACTATGTGATGGCAACACAATATTGCAAGTACAATGAACAAAGATGACAGTATGGTTGAAAGATGTAGGTTAGTGGCATGTATGACACCAGAAGGAAAGAAAGAAGATAAGGACTAGGACTGTATAACTCAGTGAAAAAATATAGTGGTAAATGATGGTGAGTAAATGTACAAATATAAGAACATTTTTACATGAGGGAGAAAAATTGAATGTCAACTTTGCAAGGTGATGGAAATGGGATGGTATTGGGGAAAATGCTATCAATGCAAACTAAAGTTTTTAGTTAACAGTAACATTGTTAGATGAAAAATATGCTTCTTTTAATTTTAACAAAGGCAATATACCAAAGCTAAATATCTTTAAAAGGGGATATAAGGGAGGAGCATGGAATTCTTGGTGGTGGTGTTGTCATTTGACACTTATTTTATTTTATTTTATTTTTATTTTTTCTTTTTTAGTTATTCTTGTTTTTATTTTTTGGAAAATTGAATGTGTTCAAGAGCTGATCGAAGTGATGAATGCACAAATATATGATGATACATTGAACAATTGATTGTACACTGTGGATGATTGTATGGTATGTGAATATGTCTCAATAAAATTGCAGGGGAAAATTAGACAGAGAGATAAAAGTGCTGGAGACAATATGGAGAGAGGGATGTACCTATTCACTGCTGATGGTGAAGTAGAATGGTGTAGCTCATCTAGAGGGCAGTGTAATGGTTCCAAAGAAGCTAAGCATGAGTTTGCCATAAGGTCCTGCAAACCCATTACTGGGTACATATTTGAAATAACTGAGAACAGGGAAACAAATGGACATTTGCACACAGGTGTTTATGGTGGCAGTCTTCATGATTTGCAATGGAGGGAGGTGGCCTAAGGGTACTTGGACTGATGAAAGGAATGGGGAATTTTGGTGTATGCATACAATAGAATATTGCGTGGCTGCAAGAAGAATTAAACTGTGAGTCATGCAACTAGGTGAATGAACCTGGAGGACAGTATTTTGAGTGAAATAAGCCAGAAACAAAAACACACATATTATAATGTCTCACTAATGCAAACTAACTATAATTTGCAAATTCTGAGAATGGAATCTTAGAGCATGGATTATCAGGGGAAGTCTTATAAAGTTTCCTAGATTATAAGTTCTTACAACAGTCACATGTATTCCTGATGTGGAATGGTTATTTCTAATTTCTGAGATGCTGAGCTCCTTGTGTATAATCTGGTCATTCCCTGCAACACTGCATATCTGTGTGATATGTGAGACTCAAAACTGGATTTCTGCAGCTATTAAAGTCAGCATTAACCCACACAGCAACTGTTTAAAATAGATGTAAAAGAGAACAGGCTTCATAGAGATATGAGTGAAGCTGATTTGGTTAGGGCAAAGGTAGAACAGACTGAAGGATAAAGGACAATATTGACTGCATTTTAAAAGTTCAAATTTTGAGTGAGACCAAAGGAAGAGGTGTTTATTTGGTGCAAAATGATATTTTCTGTAGCACATTTTCCAATTTAACTTGCATGGTGAGTTTATTCAACATCATAATTACATGGAAATTTGAGTAGGGAGTGAGATCTGGTTGGTTTGTACAGGTTAGTGTGAAGCCCCAATATATCCCAAAGTAATTTTGGCAAAGACTAAAAATGTATTTGCAAAGCCCCCTTGAGGAACTGTGGGAAAATGTGGGCATATTAAACTTCCCCACCTGGGGGATTACTGATAATCTCACATGCTTTGGGGACTACCAATTTGGAAGGCTGAGTCCTCTCTCTTGGGGCTTGCCCTTATGAAGTTTATTAATACAATGGAGAGTACAACCATTCTTATAGTTATGCCTAACCATCACCCCAAGAGAAACTCTTTTGCTGCTCAGATGTGGCCTCTATCTCTAAAACAACAGGGAAACTGCCCTTCCCCCTATGCAGAACATGACTCCCAGGGGTATAAATCTCCCTGGGAATATGGGGCATGATTCCCAAGGATGAGCCTGTACTTGGCATCATGGAATTGAGAAAGACTTCTTGACCAAAAGGGGGAAGAAGAATGAAACAAAATAAAGTTTCAGTAGCTGAGAGATTTAAAAGTAATTGAGAGGTCATCTTGAGGTTATTCTAATGTGATATATATATATATGATATATATATATATCTTTTAATTTTTAGTGTATTGGAATACCTAGAAGGAAATACCTGAAACTGTTGAACTGCAACCCAGTAGTCTTGCTTTTTGAAGATGATTGTATAACTATATAACTTACTAAATTGCACAGTGTGATGGTGTGATTTTGGAAACCTTGTGACTCGCCCTCCCTTTATCAAGTATATGGAGAAATGATTAGAAAAATGGGAGCAAAGATTAAATTCATAATAGAGAAAGATGGGGGATGGGAGTTTTTGGTGTTCTTTTTTACTTTTATTTTTCTTCTTATTTTTCTTTTACTTTTTTTGGAGTAATGAAAGTGTTCAAAAATTGATTACAGTGATGAATGCACAAGTGTATGATGGCACTTTGAACAATTGATTGTACACTGTGAATGATTTTATGATATATGAGTATATCTCAACAAAACTGCCAAAAAAGAAAAAAAAAGAAGAAAAGGGAGAAAGAAAATGAAGGGAAAAATCTTCAATATCTGGAGAAAGGAGGTCATTTCCTAGACTGTACACACAAAGCGTGAGCAATGAAAGGAGAACTATATTAATGGGATCTTCTCAAAATTGAACACTTTTTTGCATCAGTGGACTTTGTTGGAAAAGTAAAAATGCAGCCTATGCATTGGGAGAAAATATTTGGAAACCACATATCAAATAAGGGTTTAATATCCAGACTATACAAATTGATCCTACACCTCAATGACTAAAAGATAAACCACCCAATTAAAAATGGGCGAAAGACATGGACACTTTTCCAAGGATGAATTACAAATGTCTCAAAAATATATGTAAAGGAGAGCAGAGCAAGATGTCAGCATAGAGAAGTGTGGAATTTACGTAGTTCTCTGGAGCAACTAGCAAATAACCAGGAACAACTAGTAAATAATCTGAAACAAGTGTTGGGAGATATCCATGAATGGTCACACATTGTACACCAGCCTGGAATGGGTGGAGTGGCTGAGATTGTAGCACAGAATCATAAGTAAATCTCTGAAAACCCAGAGCTGGCACCCCCTCCCCACTCAGGCATGGCCAGCCAAGTTGAAACTCTGCCATGTGGAAAAAAATAACAGTTTACAGGGAAAGTAACTCAACCAAGCTACAATTGCAGTTTTAATTAATAAATTTGGACTTCTGGATGCAAGCTACAGGCACAGATAATCCTGGACAGAGAAGGAAGGGAAACAGGTTCCTTCCAGAAGGGAGGAGGCAAGGCTGACAGGGAAAAAATACATAAATAAATAGAAACAGACTTCTGGAGATGGCTGAGCTCAGAATACTGGAAGATGGCTGTGACTCAAGAAAAGGGGCACAGAGAATTGGGTACCAATTCCAGTAGACCAGCAAAACTGAGGGGCTGGGAAATAGCTCCAAAAAGGGGCTTTTGTTCTTTTCCCTTTTTTCTCTCACTCTAAGTAGCCCATTAGTGAAAGCCTCAGGCATTTTCAATTCAGTGCTGATACAGGCAAGGGTGGAGTTAACAGAGCCAGAAAGACAAAGGAGGAATTCAAGTGGAGTAGATAACTTTCTAGGGGGTGTATCTTCCCTAAGAAAATGGGGGTGGGACCAGCTCAAGTGGTGGCCCTCACTCAAAGAATTAAGACCTCAGGGCATGGGGGAAAACAAACAAACAAGAAACAACTTAAGCTTGGTTTCTGACACCTTCAACCCCTTGCCAGGAAAGGGTACATTGAGAATTAAAGAGACCACACATTTTTATATGAGCAGGGAGCTGCAGACTGACAAGCGCCACCTGCCAGGCAGGACAGGAAAAGCACAGAATTTAGATTCCTCATGGGACAGTCTGTTCAATCTTCCAGGACTCACCCTCAGGGAAACCTGATACTGAATACAGCCTCCTCCTGAGACACGAGTCCTCTGGACTGGGAAAATCTGATTGGGGTAATCAAGGAAACTAGATGCCTAGACAACAGAAAATTACAAATCACACTAGGATAAATGAAGATATGGCCCAGTCAAATAAACAAACTTACACTTAACTGGGATACAGGAGCTGAAATAACTATTAATCAAACAAATCTCCTAAATCAATTAAAAAATCAATCCAAAAGTCAAATCAATGAGTTGAGGGAAGATATGGCAACAGAGATGAAGGATATAAAGAAGACACTGGGTGAACATAAGGAAGAAATAGAAAGTTTGCAAAAACAATTGGCAGAACTTATGGGAATGAAGGCACAACAGAAGAGATGAAGGAGACAATGGAGACATACAGCAGCAGATTTGAAGAGGCAGAAGAAAAGATTCATGAAATGGAGAACAGGACACCTGAAACCCAACACACAAAAGAATGGGGAAAAGAATGGAGAAATATGAGCAATGTCTCAGGGAAATGACTGACAACATGAAACACATGAATGTATGTGTCATGGGTGTCCCAGAAAGGGAAGAGAAGGGAAAAGGGGAAGAGGCAATAATGGAGGAAGTAGTCACTGAAAATTTCCCATCCATTTTGAAAGACTTAAAATTACAGATCCAAGAAGCACAGTTAACCCCAAACAGAATAGATCTAAATAGATTTACACCAAGACACTAATCAATAAGATTATCAAATGTGAAAGACAAAGAGAGAATTCTGGAAGTAGCAAGAGAAAAGCAATTCATAACATACAAGGGAAGATCAATTAGACCATGTGCAGATTTCTCAGTAGAAACCATGGAGATCAGAAGGCAGTGGTATGATATATTTAAGATAATGAAGCAAAATGGTGAGCTGTGGTGTATATATACAATGGAGTATGAGCTGCTATGAGGAAGAGTGAAGTCATGGGGTGGACACTGAGGGCAATATATTTGGTGAAATAAAACAGAAATGGAAAGAAAAATATCATAGTGCCTCACAAATATGGACTAACTATAAGGTGCAAGTTCTGAGACCTGAGCCTGACAGCATAGGTTATCAGGGGAAGGCTTATTGTAAAGGTTCCTAGATTGTAAGCTCTTACAGCACTTACATCTATTCATTAGTTGTAATGGCTATTTGTAAATTCTGAGGTGCTGAGCTCCTTGTGTATAATGTGTTAGGTCCCTGGAAATTTGGGTATCTTTGTGACACCTGAGACTCAGAACCAGAATATGACAGCTATGAATTTCAGCATTACCTCATAGAGTAAATGTTAAGGAGTCTGAAAAAAAAAGATCAGACTTCAGTTAGAACTATGAGCAAAATGGACTTGGTCAGGAATAAGGTAAATCAAACTAAAGGGTAAAGGTTGATATTGACAATGTTTTCAAAACTTCAACATCTGTGTGAGACCAAAGAAAGAGAGGTTTATTAAGTGTAAAGTCTATATTGTTTATAAAACACTATATGATTTAACTTGTATGGTCAGTTTCAAACAACATAATTACATGGAATGTTGAATAGGGAGTGAAATCTGGTTGGTTTGTACGGGCTAATGTGAAGCCCCAATACATCCCAAAGTAATTTGGGCAGAGAATAAAAATGTGTCTGCATAGCCCACTTGAGAGACTGGGGGAAAATGTGGTTGGTTGGGACTAAAGCAAATTGGGCCCAAGGGTGAAGAATGATACTGACTGGGTTTTGGAGCTGCAACTTTTGTGCAAGACCAATGGAGATGTTTACTTGGTGCAGGATCTATATTTCTGTAGCACACTAGATAATTTAACCTGTATGATCAATTCATTTGATCACCATAGGTACAAGAAGCTGTGAATGGGAAGTGGGACTTGGTGAATTTGTGAAGACTGTGGTAAAATCCCAATATATCCCACAGTAATTTGGGCAGAGAGCAAAATGTATTTGTGGACCTCCCCAAGGATCTGGGGAGAAATGTGGAAATGTTGGACCTCCCCACCTGGGTGATTGCTGATTTTCCTGCAAACATTGAGGACTGAAAATTTAGTGGGCTGAGCACTAAATTTGGGAGCCTTCCTTTGTGAGGATAGTTGCTACAAGAGAGAGGCTAAGCCTACTTAAAATTCTGCCTAGGAGTCCCCCCCAGAGAGCCACTTTTTTGCTCAGATATGACTCCCTCTCTCTAAGCCCACTTGGCAGGTGAACTCACTATCCTTCCCCCTATGTGGGACATGACACCCAGAGGTGTAAATCCCCCTGACAACATAGGAAATGACTCTTGGAGATGAGCCTGGACCCAGCCCTGTGGGTTTGTGAGGATCTTCTTGACCTAAAGGGGGAAAAGAGATGAAACAAAATAAGGTTCCAGTGGCAGAGAGATTTCAAATGGAATCAAGAGGTCACTCTGGAGGGTATTCTTATGTGCTATATCAATATCACTTTTTAGTTTTTAGTGGATTGGAATGGCTAGATGGAAATACCTGAAGCTGTCAAACAGCAACCAAAGTACCTTGATTCTTAAAAATGATTGTATAACTATGTAACTTGCACAGTGTGACTGTGTGATTGTGAAAACCTTGTGGCTTGTACTCCCTTTACCCAGAATATGGACAGACAAGTTGAAAAATGGGGATAAAATTAGAAGAAAAATAAGGTGGGAAGAAGGGGATGGAAATATTTATGTTCTCTTTTGTGCTTTTATCTTTATTTTGGAGTAGGGAAAGTTTCAAAAATTGATTCTGTTGATGAATGCACAAATGTATTATGGTGCTGTGAACAACTGATTGTACACTGTGGATAACTGTAGGGTGAGTGAATATATCTCAATGGAACTGTAGTTTTAAAAAGTAAGTGAACAATTGGAGGGAGGAGGGAAATGGGGTGCTTTGGGTGATCTTTTCTATTTTAATTTTTATTTTATTTTTTGGAGTGATGAAAATGTTCAAGGATTGATTGTGGTGATGAATGCACAGCAATATGATGATACTGTGAACAACTGACTGTACACTTTGAATGACTGTGTTATGTGATTATATCTCAATAAAATTGCATAAAAATATATGAAAAAATGATCAACTCCACTAGCCTTTAGGGAAATGCAAATCAAAACCACATGGAGATATAACTTCATACCTACTAGAAGGACCATTCCTGAAAGCAAAAAACTGCAAGTTTTGGAGAGGATGTGGAGAAAGAGGTACACTAATTCACTGATGGTGGGAATAAGGAATGGTGCAACCACTCTGGAGGGCAGTTTGGTGGTTCCTCAGGAAGCTAAGTATAGAATTGTGATTTGATCCAGCAATCCCAATACTGGTATATACTCAGAGGAACAAAAGGCAAAAACATGAATGGACATTTGTAAACCAATTTTTACAGCAGCATTATTCATGATTGCCAATAGATTGAAACAGCACAAATGTCCATCAACAGATGAGTGAAAAAACAAACTGTGTTACATAAATGGGTGGACTATTACACAGCTGTAAGATGAAATAAAGTCATGATGCATGCAACAATGTGGATGAACTTTGAGGACATAATCTTGAGTGAAATTAGCCAGAAATGAAAGGACAAATACTGTATTGTGTCACTAATAGGAACTAACTATAATGAGCAAATTCTGAGTGTTTAAGAACAGAGGTTATCAGAAGGTAGAAAAAGGGGAAAGATTTGGCACTTGATTCTGAAGCAGTACAGAATGTTCAAGAGGATTCACTGTAAAGATCCAGAGATGGATAGCACAATACTATGTGATGGTAGCACAATATTGTAAGATAACAATCAAAGCTGAGTGTAAGTATGGCTGAAAGAGGAATGCTAGGGACATGTATGACACCAGAAGGAAAGAAAGAAGATAAAATCTGGGACTGTATAACTCCAAATCCTAGAGTGTGCAATGATGGTGATTGAAAGTAGAAATATAATAAAGTTCCCACATAAGTAAGAAGAAGTGAATTTCACATTTCAAGGTGTTGAAATTGGGATGGTATATGGGAAAAAATACAAGCAATGCAAACTACGTTAACAGTAACATTGTAATATTCTTCTATTAATTGTAACAAAGGCAATATTGCAAAGCTAAATGTCAATAAGAGGGGGATACAAGGGAGGAGTATTTGGTTCTTGTTGTTGCTATTTCTCCCTTTTATTTTTTCTTCCAATTTTTTTTCTGTTCTTCTCTCTTTGTGGAAGAAATGGAAATGCTCTTATATAGATTCTGGTGCTAACTGCATACCTAAATGATTATATCAGGAGCTTTTGATAGTTCACTTAAGATAGAGGGTATGGTGTGTGAATAACAGTGTTTAAAAATAAACAGAAAGATACAAGTGCTGGAGAAAATGTGGAGGTAGCGATATACCTATTCACTGTTGGTAGGGAAGTAGAACAGTACAGCCCCTCTGAAGGGCAGTGTGGTGGTTCTCCTGGAGGCTAAGTATAGTGTTGCCATATGATTTGGCAACCCCATTATTTGATATATACTTGGAAGAACCGAAAGCATGTACATCAATAGACATTTGCACACTGGTGTTTATGGTGGCAGTATTCTCTTTATGCAGTATTCCTTATTTGGCAAATGAATGGAGGTGGCTTAAGAGTTCACAGTCTGGTGAACAGAATGGAGAATTGTGGTGTATACATACAATGGAATATTGAGCAGCTGCAAGTAATAATGAAGATTTGAGTGAATGAATCTTGAGGACATCATGTTGAGTGAAAGAAGCCAGAAACTAAAGGACAAATACAGTAAGACCTCACTAATATTAACCAACTTTAATGAGCAAATAATGAGAATTGAATTTGACTGCATATGTTATAAGGAGATAGAATGTAGGCAGAAATTGGGCAGTTGATGATGCAGGAGTACAGAATGTTCAATAAGGCTTATTGTAAATATTCCTAGATTGTAAGCTCTGACAACAGTCACATCTATTCTTGAGTTTTAACTGTTACTTCTGAGATGTTTTTGGTACAAAATTTATATTTTCTGTAGCACACTATCTAATTTAACTGGTACTTAAATTAGTTTATTTAAACATCATAATTTCATGGAACCTAGAACAGGAGATGAGATCTTGTTATTCTTTGCAGATTAGTGTAAGACCCCAATACATCCCAGAGTATTTTGGGCAGAAAATAAAAAAAAGTATTTGCAAATTTCCCTTGAGGAACTGGGGGAAAATATGGATTGAAAATGCCTTCTTGACCAAAATGGGGAAAATAAATAAAAGAAAATAAAGTTTCAGTGGCTTAGACATGCCAAATAGAGTAGAGAGTTCACTCTGCAGGTTACTCTAATGCATTATATAGATATTTCTTTTTAATTTTTAGTATGTTAGAATAATTAGAAGAAAATACCTGAAACTTTTGAACTGTAACCCAGTAGACTTGATTCTTAATGAGGACTGTGTAACTATATAGCTTTTATCATGAGACCATGTGTGCCGGTTCGAATGTATTGTGTCCCCCAAATGCCATTATCTTTGTGGTCTTGTGGGACAGACGTTTTGGTGCTGGTTAGATTTGCTTGGAATGTGCCCCACCCAGCTGTGGGTGGTGACTTTGGTGGGATACTCCCATGGAGGCATGACCCCACCCATTCAGGGTGGGCCTTGATCAGTGGAGCCATATAAAACATGCTGACTCAAAGAGACTGAACGGAGTGCAGCTGTGAGTGACGTTTTGAAGAAGAGCAAGCTTGCTAGAGAGGAATGTCCTGGGAGAAAGCCATTTTGAAACCAGAACTTTGGAGCAGACGCCAGCCACATGCCTTCCCAGCTAACAGAGGTTTTCCGGACGCCATCGGCCATCCTCCAGTGAAGGTACTTGATTACTGATGTGTTACCTTGGACACTTTATGGCCTTAAGACTGTAACTGTATAGCCAAATAAACCCCCTTTTTATAAAAGCCAATCCATCTCTGGTGTTTTGCATTCTGCAGCATTAGCAAACTAGAACACCATGTGATTGTGAAAACCTTGTGACTGACACTCCCTTCATCCAGTGTAGGGCAGATGAGTAATAAAATAAAGTAAAAAATAAATGAACAAAAGGGGGTGACAAGAGGTATGGGATGTTTTGAGTGTACTTTTTTTTTTAATTTTTTTGGAGTAATGAAAGTGTTCTAAAATTGATTATGGTGGTGAATGCACAACTATATGATAAAACAGTGAGCATTGATTGTATTCTTTGGATGGACTAAGTGTGTGAATATATCTCAGTAAAATTGCATGATAAAAAGAACATTCATGATTCATGGGAGGAGATAAAAATATCAATGTTAACTGGAGTTTGGAAGAATTTGATTCCAAACCTCAGGGATTACTTTGAGATATTCAAGACTTCAGAGGAGAAAGTAACTGCACATGTGGTGGACACAGCAAAAGAAATAGAAGTAGAGCCTGAAGATGTGACTGAATTGCTGTCATCTCATGATAAAACTTGAATGGATGAGGAGTTACTTCTTATGGATGAGCAAAGAAAGTTGTTTCTTGAGATGGAATCTATGCCTGGTGAATATACTGTGAGCATTGCTGAAATAACAGTAGCTCCAGAGTTTGAGAGGATTGACTACAATTTTGAAAGAATTTTTTCTGTAGGTAAAATGCTATCAAACATTTGAATGCTACAGAGAAATATTTTGTGAAAAGAGGAGTCACTTGAAGTGGCAAATTTCACTGTTGTCTTATTTTAAGAAACTGCCACAGTCATGCCAATTTTCAGCGACCACCACACTGATCAATCAGCAGTCATAAACATGGAGGCAAGTCCCTCCACCAGCAAAAAGATGATGACTTGCTGAAGGCTCACATGATGATTAGCATTTTTTAGCAAAAAAAGTATTTTTAAAATTAAGATATTGTTCTGGTTTTCTAATGCTGCCATTATGCAAAATACCAGAAATGGATTGGCTTTTATAAAAGGAGTTAATTCAGTTAAAAATTTACAGTGTGTAGGTGATGAAAATGTCCAAATTAAGACATTAACAAGAGTATACCGTCACTGAAGAAATTGACAATGGTGTCCAGAATACCTCTGTTAGCTCAGAAGGCATGCAGCTGGCATCTGATATTCCTTTGCTCCCAGGTTGCATTTCAAAATGGTTTTCTCCAAATATCTCTGGACTTCTGTATGCATCTCCAAGTGTTTCCATGCATCAGTGTCAGCAAGGGTTTGGGCCTATGTGGCTCTTTTTAAATGACTCTAGTAAACTAATCAAGACCTATGCTGAGTGGGTGGTGCCACACTTCCATGGAAGTAATCTAATCAAAATTATCATCTGCAGTTGGGTGAGTCACATCTCCATGGAAACAACCTAATCCAAATATCCCACAATATTGGATTTAAAGATCTTGGCTTTTGGGGGGACATACTATATCCAAACCGGCACAGGTGTGGATATTGGGTTTTTTAATATAATCATTCTTAATAGACTAAAATATAGTGTAAACATAAGTTTTTTGTTAACTGGGAAACCAAAAATTCATGTGACCCACTTTATTGCAGTTGTCTGGACCTGAACCCACATATCTCTGAGGTATGCCTATAATTAACATGAATTCAGTGCTTACCATGTGCCAGATACTACACTAAACACTTTACCTATGTTTCCTTTCTCTCATTTAACTCTTTCAGCCACAATCTGAGAAAGGGCTCCCATTTTCAAATAAATAAATGGAGGCTTTGAAGGGTGTAATTTGTCCATACTCTCACAATAAAAAATGGATATACCAAGATTTTCAATTCAATAAGTGTAACTCCAGAAACTCCTAGGCTTTACTGCTTCAAAAAGGTGGAGCACACCCCCAATACCTAGCTTGTTAAGATCTATAGGGTTATAAATGAACAATCCTAGATACCCTTGCCTGTTCAGTAAGGCAACATGCAAATAAAGTAACAGAAGAGATCACTTGACATATAAGCAAACTCCTCATTGCCTCAAAACAAAACTAAACAAAAATCATGTGAACCAAGTATAATACATCTTTATAGGAGAAGTTGTATTTATCAGTGAGGTCCATTAATCAGGGTTGCATGTGGAATATAACTATAAGACCTGGGTCATTTTTGTTATCTCTGTAACAAAGCAGACCCCAAACTCTATTTTGAAGAACTTGTTGAACTTGCTAACCCTTGATCCACCTTTACAGACATGAAAGCATCTTTTTTTTTTCCAAAATGCACTCCTTTCAGGCTTCTTTAATTGATAAGAAGTAATTTCTCTGTCCTATTGATGGCTAAAGGTCATGTGTTTGTACTTAAATATTGCTATACTTGATGTTAAAAAGTATACCTCAGATTACTCCAGATCAATATTTATTAAAATCTTGATTGAGAGAAATAGAGTTCATAGTCAAATTCCTAAAAGTTACACAACCCTTTTATTCCTTTATTCAACAAAAATTTATCCTTTGATTAAGCTATATCAGCAGAGAGCTACGTAACTGAATCATATCATTTACAACTCACAAAGAATTTTTTTTTTATTGATGCCATTGGCTTATCTTTAACAGGCCTATAAGGAATAACCTTATGAAATGCTGAATTATATTTATTGTAAAGGTATTGTTGAGAACATTGTCTATCATATTACAGAACATCATGCTTATAAAAATGCATTGAGAAATATTCTCTTATATCTTAGTAACAGATATAGTTAAATTTATTCTATACAGCAGTTTTATTTTTATCTTCTCTTTATTGCGGATCATATGCCTATCAGTTTATTATTGAATGATAAGAAGCTCAGATGTAAATTTTTGACCTACTTCTAACAGATGCATACCATTATGGTACTAATTCTGTGTACTCATATTACCCCTGGCTTTGTTTAATTTTTCTATATTCACTTTTTGGCTTGATTGATCTTCCTTACTTTTTGTTTCAACCTGTTATGCTGTATGAATTTTGTAAGCCATCTTAAATAATTTTGCAATAATGTAGAACATAAATCAGTAAATATATTATATATCAATTATGGACAAAAAGGGTTGCATGGTCTAGTGGAAAGAACAAATGCTGAGGTCACTTAATTTCACTGGGGCTCTACTTTCTAATCTAAGAAAATGGAAATAAAACTTTCCTCTATTACTCAAGATCTTCATGAAGATAAAATCAAATAGTATAATGAAAACACTTTAAACAACATGACTAACTTTTAAGTGCAAAATAACCATAACATAGTCATCTTTCACATGGAATATAACTGATGATTTGTGTTATAATAAGTAAAATAATAATTACATACACCAAATACCTTGAACATAATAATAGCCACCTAAAAAAGACACTGAAGCCACTGTTAGTGGTTTTACTCTAAATCTTGTTGACAATCTACAATTAGACATTATCAGTAGCTAGATAAAATCATTTATTTCCTTTCTATGTGCAAAAATATGTTCTGTGTCAATCCCGACACCTCTTTATTCCTAGAAAATAAGATATTCTGGTTACTCACCTGTATATTAAAGAGGTTGGACTACACATTCACCACATTCTCTTCTAGTCAAAATCTATGTGATTTTATGACTTTTCTTGTGTAATGTATGTCAACTATTCACATATTTTATGTTGTCATAAAATCATGATTACTTTAACTTTATTAAACATTTATTTATAGAACTGATTACTACAAGTTCAGTGCTCTACTAATTCTTCTATAACAAAATAGCCTCCTGCTTAATATTAGGGTCTAATCTATAATGGTATCATAAAAGATGCTAGTGAAACACAAAACCATTGGTAAATCTGAGAAAATATGTTCAACACCCATGTGCGCAGTCAAATATAGAACAAATTAAACACTTACTGGAAAATTGATATAGGTGACTGCTTTGCATGTGACTTGTGAAAGTCCAGGCAAGAACTTCATAAGGTTATTTGGAAGCATTCTTAATAAAGTATGGAATAAAATTAAGATATTAATGAGACTATAGGAAAAATGTATAGGCACCTATTACCACTGCTGACATCAAAGTCAAAAAGAAATAAAATCATGTATTCAGGTGGCTTTCTAACTTTTATAAGGAATGACTAAGAAGGACAAGTGACCAATAATATTAAAATTTTAATACATGACCAATATTTGATACTCATCATTTCAAGAACAGGAGCCTAATTCTTCTCCCCTTGAGTGTGAACTGGAGTTAGTGGCATGCTTCTAATGAATATTATAAAAAGGGGGTGATGTTGTGAGACTTTGGAGACTGGTCAAAAGCACTTAATCTTACAGCTTGCTCTCCCTCTTGATCATTTATTCTAGAGGAACCAGATTCTAAGTCATGAGGATACTCACCTATTTAGAGGCCCATGTGTTTAGGAATTGAGGCCACCAGCCAACAGCCAGTGAAGAACCTGAGGATACCTACCTACAGCCATGTGAGTGAGCTTGAAAGTGCATATTCCAATCTCCCAGTAAAGCCTTCAGATGACAGCAGACCTGGTTGATATCTTGACTGCAACATCATGGAAGACCCTGAGCCAGACCCACACTGCTACAAATTCCTGACTCTGAGAAACTGTGAGATAATAAACGATTTGTTTTAAGCCACCAAGTTATGTCACAGTAGTTAACTTACACAGATAAGGAACTCACTCCTAGACATATCATACATATTAAGCCATAGAAAAGAGGAAGAAAAACTTGGATTATTTAGAAAATAATGCAGAATATTTAACAGAGTAATATACCTACATGTTTAAATGGATGTAAGGTCATCTTTGTAAATGGATTGTTCTCCCTCCTCATCAGGTCAAGAGTTACAGATTTTTATGTATTTCAAAAGAAGGTTTGAAAATTAATTTTTAATATGGGTTTACCCTGGATTACTGGGGACTCTACAGAAAATTTTCTTTAGGAAATAAGCATTATTTACACCAAATAGGTAACTTCTTCCTTACACTTTGCTTTCTTTTTTAACATGGTGATTATTTCCAGTCCCACCAGATAAGTAATCAATTTGAAAGCTTTTGGTGTGATTTGGTATTGTTAGAACTGTAATCATTGCTAAGAGTTAAAAACCAAATAAAAATGCATTTAAATATCACAGAGAAAAAACATAACCTATCTGTAAACAAACCTGAAAAAAGTGCAATAATCACTCTTCCAAATGTATACTACTTAAATGCACTCCCCATCCATTTTGAATGCCCTCATCATTTTTCAAGTTGACAAATCAGAAAGCTGGACCTATTTCTTCCCTTAAGCTATTGTATTTATTCAAAGGGAACCAAAAAGAGGCTTGGAAAAAGGTAAATTTAACTGACAAGATGATAGTTGGGCATTGTTATAAAATATTACACCAGCCTTCACCCTCTTTACTTTTAATCATCCCTGGTGCTCTTTTGTTGCAACTTTACTCCTTGATTCTTACAACTTCAAAATAGAGGAAGTCTTTCCATCTTATTTTCATTAAATAAAAATAACATTGAAAAGCCTACATTGTCCTCATTGAATGATACACTAAATCATCACTATAACAAGATTTGTTATAAAGAAACCTCTCCAATCTCCATCCAAACACTCAATAAAATACCAAAGAACTCATTATGAGGCAGTTTGGGCTTTAATGGTCTCAAGGAAGGCAGCAAAGATATAGTAAAATGCCAGGGTGTTTGCTTTACCTGATCAAAGTCAGGTCAGAATGTTAGTTGGAAAATAATGGGATCTCTATATGAGTTCCTATACTTTATTTTTATCTATAAAACAAGTTTGTTTTGAATAACACTGCAAATCATTTAAATCAGTCTACATGTGTAAGGTTTTTGAAAATTAAATATGGTATGTGAAACTATTAGCACAGGTCATGGCTCACAGTAGGGATTTAATAGATTGTATATACTACTATCAACTGCTGCCACTCTCATTTTCATGAGAAGCACTAGTTGTAGTAGCAGCAATAATACAGCAGGTCAATAATAGCTAGTTCTCTTCTCTCTCCCCTACTTTTCCATGTTCATTTTTTCCATAAAAGAACATTATGTTAGAGAAGGGACAGTCACTGAAACGCATTACCAAGATGATCATTGGAGCTCCTTTATTAAATATACTCAGTAGAAATAGACCAGTTTTTTTTTATTTTGTTTTATTAGAGAAATAGTGGGTTTACAGAAAAATCATGCAAAGTTCCCATATACCACCACTATACACACACATTGTTGTCCTTATTATGAGCACATTGCATTAGTGTAGTATCTTTGTTACAATTGATGAAAGCATATTATTATAATTGTACTAGTAACTACAGTCTGCACTTTAAACAAGGGTTCACTGTTTGTGTTGTACAAGTTAAATTATATAGTGTGCTATAGAAAATAAAAATTTTCTATCAAATAAATATCTCTTCCTTTGGTCTCACACAGAAGTTGAAGTTTTGAAATTCAGTCAATATCATCCTATACCCTTTAGTGTGATTTACCTTAGTCCTAATCAAGGCCATTTCATTCATATCTCTAACTGAATTCTGATCCCTTTTTCACTTTCTTTAACATTTGCTGTATGGGGTAATGTTGACATAGCTACTGAACTCTAGCTCTGAGTCTCAGGTGTTACACAGATATCTGAAGTTCCAGGGACTAACCAGGTTATACACAAGAGCTCAGCATCTCAGAATCTAGAAATAACCATTACAACTCAGGAATAGAGGTAACTTCTGTAAGAGCTTACAATCTAAGAATGATTACAATAAGCCTTCCCCTGATAACCTGTGCTCTCAGATTCAATTCTGAGTTTGCACATTATAGTTAGTCCACATTAGTGAGGCATTATAATGTCTGTCTATTCATTTCTTGCTTATTTCACTAAACATTATGTCCTCAAAGCCCATTTACCTAGTTGCATACCTCACCACTTCATTTCTTCTTGCAGTCACTCAATATTCCATTGTATGTATACACCAGAGTACACCATTCAGTTCATCAGTTGATGTATCCTCAGGTCACCTCCATCCATTGCAAATCATGAATACTGCCACCATAAACACCAGTGTGCAAATGTCCATTCATGTACCTGCTCTCATTTCTTCCAAGTGTATATACCCAATAATGGGACTGCAGGACCATATGGTAACCCCATAGTTTGCTTCCTGTGGAACCACCACACAGCCCTCCAGATGGGATACACCATTCTATTTCCCCACCAGCAGTGATGAGGTACTTCCTTCTCACCACATTTTTTCCAGCTCCTGTACCTCTCTCTTCATTTTTTAAAAATTCAATCCTAAGTAAACAATCAGTGTTTCCTGGTATAATCACATAGTTATGCATCCACCACCACATTCTACATATGGACATTTCCATTTCTGGAAATGGACCAGTTTTATGTAAGCCAATGAAGGACTCAGGGAAGAATAGAAAAGAAGGAAATCTGGAAAATTATCTCCAACTTTTGCAAAGATATAGAAGTCCAGGTTTTAACTACTGGCATATATAGTAATAATGTTAATCCATTGTGGGGATCCAGTGTTATAAGTTGCAAAAGATGTTGTTACTATAAAATCAAGAGAAAGAGTAGGGAATAAAGGAAGAGAAATAAGAATAAAAATAACAAACATATTTAAATAATAAAAATAAGAGTACAGAAAGAAAGCAGTGATACCAAATGAAGACAAGTTTGCTAAGTGAGACAATGTGTTGACAGGGGAAACAAAATGTGGACTTCTCCTCCAAACTTTAGCAAGGTACAGTTCAGGGCACTTAAATCAGTCTCTTCTAGATAAGGAGTGGCTCTGATCCACCTCTAGAGAGCCATTTGAATTTATAGATGGCACAAGATTCCCAGAAAGGGAAATAAAGAGAAGCTTGTAGGCAGATATTTGGATTACAGGATTGTAAATCCTTGGGGATCTTTAATACAGACACTGAATTTCTCTGAGGCTTCTATTAAGTCACTCAGTATCTCTGCCCTTCTTTTTATCTAGAATCAAGAGATATCTTTTCTCAAGTCTAAACAATGTACATTTCTATATCAGTCATGGTAAAGACTACTTAGAAGTTCAAAATAAATTTCAGCTGTTAAAATTTATTTTTAAAATTAAAAGTTATGTTTGTACCTGAAATTAGAATGAAAGTTAGACTGAGGTGGAAATGCCATAGTAATTTAGAGTGCAAGAGACTTACTTTTCTTTATCCTCAGGAATTCTGAAGACTTCACAAAAATACTATATGTTTATTAAAAGTAAGAGAGACGATGTATTAGGGGAGGGATAAACTGCATATTCAGTTTCTTTAGTCTCAAAACTCCTTCAAAACACTCTACATGGTAGTGAGCTAAGCATCAGCAGCATTGATCAGAGGTAAATTGAGATAATTTTTGTAATTGACAATAAATTACACAGAGAGTTTGAGAATAAAACTTTATTTAAAGTGGGAGCATTTGGTAGGATACAAAGTGCTTTTGCTCTCCTTCCTGTAAAACAAACATTTGTATAGCACTTAGTATATTATCAAGTGCTTTACAATCATTTTTGTTGGCTGTCACCTGAAGACATGAGCAAATATTAACCATATCATTTTCCAGATGAGTATACTGGGGCACTTAAAATTTTCAAGCAGTTTTTACCTGAATCATTCAGCAGCAAAACTTTTGAGACTAGTTCACCCAAATAGGAACAATCTCTGATTTAGGAGTTCTTCTTACATCACCAGGACCTTGACCACAATGGCATTTGGGTCCATCCAATATAATTGTCTGCATAAAACATAAATTGATACTTAATTCAAAACATTATTTAAAAACCACAAGTATATTAAAGATAACAAAATTTGAACTAGATAATGTGTATATATACTTTGATGAATATCAATTTAAACATATGAAACTGAGTGTCAATTTTAGCATATAATATATATTAAGGAATAAATATCATACAAACCCTTTTTACTAGTCTCTGGATGATAGGGCAGTACAATTCTGTAATGATTCCATGCCCTTGCTGGGCCACAAAAGGCTGTTCTAAAACCCACATAACTGTAGACTTTTCATTCTCTTTCAGAAATTGTTCAAAGCTCACACTTTATATTACTCAAAAGTCTTTTTATGTCAGCTAATTTCTTGATGTTGCAAACTATAGTAGCTAGACTTGAAAGATGATTCCTTGTAACACCATCAACTGATAATTTGCTCAAGTTTTCCTTTTCAACTACTTCATGTCCTTTACTCATGGGTTCCAAATAGAACTCTGAATTCTTGCCTTTCCATTCATTTGCTTACCTATCTAAAAAATCTTTTACCACTTTGAACACCTGAGGAATTACCAGTGTTTGACCCAGGAATAACTAGTGTGCAGAAATAAAAATGCATGGACAAGGAGATAGAGAGTTGACACTATCCTAATACTGCACTCTATCGATTTTCTCCTTGAGAAAAATTTTAATAGAATGGATGGGTTTCTGAAAAATACATTACAAATTTCTGTTCATAAAAACATACTTTTTCTTTTAAAAATGAGAATAATGTTTCTGGAGGGTCATTTGAAGGACAAAGGAGAAAAAGACATGGACCAAAGAGTACATTTTTAATGCAATTTTATTGATATATATTCACATACCAGATAATCATTCAAAGTTTACCAACAATGGTTCATGGTATCATCATATAGTTGTGCATGCATCACCACAATCAATTTTTCAAAATTTTCATTACTTCACAGAAAAATAAAAAAGATTAAATTAAAAATAAAAAAGAACCTGAAAACATCCATTACCCCTTATCACCCTCCTATAATTTATTTATTATTGGCCTTTATTTTCTTACTCATCTGTCCATACACTAGGTAAAGGAAGCATTAGTCACAAAATTTTCACTATTACACAGTCACACTATAAAAGCTATATGGTTATACAGTCGTCTTCAAGAATCAAAGCTACTGGATTATAGTTCAACAATTTAAGGTATTCCCTTCTAGCTATTCTAATATACTAAAAACTAAAAAAAGGATATCTATATATTGCATAACAATAACCTCCAGAATGACCTCTCAACTCTATTTGAAATCTTTCAGCCACTGAAACTTTATTTTGTTTCATCTCTATTCCCCTTTTGGTCCAAGAAGTCTTTCTCAATCCCATGATGCTGGGTGCAGGCTCAACCCGAGGAGTCATGTCCCATTTGCAAGGGAAAATTTACACCCCTGAGAATCATATCCCATGTAGGGGAGAGCACAGTGAGTTTACCAGAGAGAGAGGCCACATCTGAGCAACAAAAGAGGTTCTCTGGGGTGACACTTAGGCATAATTATAAGTAGGTTTAGATTCTCCTTTGCAGGAATAAGTTTCATAAGGGCAAGCTCAAAACTCAAGGGCTTGGCCTATTAAATTTGTAGTCCCCAATGCTTGTGAGAATATCAGCAATTACCCAGGTGGAGAAGTTTTATATTTACACATATTTCCCCAGTCCCTCAAGGGGGCTTTGCAAATTTTTTTTTTATTCTCTGCCAGAATTACTCTGGGATGTATCAGGGCATCACACTAAGCTGTGGAAACCAAGAAGATCTCATTCCCTATTCAAATTTCCATGAAATTATGGTGTTTGAATAAACTGACCAAATGAATTAAATTAGAGAGTGTGCTATAGAAAATAGAAATTTTGCAGCAAATAAACATCTCTTCCTTTAGTCTCACACAGAAGTTGAAGTTTTAAAACACAGTCAATATCATCCTTTACCCTGTAGTATATGTCTTACTCCTAACCAGATAAACTTCATTAATGTCTCTAATTGATGTCTGACCTCTTTTTCAGCTTTTTTAACAGTTGTTTTATGGGGTAATGCTGACTTTCATAGCTGCTGAACTCTAGCTGTGAGTCTCGGGTGTCACACAGATATCCAAATTTCCAGGGAATGACCAGGTTATACACAAAGAGCTCAGCATCTCAGAATTTAGAAATAATCATAACAACTAAGAATACATGTGACTGCTGTAAGTGTATACAATCTAGGAACATTTACAATAAAATTTCCCCTGGTAACCTATGCTCTTGAATTCAATTCTCAGAGTTTGCACATTATAGTTAGTTTATGTTAGTGAGGCATTATATAATATTTGTCTTTTCATTTCTGGCTTATTTCATTCAACATAATGTCCTCAGGGTTTTTTCACCTAGTTGCATGCCTCACAACTTCATTCCTTCTTGCAGCCACTCAATATCCCATTGTATGTATGCACCACAGTTTGCCATCCATTCATCAATGTACCTTTAAGCTCCATCCATACATTATAAAGCATGAATACTTCCACCAAAAACACCAGTGTGCAAATGTCCATTCATACTCCTGTTTTATATTCCTCCAAGTATATGCCTAATTATAGGGTTGTAGGATCATGTGGCAATCCTATACTTAGCCTCCTGTGGAACCACCACACTGCATTCAGCTGGGCTCTTTCCCCCATTTTCTTTGGGAAGATGTGCCCTTTAGGGAATTATGCCCTTCTCTTGACTCCTTAATTTGTCTCTCAGACCTATCTTAACTCAACCCTTTCTTGGGTCAATGCTGGCAATTAAAAATATCTGAGGGTTTCTCTAATGAGCTACTTAGAATAGTTTAAAAAAAAGAAAAAAAAAGAAATCCCATTTTCAGAGTCAGTGTCAGGCACACAATGTGTGCCAGTCATGAACCCAAGATGGTACCCAGCTCTATGTGTCCCTTTTCTTAGGGCATGGCCCTTTTCAGAGCTCAACTGATTCCAAAAGCCTCTGTTATATTTATTTATTTATTTTTCCATCAGCACTGCCTCTTCTGCTTGGAGAGACCTCAGCATTCCTTTCCTGCTTGCTCTGGCTTTATATGTGCCCATAGCTTGTATTCATTAGTCCTAATTTTGTAATTAAATAAACAATTCGTTCTTTGTTGAGCTACCTTTCTTTGCTCCTAGCAGAGACTCTTTCTTTTTCCCTCAGGGAAGTATTCCAACTCAGCCTGTTGTGCCAGTGGGGGCATGGTGCCAGCCTGCAATCTGGGGGCTTTACTTACAGATCTATGCTGTGGTCTCAGCCCTTCCACCCATTAAATTCTGGTATACAATGTGTGTCCAGTCACAGATATCCCCTATGCTGGTTTGTGTATATTATGTCCCCTAGAAAAAGCCATGTTCTTCAATGCAATCTTTTGGGGGCAGACATATTAGTGTTGGTAAGGTTGGAACCTTCTGATTGAGTGTTTCCATGGAGAATTGACCCACCAAACTGTGAGTGACAACTTTGATTAGGGTGTGACCTCTTGATTGAATGTTTCCATGGAAATGTGGTCTCACCCATTCAGGGGGGGTCTTGATTAGTTCACTGGAGTCCTATAAAAAGAGCTCTCAAGCAGAGGGAAATCAGAGCTACTGAGAGTAACATTTTGAAGAGGAGCTGCAGCTAAGAGAGGACAAAATGCCCCAAAGCAACTTTTTGAAGAACTCCATTTTGAAACACAACTTGGGAGCAAGTGGACATCAGCCACATGCCTTCACAGCCAGCAGAGGTTTTCTAGATGCCAATGGCCATCCTTCACTGGAGGTACCTTATTGTTGATGCCTTACCTTAGATATAAGCCTTTTATGGCCTTAAGACAGTAACTTTATAACCAAATAAACCCACTTTACAAAAGCCACTCCATTTCTAGTGTTTTGCAAAATAGCAGCATTAGCAAACTGGCACATCCCCCAAAATGTTGTTCCAGACAGTTCCTGGCTATTTAGTAGCTGCTCTAGAAGACTAACTAAATTCCAAAGTTCTCTGTGCCACCATCTTGCCCTGCCTCCCTAAATTTTAAAATTCCATTTAAACATTTTGCAAGCCCGTTTAAAAGCCCACTTTTAAGGAAGGATAGAAATCATTATTTAATTAATGATATAAGACAATAGGGAGTATCTAAAAAGTCATCATTGAACCCAGGTCACTGAGATTTTCTCCTATGTTATCTTCTGGACACTTCATAATTTAACAATCCAATTTGATTTAATTTTTGTGATTTTTACACTACATGTTTATTTCTACATTCATTTTTCTTTTGCATGTAGTTGTCCAGTTGTTACAACACCATATGATATAATGACTAGTTTTATCTATAGAATTGCCTTTTGTCCTTTATCAAAGATCAGTTGGCCATATTTGTCAAGTTCATATATGTGCTCTCCAGTCTGTTTCATTGATCTATTTGTCTATTCTTTTGCCAATGTCACACTATCTTGAACACTGTAGCTTTAGAGTAAGACTTCAAGTCAAGGAGTGTCAGTCCTCTTATTTTGTTCTTCCTCAGTACTGTTTTGGCTATTTCTGTGGTTTTTTCCTTTCCATATAAAATTTAGAATAGATAGTGACTATCCACACAAAATTTGCTGTGATTTTTGTTGAATTTATACATCAAGTTGGAAGTAATTTACATCTTCATAACACTGAGTCTTATTATCCATGAACATGGAATATGTCTCCATTTATTTAGCTCTTCTTTTATTTCATTTTCAGAGTTCTCTAGATTTGCCAATGTAGGTCTTGTGTCTATTTTGTTAGATTTATACCTACACATTATTTTTTTGGTGCTAATATAAGCAGTGCAGTATTTTTAATTTCAAATTCCAGTTGCTCATTGCTGGTATATAGAAAAGAAGTTAATTTTGTATATTAAATTTATGTCTAATAATATTACTATAGTCACTTATTACTTCCAGGAGGGTTTTTTAAAATCAATTGTTTGGGATTTTTTATATAGATAATCATATCATCTGCAGAAAAAAGACAGTTTAATTTCTTTCTTCCCAATATGTATACATTTTATTTAGTTTTCTTGTCTTAGTGTACATGCTAGTTCTTCAACTGTGATGTGATGTTGAATAGGAGTGGTGAGAGTGGACAGCCTTGTCTTGTTCCTGATCACAGGGGATATTATCTAATTTCTCACCATAACATATGATGTCAGCCTTAGCTTTCATAAATGTTCTTATCAAGTTGAGGGATTTCCACTCTATTCTTAGTTATATGAGTTTTTTTAAACATTAATGGGGGTTGTATTTTGTAAAATTACTTATGCACTTAGTGATATGATTATACAATTTTACTTCTTTAGATGTTTTTGTGTATGGAATTACATTAATTGATTTCCAAATGTCAAACCAGCCTTTCATACCCAGAATAAATTCCACTTATTTGTGGTGTATAAGGTAGTGCTGGCCTCATTAAAATATGTTAGAATATGTCCAATTTGCTTCTATTTTCTAGGAGAAGTTTTACAGAATTGGTATCATTCCTTCTTTAAATGTTTGTTGTGCTTCACCTGTGAAACCATCTGGTCCTGGTGCTTTCTGTTGATGAAGGTAATTGCTGATTCAATAACTTTAATAGATATAAGGCTATTCAGATTAATTATTTCTCCTTGTGTGAATTTTGTTAGCTTGCAACTTTCAAGAAACTTGTCAACTTCATCTAAGTTATAAAATTTGTAGGTATAGAAATATTTCTAATATCTCTTTATATTATCCTTTTCATCACCAAAGGATAAGTAGAGATGGTTCCACTCTCATTTGTGATATCAGCAATTTGTGTCTTCTCTCTTTTTTTTCTTGGTTAGCCTGCCTGGAGGTTTATAATTTTTTCATCATTTCAAAGAACCAACTTTTGGTTTCATTGGATTTGTCTATTGTTTTCCTGTTCTCAATTTCATTGACTTCCATTTTAATATTTGTTAATTCTTCCTTCTGCTTACTTCAAATTTATTTGCTCTTATTTTTCATGTACCACATGTTGGGAGCCCAAACTATTGAGATTAGATCTTTCTCCATTTCTAATATATGCATTCAATGCTTTAAATTTTCCTCTAAACATGGCTTTTGTACCTCCCACAAATTTTTATATGGAGTATTTCCCTTGAGACTTCTCCTTTTACTGTTGTATTATTTAGAAATATGTTGTTTAGTCTCCAAATATTTTGGGATTTTCCAAGTGTCTTGCTGTAGTTGATTCTAGTTTAATTCCATGGTGATCTGGGAGCATACTTTATTTAATTTTATGTTCTTTAAAATTTATTAATGTGTGCTTTTGGCCCAGGATGTGTTCTATTTAGGTAAATCTTTCATGTGAGCTTGAGAAGAATATGTATTCTGCTGTTGTTGGAAGAAGTATTCTATTAATACCAAAATAGATACAGTTAGTTAATAGTGTTATTCACTTCAACTATACCCTTACTGATTTTCTGCCTGCTTGATCTGTCAATTATGCAGAGGAGTTCTGAAGACTATAACTATAATAGTGAACTCATATCTTTATCCTTAGTGATCTATCAGTTTCTACTTTATGTATTTTGATGCTCTGTTTTTAGGCATAAACCTATTAATGAATATTATATCTTCTTGGAGAATTGACCCTCTATCATCATGTAATGCATCCTGTTTATCTCATAATTTTCCTTACCCAGAATTTTGTCTTGTATGATATTTTTATAGCTTCTCCAGATTTCTTTCATTTGTATTAGCATGGTATATCTTCTCCATCCAGTTACTTTTTTGTTATTATTTTAATGCAATTTTATTGAGATATACAAACATGCTGTATAATCCATCCAAAGTATACAATCAATGGCTTACAGTATTAGCACATAGTTTTGCATTCATCACAATTGATTTCCTAGCATTTTCATTACTCCAAAATAAAAAAAATAATAAAATAAAAAATTTTAAAATAAATAAAATAACACACAAACCATCCCATACCCCTTGTTCATCTTTTATTTATATATTTTTGTCATTATTTTATTACTCATATTCCCATATCATGGTTAAAGGGAGTATCAGACATCAGGTATTCACTATCACGTGGTCACATGATAAAAGATATATAGCTATACAATTATCATCAAGAATCAAGTCTACTGGATTATGTTCAACAGGTTCAGGTAATTCCTTCTAGCTACTCCAGTACACTAGAAGCTAAAAAGGATTATCTATATAACATGTAAGAATAACCTGCAGATTGACCTATTTGAGATCTCTCAACCACTGAAATTTTATTTGGTTTCATTATTTTCCCCATTTTGGTCAAGACAGCATTCTCAATCCTATGATGCCAGGGCCAGTCTCATGCTTGGGAGTCCTGTCCCTTGTTGACAGGGAGAATTACACCCCTTGGAGTCATGTGCAATATGGGGGGGGGGAGGTAGTGAGTTTATTTGCAGAGATGGCTGAAAGAGGTCACATTTGAGCAACAAAAGAGGTTCTCTGGGGGTGACAATTAGGCATAATTATAAGTAGTCTCAGGTTCCCCTTTGCATGAATAGGTTTAATAAAGGCAAGCCCCAAGATTAAGGGCTTGACTTATTAAATTTGTTTTCCCTAATGCTTGTGGGAATACCCAGGTGAGGAAGTTTAATATTTCCATATTTTCCCCAATCCCTCAAGGGGAATTTGCAAATACTTAATTGTTTTCTGTGGAAAGTACTCTGGGGTGCATCGGGGTATCATATTAACCTGTGCAGAATAACAAGACCTCTTTTCCTATTCTACATTCCAAGCAACCATGTTGTTTAATTAAACTGAATATACAGGTTATATTAGAAAGTGTGCTTTGGAGAACATTTTTTTTAACAAATAAACATCTCTTAAATAACAGTCAAATCTCAGGAATAGATGTGACTCCTGTAAAAACTTATAGTCCATGAATCTTTTCAACAAGCCTCATTGAACCCTGCAATCCTGCATCATGGATCACCCAATCTTTGTCCACATTTTATCTCCTGATACCTATGCTCTTGAATTCAATTCTCAGCCTTTGTTCATAATAGAAAGTTTACATAAGTGAGGCCTTTCAATATTTGTCCTTTCCTTTCTGGCTTATTTCACTCAACATAATGTCCTCAAGGTTCATTCAACTAATTGCATGTCTCACGAATTCATTCCTTCTTGCAGACCTTCAATATTCCATTGTATGTATATACCATGCTTCACCCTTCTGTTCACCCATTGATATACCCTTAGACTATCTCCATTCATTACAAAATGTGAATACTGCTGCCATAAGCACCAGTGTGTGAATTTCTGTTTATGTCCCTCCTTTCAGTTCTTCCAAGAATATACCAAATAATGGAGTTGCAGGATCATATGGGAACCCTATACTTAGCCTCCTGTGGAACCACCACACTGCTTTCCAGAGGGGCCTTAGCTTTCTACTTCCCTACCAACAGTGAATAGTTATAGATTTCTCTCCACATCTTCTCCCATACTTGATTCATTCTGTTTATTTTTTAAAAGTTTTATTCACACACCATGCAATCCAACCTGAGTGAACAATCAATAGCTCTCGGTATAAGCATGTAATTACACTTTCACTGCCAAAATCTTTATGAGCACATTTCCATTCCACAAAAAGAGAAGAGGAAGAAAAATAGAAAATAGATAAAAGAATAAAAATAAAATAAAATAAAAAAAGAGAAACAAGAACAACAACAAGAATCCCATTCTCCTCCTTTATATCCCTTTCTGTTGACATTAGCTTTGATGTATTCACTTTGTTACAATTAATGGAAGAATATTATGTTATTGTTAATTATATACACTTGTTTTCATCAATTGTATTTTTTCACAGATACCATTTTCAAAACCTAACAGTATTGACATCCACTTGTTTGCCCTAATGTAAAAACTTTCTTATATTTCTATGTTTAATCACGATAATAGTTGACTCTAGTCTTTGCTAAGTAATACAGTCCCTGGTTTATCCTCTATCTTCATGCCCCTTTCAACCATACTCACACTCAGCTTTGTTCATTATACTTATAATATTTTGTTACCATCAAATAGTATTGGCTATCTATTTTGGGATCTTCAATGAATACTGTTGAACATTCTGTACACCTTCAGCATCAAATTCTTCATCTCTAACCTCATTCTACTTACTGATAAACTGTTCTTAAGCTGAACTTTCAATGTTTGCCCATTATAGTTAGCTCATATTAGTGAGACCATGCAGTATTTGTCCTCCTTTTGTTTCTGGCTAATTTCACTCAAAATAATGTCCTCAGGGAACTTCCACATTGTTACATGCATCATGACTTTATTTTCTCTTACAGCTGCATAATATTCCATCATATATACATAACACAGTTTGCTTATCCACTGGTCCATTGATGGACACTTGGGCTGCTTCCATCACTTGGCAATCATGAATAATGCCCCTATAAACATCAGTTTACAAATGTCCATTCATGTCCTAGCCTTCAGTTCCTCTGACTATATACCTCGTAACGGGACTGCTGGATCATATGGAAATTCTGTACTTAGCTTCCTGAGGAACTGCCAAAAGCCTTCCAGAGCAGCTGTACCAATCTGCATTCCCACCAACAGTGAATAAATGTAACTCTTTCTCCAAATCCTCTCTGACACTTGTAGTTTTATTTTTTATTATTTTTTTTGATAATGGTCATTCTAGTAGGTGTGAGATAATATCTCATTGTGGTTATGATTTGCATTTCCCTAATAGTTTGTGAAGTTGAGCATCTTCTCATATGTTTTTGAGCCATTTGTATATCCTCTTTGGAAAATTGTCTCTCCATTTATTTTGCTCATTTTTTTTACAATTTTTATCATGATATATGACATATATACAGAAAAGTGATAACTTTCAAAGTAAAACTTAACAAGTAGTTAAAGAGCAAATTTCAAAGAATGTTTCTTAATTTCAGTTATTTCCTTACTGTGAAGTATAACATATATACAGCAAGGTGAAAAGTTTCAAGGTATGATTTATAAGTAGTTTAAAAACAAACTTCAAATAATGTCATCAGTTATAGTTTCAAAATTTCCATTATTTCCTTATTGTGAAACATAACATATATAAAGAAATGTGAAAATTTTAAAGGTACAAAAATCTTATGCCCTTTTATTAATATGGGTTATTTATATGTGTGTTATTGTGTTGTAGGATCTCTTTATATATTCTGGATGTTAAACTAATATATCACATGTGGCTTCCAAATATTGTCTCCCATTGCATAGGCCACCTTATTACTTTTTAACAAATTCCTTAAATGTCCAAAACTTTTCCATTTAAGGAGATCCCATTTATGTACCTCTTCTTTCCTTGCTTGCACTTTGGGTGTTAGTTCTAGGAAACCACCCCCTACCACAAGGCCTTCAAGATATTCCCCTAGATTTTCTTCTAAAAGTTTTATGGTCTTAGTTCTAATGTTTAGTCATTGACCTATTTTGAGATAATTTTTGTATAAGGTGTGAGATAAGGGTCCTAATTCATACTTATGGATGTGGATATCATGTTCTCAAGGCACCATTTATTGAAGAGGCTGCTCATTCCCAGCTGAGTTGACTGGTCCACCTTATCAAAGATCAACTATTGATAGATGAGAGGATCTACTTCTGAACACTTGATTTGATTCCATTGGTCAGTATACCTATCTTTATTCCAGTATCACGCTGTTTTGACTACTGTAGCATTGTAATATGTTTAAAGTCAGGTTGTGTGAGACCTCCCACTTCATTTATCTCTCTCAAGATATTTTTAGTTCTTTGGGGCACCCCACCCTTCCAAATAAATTTGACTATTGGCTTTCTTATTTCTGTAAAGTAAGTTGGGATTTTGATTGGGATTGCACTGAATCTATAAATCAATTTGTGTAGTATTGACATCTTAACTATATTCCATCTTCCCATTCATGGACACAGTATGTCCTACCATTTATTTAGGTCTTCCTTGATTTCTTTTAGCATTTTTATAGTTTTCTGTGCACAGGTTTTTTATGATATTGATTAAATTTATTCATAAATAATTGTTTCTTTTGGTTGCTATTGCAAATGGATATTTTTCTTTGTTTCTGCTTCAGATTGCTCATTACTGGTAAATAGAAACTACTTATTTTTGTGCCTTGATCTTGTATCCTTCCACTTTGCTGTAACTGTTTATTAGCTCAAGCAGCCATACTGTAGATTTTTGGGGATTTTTCTATGTATAGGGTCATGTCATACGCAAACAGTGAAAATTTTACTTCCTCCTTTTCGATTTGGATGCCTTTTATTGGTTTTTCTTGTCTAATTGCCCTAGCTAGAACTTCCATTACATGTTGAATAACAATGGTGACAGTGGGCATACTTGTCTTAGTCCTGATCATAGAGAGAAAGCTTTCAGTATTTACCCATTGAGTATTATGTTAGCTGTTGGTTTTTCCATATATTCCCTTCATCAGGTTGAGGAAGTTTCCTTCTATTCCTATCCTTTGAATTCTTTTCATCAAGAAAGGATGCTGAATTTTGTCAAATGCCTTTTCTGCATCAATTGAGATGATCATGTGGGTTTTCCTCTGCAATTTGCTGATGTGGTGTATTATGTTTTCTTGCACCAAACCACCCTTGCATACCTGGAATGATACCCACTTGGTCATGATGTATAATTCTTTTATTGTGCTGCTGGATTCAATTTGTGAGTATTTTGTTAAGGAATTTTGCATCACTAATCATTAAAGAAAATGTTCTGTAATTTTCTTTTCTTATAGTATCTTTGTCTGGCTTTGGCATTGAGGTGATGTTCACTTCATAGAATGAGTCATGTACCTTTCCCCTCTCTTCAATGTTTCTGAAGCATTTTTGCTGGATTGGTACTCTATTGCTTGACTGCTTGATAAAATTCACATGTGAAGCCATGTGGTCCTGGACTTTCCTTTTTTGGGAGATTTTTGATGACTGGTTCAATCTCTCTACCTGTGATTGGTTTGTTGAGGTCTTCTATTTCTTCTTGGTCAATGTTTGTTGTTCATGAGTTTTGAGAAAGTTGTCCATTTCATTTAAGTTTTCAAGTTTGTTAGCATATAGTTGGTCATAGCATATTCTGATTTTCTCCTTTTCCACAGGGTCAGTACTTATGTTCCCCATTCCATTTCTGATTTTACTTATTTACATCCTTTGCCTTTTTTTCTTTGTCAGCCTGGCTAAGGGTCCATTGATTTTATTGATTTTCTCAAAGAACCAACTTCTTGTTTTGTGGATTCTCTCATTGTTTTGTTTTCATGTTCTCAATTTCATTTATTTCTGCTCTAATTTTTGTGTTTCTTTCCTTCTATTTGCTTTGGCATTAGTTCAATGTTCTATCTCAAGTTCCTCCAGGTGAGTAGTTTCTCCAATTTTAACCCTTTCTTCTTTTTTTAATATAGACATTTAGGGTGATAAATCTCACTTTCAGCACTGCCTTTGCTGCATGCCATAAGTTTTGATACGTTGTGTTCTCATTTTCATTTTCATTGGGATATTTACTGATTTCTCTTATAATTTCCCCCTTGATCCCCTGGTTGTTTAAGAGTGTGTTTTTTAGCTTCCATATCTTTGTGAATTTTCCTGCCTTCCACCTGTAATTAATTTCTATCTTCATTCTATTATGATCTTACTAATGTTTTATTAAATTTCAATCTTTATACATTTATTGAGATTTGCTTTGTGACCTAACATGCCATCTATCCTGGAGAATGATCTACCAGCACTTGAGAAAAAAATATATCCTGCTGCTGTTGGGTGCAATGATCTGCAAATGTCTTAGTCTTGAGCTTTTATCATTTTATACATAATCTCTGTTTTCCTATTGATCTTTTTTTAATATTCATTTTATTGAGATATATTCACATACCACACAGTCATACAAAACAAATCACACATTCGATTGTTCACAGTACCATTACATACTTGTACATTCATCACCAAAATCAATCCCCAACACCCTCATTACCACACACACACAAATAACCAGAATAATAATTAAAATGAAAAAGAGCAACTAAAGTAAAAAAGAACACTGGGTGCCCTTGTCTGTTTGTTTGTTTCCTTCCCCCACCTTTCCACTCATCCATCCACAAACTAGACAAAGGGGAGTGTGGTCCCCATGGCCCCCCCAATCCCACAGTACCCCCTCATAAGCCACATTTTTATACAATTGTCTTCAAGATTCATGGGTTCTGGGTTGTAGTTTGATGGTTTCAGGTATCCACCACCAGCTACCCCAATTCATTAGAACCTAAAAAGGGTTGTCTATATTGTGCATAAGAGTGCCCACCAGAGTGACCTCTCAGCTCCTTTTGGAATCTCTCTGCTACTGAAGCTTATTTCATTTCCTTTCACATCCCCCTTTTGGTCAAGAAGATGTTCTCCATCCCACGATGCTGGGTCTACATTCCTCCGCGGGAGTCATATTCCACGTTGCCAGGGAGATTCACTACCCTGGGTGTCTGATCCCACGTAGGGAGGAGGGCAGTGATTTCACCTTTCAAGTTGGCTTAGCTAGAGAGAGAGGGCCACATCTGAGCAACAACAGGCACCCAGGAGGAGGCTATTAGGCACAACTATAGGGAGGCCTAGCCTCTCCTTTGCAGCAACAGTCTTCCCAAGGGCAAATCCTGTGGTAGAGGGCTCAATCCATCAAACCACCAGTCCCCTATGTCTGTGGGCATGTTAGCAACCATCGACGTAGGGCAGGCCAATACCCCTGCATTCTCCACCAGCTCCTCAAGGGGGCTCTGCATATTTTTTCCTTGTTTTTTAAACTTTTTTTTTTCTAAATCAACTGTATGAAAACTAAAAAAATAAAAAAAAATAAAAAAACATACAATAAAAGAACATTTCAAAGAGACCATAACAAGGGAGTAAGAAAAAGACAACTAACCTAAGATAACTACTTTACTTCCAACATGTTCCTACTCTACCCCAAGAAAGTAACCTAATATAGCAACATTTCTGTGAACTTGTTCCTACTATACCCATCAGAAATTAACAGACCATAGTCATTCCTGGGCATTCCCAGAACATTAAATTTACCCATGATAGCTTATCTGTTCTTCTTGGATTAATGTTCCCCCTTTTTAATTGCTCTTTATTGCTAGTTCCCCTACATTCTAAATCATAAACCATTTGTTTTACATTTTTCAAAGTTCACATTAGTGGTAGCATATAATATTTCTCTTTTTGTGCTGGCTTATTTCGCTCAGCATTATGTCTTCAAGGTTCATCCATGTTGTCATATGTTTCACGACATCGTTCCTTCTTACTGCCGTGTAGTATTCCATCGTGTGTATATACCACATTTTATTTATCCACTCATCTGTGGAAGGACATTTGGGTTGTTTCCATCTCTTGGCAATTGTGAATAATGCTGCTATGACATTGGCGTGCAGATATCTGTTCATGTCACTGCTCTCCGATCTTCCGGGTATAGACCGAGAAGTGCAATCGTTGGATCAAAGGGTATCTCTATATCTAGTTTTCTAAGGAACTGCCAGACTGACTTCCAGAGTGGCTGAACCATTATACAGTCCCACCAACAATGAATAAGAGTTCCAATTTCTCCACATCCACTCCAGCATTTGTAGTTTCCTGTTTGTTTAATGGCAGCCATTCTAACCGGTGTTAGATGGTATCTCATTGTGGTCTTAATTTGCATCTCTCTAATAGCTAGTGAAGCTGAACATTTTTTCATGTGTTTCTTGGCCATTTGTATTTCCTCTTCAGAGAACTGTCTTTTCATATCTTTTGCCCATTTTATAATTGGGCAGTCTGTACTATCGTCATTGAGTTGTAGGATTTCTTTATATATGCAAGATATCAGTCTTTTGTCAGATACATGGTTTCCAAAAATTTTTTCCCATTGAGTTGGCTGCCTCTTTACCTTTTTGACAAATTCATTTGAGGTACAGAAACTTCTAAGCTTGAGGAGTTCCCATTTATCTATTTTCTCTTTTGTTGCTTGTGTTTTGAGTGTAAAGTCTAGGAAGTGGCCACCTAATACAAGGTCTTGAAGATATTTTCCTACATTATCTTCTAGGAGTTTTATGGTACTTTCTTTTATATTGAGATCTTTGGTCCATTTTGAGTTAATTTTTGTGTAGGGGGTGAGGTAGGGGTCCTCTTTCATTCTTTTGGATATGGATATCCAACTCTCCCAGCCCCATTTGTTGAAAAGACCATTATGACTCAGTTCAGTGACTTTGGAGGCCTTATCAAAGATCAGTCGGCCATAGATCTGGGGGTCTATCTCCGAACTCTCAATTTGATTCCATTGATCTATATGTCTATTTTTGTGCCAGTACCATGCTGTTTTGACAACTGTGGCTTTATAATAAGCTTCAAAGTCAGGGAATTTAAGTCCTCCCACTTGGTTTTTCTTGTTTTGAGTGTCTTTAGCAATTCGAGGCATCTTCCCTTTCCAAATAAATTTGATAACTAGCTTTTCCAAGTCTGCAAAGTAGGTTGTTGGAATTTGATTGGGATTGCATTGAATCTATAGATGAGTTTGGGTAGAATTGACATCTTAATGACATTTAGCCTTCCTATCCATGAACATGGAATATTTTTCCATCTTTTAAGGTCCCCTTCTATTTCTTTTAATAGAGTTATGTAGTTTTCTTTCTATAGGTCTTTTACATCTTTGGTTAAGTTTATTCCTAGGTACTTGATTTTTTTAGTAGCTATTGAAAATGGTATCTTTTTCTTGAGTGCCTCTTCAGTTTGTTCATTTCTAGCATATAGAATTATTACTGACTTATGTGCATTAATCTTGTATCCCGCTACTTTGCTAAACTTGTTTATTAGCTCTAGTAGCTGTATCATCGATTTCTCAGGGTTTCCCAGATATAAGATCATATCATCTGCAAACAATGACAGTTTTACTTCTTCCTTTCCAATTTGGATGCCTTTTATTTCTTTGTCTTGCTGGATTGCCCTGGCTAGCCCTTCCAGCACAATGTTGAATAACAGTGTGGATAGCAGGCATCCTTGTCTTGTTCCTGATCTTAGAGGGAAGGCTTTCAGTCTCTCACCATTGAGTACTCTGCTGGATGTGGGTTTTTCATATATGCTCTCTATCATATTCAGGAAGTTTCCTTCAATTCCTACCTTTTGAAGTGTTTTTATCAAAAAGGGATGTTGGATTTTGTCGAATGCTTTTTCAGCATCTATTGAGATGATCATTTGATTTTTTCCTTTTGATTTGTTAATGTGTTGTAATACATTGATTGATTTTCTTATGTTGAACCATCCTTGCATGCCTGGAATGAACCCCACTTGGTCATGGTGCATGATTTTTTTAATGTGTCTTTGGATTCGATTTGCAAGTATTTTGTTGAGGATTTTTGCATCTATATTCATTACGGAGATTGGCCAGTAGTTTTCCTTTTTTGTAGCATCTTTGCCTGGTTTTGGTATCAGATTGATGTTAGCTTCATAAAATGAGTTAGGTAGTTGTGCCGGTTTGAGTGTATTGTGTCCCCCAAATGCCATTATCTTTGTAGTCTTGTGTGGGGCAGAAGTTTCGGTGCTGGTTAGATTTGCTTGGAATGTGCCCCACCCAGCTGTGGGTGATAATTCTGATGAGATGTTCCCATGGAGGCATGGCCCCGCCCATTCAGGGTGGGCCTTGATCGGTGGACCTATATAAATGAGCTGACTCAGGGGGAGGAAAGGGAGTGCAGCTGGGAGTGATGTTTTGAAGAGGAGCAAGCTTGCTATAGAGGAACGTCCTGGGAGAAAGCCGTTTTGAGGCCAGAGCTTTGGAGCAGATGCCAGCTGCCTTCCTAGCTAGCAAAGGTTTTCTGGATGCCATTGGCCATCCTCCAGTGAAGGTACCCGATTGCTGAGGTGTTACCTTGGACGTTTTGTGGCCTTAAGACTGTAACTGTGTAGTGAAATAAACCCCCATTTTATAAAAGCCTATCCATCTCTGGTGTTTTGCATTCTGCAGCATTAGCAAACTAGAACAGATTTTGGTACCAGAGAAGTGGGGTGCTTTTGCTGCTGACTTTGCAAGTACCAAACATGTTGGAACGGCTTTTCAAGTGGATAAGGGGAAGATTCTGGAAGAATTCTGAGGAGCTTGATAGAAAAGGCCAAAACTGCTTTAAAGAGACTGTTTGTGGAAATATGGACTCTAAAGATACTTCTGACGAGGCCTTGAACAGAGATGATCAATGTGTTGTTGCAAACTGGAAGAAAGGCAATCCTTGTTTTAAAGCGGCACAGAATTTGGCAAAATTGAATCCTTGTGTCAGATGGAAGGAAGAATTTGAAAGTGACAACCTGGAATACTTAGCTGGGGAGATCTCCAGACTACATGTGGAGTAGATACCCTGGCTTCTCCTTGCAGCTTATAGTAAAATGCGAGCAGAGAGAGATAAACTTAGAACTGAACTCTTGGGTTCAAAGAAACCAGAAGCTGATGGCTTGGAAAATTACAGGCTTCCAGGGGGTGGAATCCCAGAAGCTACAGCCCAACATGAGGTTGTAACCAAACAAGGAACCCAGCCGCCATTTCAGTACAAGCCAAGATTGGAGATGGAATTATCCAGAAAGGATTTGTGGAAAGTCCTATTGTCTAATGGCTTTGACCCCTGTGTGCTTCATGCAAAGCCAACAGAATTTTTGCGAGATCTTTATAGACAGAGCCATTGCCGGTCTGGACTAGAGGAGACAGACAAGGAAAAAATTAAAGGAAAAATCTCTTCAAAGACAGAGCCATGGAGGTTGAGGTCTGGAGTCAGGAGGTCTCGGGCTGGGAGAGCGGAGCAGCCCACATGCATGGAAAGGGTGAGTTTGCCCCAGAGGTCGAGGGTGGGCATTCCACCTTCATGCTCTGGAAGAGTTTTGCCACCTCAGGTCCCAAAGAGGTTGGAGCACATTTCCAGGGAATTGGCTGCCACCACACTTTTCTGAAGGGGTTGAGCGTGTGCCCCGGAGATGGAAGGGAATCTGGGAGCTGCCCAAAGGTTTGAGGAGGGTGGGGCTGAGAAGGTGGTCTCCCCAACGTGTGGATATGTTGGAGTACTCCCCTAAGCATTTGGAGAGAAAAGGGCTGCCACAAAGGCCCTTAAGAAGGGTTAGGCGCCCGCTCTCTCAAGCCCCAAGGATGCAACATCATTCTGTTAATGACTCTCAGACTTTGAAATCTAATGGAGTTTGTCCTGCGGGTTTTAGGAACTGTTTTGCTCCTGTTAACCCTGTTTTCCTTACTGTTTCTCCTTATGGCAATGGAAATGTTTATCCTATGAATGTCTGTCCTTTGTATATTGGGAGGACATAACTTGTTCTAAGTTCACAGATCCACAGCTAAAGGAAAATTATGCCTTAGGACTGGCCATGCTTATAATTGATTTTGATGGGATCTTGTACTTAACTTTTGTTACTGAAATGATGTAAGTTTCTGTGATATTGTTGTGGGATGAATATATTTTGTATTTGGAAAGATAATGTCATTTTGGCGTCCAGGGGATGGAATGCGCCGGTTTGAGTGTATTGTGTCCCCCAAACGCCATTATCTTTGTAGTCTTGTGTGGGGCAGAAGTTTCGGTGCTGGTTAGATTTGCTTGGAATGTGCCCCACCCAGCTGTGGGTGATAATTCTGATGAGATGTTCCCATGGAGGCATGGCCCCGCCCATTCGGGGTGGGCCTTGATCAGTGGAGCTATATAAATGAGCTGACTCAGGGGGAGGAAAGGGAGTGCAGCTGGGAGTGATGTTATGAAGAGGAGCAAGCTTGCTATAGAGGAACATCCTGGGAGAAAGCCGTTTTGAGGCCAGAGCTTTGGAGCAGATGCCAGCTGCCTTCCTAGCTAGCAGAGGTTTTCTGGATGCCATTTGCCATCCTCCAGTGAAGGCACCCAATTGCTGAGGTGTTACCTTGGACGTTTTGTGGCCTTAAGACTGTAACTGTGTAGTGAAATAAACCCCCATTTTATAAAAGCCTATCCATCTCTGGTGTTTTGCATTCTGCAGCATTAGCAAACTAGGACAGTAGTGTTCCATTTTCTTCAATGTTTTGAAAGAGTTTAAGTAAGATTGGTGTCAGTTCTTTTTGGAAAGTTTGGTAGAATTCCCCTGTGAAGCCATCTGGCCCTGGGCATTTATTTGTGGGAAGATTTTTGATGACTGATTGGATCTCTTTGCTTGTGATTGGTTGGTTGAGGTCTTCTGTTTCTTCTCTGCTCAATCTAGGTTGTTCATATGTTTCCAGGAAATTGTCCATTTCCTCTACATTATCCAGTTTGTTGCCATACAGTTGTTCATAGTACCCTCTTATAATTTTTTAAATTTCCTCGGGATCTGCAGTAATGTCACCTTTCTCATTCATTATTTTGTTTATATGGGACTTCTCTCTTTTTGATTTTGTCAGTCTAGCTAGGGGCTTGTCAATCTTGTTGATCTTCTCAAAGAACCAACTTTTGGTGTTATTTATCCTCGCTATTATTTTTTTTGTTCTCTATGTCATTTAATTCTGCTTTAATCCTTGTTATTTCTTTTCCTCTACTTGGTTTAGGATTGGTTTCCTGCTCTTTTTCTAGCTTCCTCTGTTGATCCATTAGTTCTTTGATTTTGGCTCTTTCTTTCTTTTTAATATATGCATTTAGTGCTATAAATTTCCCCCAATACCACTTTGGCTGCATCCCATAGGTTTTTGTTTGTTGTGTTTTCATTTTCATTCGTCTCAATATATTTAGCAATTTCTCTTGCTATTTCTTCTTTAACCCACTGATTGTTTAGGAGTGTGTTGTTTAACCTCCAGGTATTTGTGAATTGTCTAAGTCTCTGAAGGTTATTGACTTCTAATTGTATTCCATTGTGGTCAGAGAAAGTGCTTTGAATAATTTCAATCTTTTTTAATTTATTGAGCCTTGTTTTATGTTCCAGCATATGATCTATTCTGGAGAAAGTTCCATGAGCACTAGAGAAGAATGTGAATCCTGGTGATTTGGGATGTAATGTTCTATATATGTCTGTTAAATCCAATTCATTTATCAAATTGTTTAGGTTTTCAATTTCCTTATTGGTCTTCTGTCTGGTTGATCTATCTATAGGAGAGAGTGATGTGTTGAAGTCTCCCACAATTATTGTGGAAACATCAATTGCTTCCTTTAGTTTTGCCAGTGTTTCTCTCATGTATTTTGTGGCACCTTGATTGGGTGGATAAACATTTATGATTGTTATTTCTTCTTGTTGAATTGCCCCTTTTATTAGTATGTAGTGGCCTTCTTTGTCTCTCAAAACATCCCTGCATTTAAAGTCTATTTTATCTGAGATTAATATTGCTACACCTGCTTTCTTTTGGCTGTAGCTGGCATGAAGTATTTTTTTCCATCCTGTGTCCCTGTGTCTAAGATGAGTCTCTTGTATGCAGCATATTGATGGTTCCTGTTTTTGATCCACTCTGCTAATCTATATGTTTTAATTGGTGAGTTTAATCCGTTTACATTCAATGTTATAACTGTGAAGGCATTTCTTGAATCAGCCATCTTATCCTTTGGTTTATGTTTGTCGTATATATTTTTCCCTCTCTCTATTAATATCCTTTAATGTACCCATACTGAATCTCTTTATTACTGAACCTTTCTCCATGTCTCTCTCTCCTTTCTTTGTTTCTCTGTCTGTAGGGCTCCCTTTAGTATCTCCAGTAGGGCAGGTCTCTTGTTAGCAAATTCCCTCAGCATTTGTTTGCCTGTGAAAAACTTAAGCTCTCCCTCAAATTTGAAGGAGAGTTTTGCTGGATAAAGTATTCTTGGTTCGAAATTTTTCTCACTCAGAATTTTAAATATGTCATGCCACTGCCTTCTTGCCTCCATGGTGGCTGCTGAGTAGTCACTACTTAGTCTTATGCTGTTTCCTTTGTATGTGGTGAATTGCTTTTCTCTTGCTGCTTTCAGAACTTGCTCCTTCTCTTCTGTGTTTGACAGTGTGATCAGAATATGTCTCGGAGTCAGTTTATTTGGATTTATTCTATTTGGAGGTCGCTGGGCATTCATGATTTGTGTATTTATGGTGTTTAGAAGATTTTGGAAGTTTTCCCCAACAATTTCTTTGAATACTCTTCCTAGACCTTTACCCTTTTCTTCTCTTTCTGGAACATCAATGAGTCTTATATTTGGACGTTTTATGTAATCTATCATATCCCTGAGGTCCATTTTGATTTTTTTGATTTTTTCCCCATTCTTTCTTTTGTGCTTTCATTTTCCATTCTGTCATCTTCCAGGTCACTGATTTGTTGTTCAACATCCTCTAGTCTTGTACTATGAGTATCCAGAATCTTTTTAATTTGGTCAACAGTTTCTTTCATTTCCATAAGATCATCTTTTTTTTATTTAGTCTTGCAATGTCTTCTTTATGCTCTTCCATGCTCTTCTTGATGTCCTTTATATCCCGTGCCATGGTCTCATCGTTCATCTTTAGTTCTTTGATTATTTGCTCTAGGTACTGTGTCTCTTCTGATCTTTTGATTTGGGTGCTTGGGCTCAGGTTAGCCATATCATCTGGTTTTTTCATATGCTTTAAAATTTTCTGTTGTTTTTGGCCTCTTGGCATTTGGTTAACTTGATAGGGTTCTTTTAGGATTTGTAGACCAATTGAAATCCTTATCTCTAATTTGTCAGATCTACAGCTTTGTGGAGTACACTTTTTCTGACTAAGCAGCCGGTGGCATCCATGAGCCACCTGTTCCCCTCAAGCCAGTTCTCCCCTGTTTTGCCTCTGTGGTGAGTGGGGGAGTAAGTCTTGTGGGGTCCAATTGGTGTACCAAGCTTGCATGTGCAGCTGGTGTTGCCCACCCTGTATAAGGGGCATGTGTCTGGGCTGTCGGGGGGGGGTGATTCTAACAATCAAATCTCCCTGGTTTTCCTGGAGTTTTAAAGCTGCTGCAATAGTCTAATCCTTCAGTTCAGTCCTGCCACAGTTTGTCTCTGCCACTGACCCACAATTCCTTGGTATTGGAGTGTGGCCCCTGAGACTTGCGAGTGGGTCCCTCTTCCAGGCCTTGCACCCCCCGGTCCTCTGTTGAGGGATGACTGTGCTATGTCACAGGTGAGTGCTGTCCACCCACAGCAGTTCCGAGCTGCCGGTCTCTGTAGGGTGGCTCCCAGTCTGCTGAAATGATGTCTGAATGGGGCTTCTTAATTCACACTGCTCCACATTCCCAACTCTGGGACAACCAGCTGAGGGTGCAGAGAAGGCTAATGCCCATGCCCAATTTTGCAGTGTGTGCATGTTATTGGAAGCAATTCCATCACACTCAGTTGTCTGGGGAAGCTCTGGGCTTTGGGGCCGGTGACTGGCAGGAGTGTTTCCTGTCCACCAGGATGATCGCTGTGAGTGGATGCCCCCCTTTTCTTGGGAAGTTGTGGTGTTTAGTGAATTTTCTCAGCCACTGGATTATTGCCTTTTGTCTCAGAGCTCTCTTAGTTCTGCTCTTGTCTTGACATGCCCAAATTGCAAGTCTTTGAGGCTTTCTGTATTGGGCTTCTTAGAGTAATTGTTTTAGAAAAATAAAAAAAATAAAATAAAAATAAAAAGGGCCCTCCTGGCACATCTAATGGGTTATTGAAATGCTAAGAAACAAAGCAATTAGGGCTATTAAGGAAAGATCCAGGGGGGCAGAGAGATCAGTTTTTCTTCAGGATTTGCAAATGAGCCTCAAGGCCTGAGCTCTGCCCTTCCCCTTTCTATCTTCAACAGAACTCCAAAAAGCCTCCGCTTTTATTTTTGAGTTTGTCTTGCTGTTCTTTGCTATGCCTATCTCCTCTCTGCTGGGCTGGCTGCTGTCAGATTCTCTGGTGTCTGATCTTAGACTATCTATCATTGGATTTTGGATCAGTAGAATGAGTTTCTGAAAAGAGCTGCCACTGCAGCTCTCCTTTCTCCTTCCCAGCACTGATGGCCCCTCCTCCCATGGGACTGAGCCTAGCAGGGAGGGGCATGGGTCCCCTGGCTGCAAAAACTTACAGATTTCGTTGATCTCAGTGGTTCCACATTTTCATGAGTGTTGTATGAAGTATGCCAAAAGTCAGATTGCTCTGCGGTTTCCAGTCCATGCAGTTCCTGGCTTTCTACCTACTTCCCTGGAGGAGTAACTAAAACATACACCTCACCAATCCACCATCTTGCCCCACCCCCTCCCTATTGTTCTTATGTCTAGATAACTTATCCATTTATGAGAGTTTTGTATTGAAGCCTCCCATTATTATTGTAGAAATATCTACTTCCCATTCAATTTTGCCAGGGTTTCCCTCATGTATTTTGGGGGCACTCTGACTTGGCACATAGATTGTTATGTCTTTTTTTTTTATTAAATTCAGTTTTATTGAAATACATTCACACACCATACAATCATCCATGGTATACAATCCACTCTCCACAGTATGATAACATAGTTATCCGTTCATCACCACAATCTATCTCTGAACATTTTCCTTACATCAGAAAGACCCAGAACAAGAATAAAAAATAAAAGTGAAAAAAGAACACCCAAGTCATCCCCCCATCCCACCCCATTTGTCCTTTAGTTTTTATCCCCATTTTTCTACTCATCCATACACTAGATAAAGAAGGTGTGATCCACAAGGTCTTCACAATCACGCTGTCACCCCTTGTAATCTACATTGTTATATAATTGTCTTCAGGAGTCCAGACTGCTGGGTTGGAGTTTGGTAGTTCCAGGTATTTACTTCTAGCTATTCCAATACATTAAAACCTAAGAGGTGTTATCTATATAGTGTATAAGAATGTCCACCAGAGTGACCTCTCAACTCCATTTGAAATCTCTCAGCCACTGAAACTATTTCATCTCATTTTGCATCCCCCTTTTGGTCAAGAAGATACTCTCAGTTCCACAATGCTGGGTCCACATTCATCCCCGGGAGTCATATTCTGTATTGCCAGGGAGATTTACAACCCTGGGAGTTGGGTCCCATGTGGGGGGGGGGGGCAACGAGTTCAGCTGTCGAGATGGCTCAGTTAGAGAGAGAGAGGGCCACATCTGAGCAACAAAGAGGTACTCAGGGGGAGACTCTTAGGCACAACTACATGCAAGTTTAGACTCTCCTTTGTGGTAACGAGCTTCATAAGGGCAAGTCCCATGATCGAGGGCTCAGCACATCAAACCGCCAGTCCCAATGTTTGTGACAACATCAACACCAGTCCAGGTGAGGATGTCCAACACATCCGCACCTTCCCCCAGATCCTCGGGGCTGGGGAGGGGGAGGCTGCAAATATATTTTTTATTATCTGCCCAAATTACTCTGGGATGTGTCACTATTTCACTCCAGCCTATACTAACCTACCGTATGTTTTGTCTTCTTAATGGATTGTCATTTTTATTTATACTTGCTCTCCTTCTTTGTCTCTTTTAATTGTTTTAATTTGAAGTCTAATTTGCCTGATATTAGTATACCTACTCCTACTCATTTATGGTTGTTTTTTGCATGAAATGTCTTTTTCCAACCTTTCACTTTCAACCAGTTTTTGTCCTTGGGTCATAAGTAAGTCTCTTTTAGACAGTATATAATTTCATCCTGTTTTTTTAATCCTCTCTGCCAATCTATTATCTTTTGATTGGCAAATTTAATCCATTAACATTTAATGTGATTACTGTAAAGGCATTAATTTCTTCAAACGTTTTCCCTCTTGGATTTTATATGTCACATCTTATATATTTTTTTCTTTCTTTTTACCATTTAGTTACCCTTTCTGCTAATCTTCTTTTCTACACTCTTCTCCAAACTTCTATCTGCTATCTTTTCCTATCTCTCTGTGAAACTCCCTTTAGTATTTCTTGTAGGGAAAGTCTCCTGTTCATTAACTCTCTCAGTGTCTATAGATCTGTAAATATTTTTAATTATCTTTCATTTTTGAAGGACAGTTTTGCCAGATACAGAATTCTTATTTGGCAGTGTTTCTCTTTCAGTATCTTAAATATATCATACCACTGCCTTCTCACCTTCATGGATTCTGCTGAGAGATCCACATTTAGTCATATCAATCTTCCCATATATGTCATTGATCACCTATCTCTCACTACTTTCAGAATTTTCTCTGTTGTTGACATTTGAAAATCTGATTAGTAAGTGTCTTGGATTCAGTCTATTTGAATCCATCCTGTTTGGGATATACTGCACTTCTTGGACTTGTTTATGTCTTTCATAACATTTGGGAAATTTTCATTAATTATTTCCTCTATTATTCTTTCTGCCCCTTTTCCTTTCTCTTCTCCTTCATAGATACCTATAACATATATTTATGTGCTTCAGATTTTCATTCAGTTCCCCAAGACCCTGCTTATATTTTCCATTGTTTTCTCTATCAGCTCTTTTGTGTGTATGATTTCAGATTTACTGTCATCTAGTTCAGTAATCCTTTCCTCTGCCTCTTCAAGTTTGCTGTTGTATGCCTTTCTTGTGCTTTTCATCTCTTCTATTGTGTCTTTCATTCTCATAAGTTCTGTCATTTGTTTTTTCAAGCTTTTGAGTTCTTCTGTAATGACATCCTGTATCTTTTTCTGTTTTGCCACATTTTCTTTCAATTTGTTGATTTGATTTCATAGATTTGTTTGAACATCTTTGATTCATATATTCAATTCCTGCATCTGAGTTGAAGGGTTAATTTGTTCCTTTGACTGGTCCATATTTTCTTGCTTCCTATTATGACTCATGAAATTTTGCTGTCTAGGCATTTCATTTTCTTGATTATTTTATTATGGAGCTTGTTTTCTCTCTTTTGCTTAGGTTTTTCTTGTTGGTTGTCCTTGATCTCTATCTGTTCTTTGTCTCTCTCACCAGCCAGTTTTTGGATTATTTCTGCCACCCAGTCTCTCCTCAAGATCAGAAACCCACAGCAGCCTGCCTCTGGGGGTTTGGCACTCTGCACCATAGCAATATTTCTCTGTGTTGGTAAAAGAATTCAGCTGGCTCACAGTGATCCTCCAATTTTTGCTGGCCAATAAACCCTGGGTTTGTTTTAGAACAGTGCTTTAACTGATGGGTTTTCCATATTTCTCAGCTGAAACAGGGCCAGGTTCCCTTTCAGAGAGTGTAGACCAGCTCCAGTGTGTCTTGGATAAGGTCTGAAAAGGTTCTGAAAAATCCATCAATTCCCATGTAATTTCCAGTCTACCCATCAGCTGACACTTTCTGGTGACTTAATCATCCTCAGAAGGTGTTTACCTTCTGGCTTTGAGGCTGCATCTGACTGGATGGGGCTGAATTATCCCTTGGAGCCTGGGCTGGTTCTGACAAGGCAGGGCTGAATTTTCTCCTTTATCTCCAGCTGACTCTGGCTGGGTGGGCTGAATTACCTTGTGGAGACCCTGTCTGACTGGGCAGGGCTGAAGCTGTAGGGTTCTTCTTTCCTCACTTTGCCAGGCAAAATCTGACTCAGTGTGGTACTGTGTCTCCCACTTCAAATGTGGCAGAGGATTCCCCCAGTTGCCACAGTGTTTGGCCAGCCCCTGAGCAAGTTTCAGGCCACTGGTTACTGGTACTCTCAAGGGTGGGGGAAGAGCTTCCTGACCCAGAGCTGGAAACATTCTTTGCCCAGGTTTTCTCAGACTATTCATCCCTCACTTATCAGGGCCTTTAAATGTCTTTCCCTGCTATGGGTCTCCAAATGGTAAGGATCTTTCTGACTGATTTGAGAGGCTTTGTAATCTGTGACCCCAGAGGGAGATGAGAGGGATCCCAACTACTGTTTCTGTGCTCCTTCTGTGCTGTATGAGACCAAGTGAGGGGGAGGGTAGAGGACCAGATAGTTGGGAATGGAGTTTTCCTGACTAATTTTTTTTTCTTTTTTTCTCAATTCAGAATTTATACAGTCCTTCTCTATTCTATACCCTCCTCCACAGTTTGAACAAGTCAGGGTTATCCCACGTTTTTGCTGAATATCTGAGAAGGTTTCAGTAGCTGTTTACATCACCATGTTGATAATGTCAGACCTCAATTTACTTTTTTAAATTTATTTTTTATTGACATAGTTGACATACCACACAATTACACAAAGACCCAAAGTGTACAATCAATTCTCCACAATACCAGCATACAGCTGTGCATCCATGACAATTTTTTTTATTTTTAGAACACTTTCATTACTGCAGGAAAGAAGTAAAGAAAAAAAAGGAAACCCCTAACTACTCCCCCTTGATTATTGATCCCTAATATTGGTATAGTACATTTGTTACTGTTGATGAAAGAATGTTAAAATACTGCTAACTGTAGTATATAGTTTGCAATAGGTATATTTTTCCCTATATGCCTGTCTATTATTAACTTCTAGTTATACTGTCATACATTTGTTCTAGCTCATGAGAGAGATTTTTAATATTAGTACAGTTAATCATGGACATTGTCCACCACAAGATTCACTGTTTTATACTTTTCCATATTTTAACCTCCAACTTTCCTTCTGCTGACATACATGACTGTGAGCTTATCCTTTCCACCACATTCACACACCATTCAACAATACTATTCTCACAATATGCTACCATCACATCTGTCCATTTCCAAATGTTTAAGTTCACCATAGTTGAATATTCAGATCATAATAAGCAGCCATTCCCCATTCTTTAGCCTCATTCTATACCCTGGTAACATATTTCATGTCTCTGAGTTTCAATATTATAATTAGTCCATATCATTGAGACCCTGTAATATTTGTCCTTAAATGTCTGTCTTCTTTCACTCAATGTAGTCCCCTAAAGATTTCTTCATCAACCCATTTTTAAGATGATTTTGTTCACACACCATACATTCTATCCTAAATAAACAATCAATGGTTCCCTGTATAGTCACATACTTATGTATTCATCACTGTCATCACTATCTATATAAGGACAGCTCCGTTTCTTCCACAAAGGAAGAAGAGTCAAAGAAGGTAAAGAAATGAAAGAAAAAGAAAAAAGAAAGAGAGAAAAAAAACAAAACAGCTCAGAAGCAACAAAAGGAAAGGTAGCATTAAACTAAAGTAGAATAAAGAGTCAGACAACATCACCAATGACAAGAGTCCCATACCTTTCCCCTATGTACTCCTCCATATACATTTAGCTTTGGTATATTGTGTTTGTTATAGTAAAGGAAGCATAATACAATGTTTCTGTTAATTACAGTCTCTAGTTTGCATTGATTATATTTTCCCCCAATACCACCATATTTTTAACACCTTGCAATGTTAACATTCATTTTTCTCTCCCTCATGTGAAAACATATTTGTACCTTTTATCACAATCATTGAGCACCCTAGCTTTCACTGAGATATACAATCCGAGTCTTTGTCTTTCCTCTTTCCTTCTGGTGCCCCACATGTTCCTAACCTTCCTCTTTCAAACATACTCACAGTCATCTTTCTTCAGTGTACTTACATTTTTGTGCTATTATCTCCCAAAATTGTTTTCCAAACCTCTCACTCCTGTTTTTTTTCCTTTCTGTCTGTAGTGCTCAATTTAGTGTTTCCTGTAGAGCAGTTACTTTGTTCACAAACTCTATCATTGTCTGTTTGTCAGAGAATATTTTAAGCTCTCCCTCATATTTGAAGGATAGTTTTGCCAGATATAGGATTCTTCATTGGTGGTTTTTCTCTTTAACTATCTTAAATATATCACCCCACTTACTTCTTGCTTCCATGGTTTCTTTTGAGAAATCTGCACATAGTCTTATCAAGTTTCCTTTGTATGTAATGGATTGCTTTCCTCTTGCTGCTTTCAGGATTCTCTTTGTCTTTGACATTTGATAATCTGATTATTAAATGTCTTGTCATAAGTCTATTCAGATCTATTCTGTTTGGGGTATGCTGGGCTTCTGGATTTTGCAATTTTATGTCTTCCATGTGAGCTGGGAAATTTTCATTGATTATTTCCTCTATTATGCTTCTGCCCCTTTTCCCTTCTCTTCTCCTTCTGGGACACCCATGACACATACATTCCTGAATTTCATGTTGTCATTCAATTCCCTGAGATGTTGCTCATATTTTTCCAGTCTTTTCCCTATCTGTTCTTTTGTGTGTAGGTTTTCAGGAATTGTGTTCTCCAGTTCCTGAGTGTTTTCTTCTGCCCCTTAAACTCTGTTGTTGTATGTCTCCATTGTGCCTTTCATCTCTCGTGTTGTGCCTTTCATTTCTAAAGATTCTGCCACCTGTTTTTGAATTTTTTGAACTTTCCATTTCTACCTAATGTATGCTGAGTGTTTTCATTATATGCTTCATTTCTTCCCTAAACTTTTTTAAATGATTTAGCATTAGTTGTTTAAATTCCTGTATCTCAGTTCAAGTGTAAGTCTGTTCCTTTGACTGGGCCATAACTTCATTTATCTTAGTGTAGGTTGTAGTTTTCTCTTTTCTAGGCATCTGGTTTCCTTGATTACCTAAACCAGGTTTTCCCAGACCAGAACAGGCTCAGGTCTTGGGAGGAGGCAGTAGTATCCAGTTTCCCTGAGGGTGTCTTAGAATATTGATACACCTTATTAGGCCTCAGGTCACTGTGCTTTTCTCCCAGCAGGTGGCACCTCTCAGTGTGTAGCTCCAGACAGTTGTAAGGAGGTGGAGCCTATGGCTGTTTTCCCCCAGGCTCTGGTGTCTGGTTCTGACTGTAAGGCAGGTAGTAGAGCTTGACACCACCCCTTTCCTCTTAGGGAAGATACACCTCCTGGGGAGATATAATTTGCATTTGAATAGTCTCTCTGACTCTGCTATCTCCACCCTTGTCTGTGTCAGAGTGCTGGGGACTGAAAATGGCTGAGGCTTTCTCACTGAGCCAAAAAAGGGACAGAAAGCTCCCTTCAGTGCCAATCCATGGCCACCCTCAGTTTCACCCATCAGCCAGAGGTAGCACCTGGTCCTCTGGGATCACCCTCCCTCTCAGAGAGGTCCTCTAGCTCTCCAAGGTGAGTCACCACCAAAAGCCTCTGTCTGCTTGGTAATGATACATAGCTTGTATTGAGCAGCCCGTGGTTGTTAATTAAAGCCCCAGTGGTAGCTCAGCTGAGCTATATTCACTTGCTTAGAGATTACTGCTCTCTATCACAGTGAGGCTTTGCAGTTTTGGCTGCCATGGGTGAGGGGCTCTCAGTTTGGATCTGCAGTTTTGCCTACAGATTTTATGCTGTGATCTCAGGCATTCCTCCCAATTCACATTGATGTATGATGAGTGGACAGTCACATTTGTCCCCCTGCCATTATTTGTCCCTGGTTGTTTACTGGTTATTCCAGGGGGACTAACTAGCTTTCACTCCTCTCTGTGCCATCATCTTCTTCCTTTCCCTTTCAATGTACCTTCTGAAATTTACTTTTTATTAGAAAAGTTGTAGGTTTACCAAAAGATCATGCAGAAAATACAGAGTCCCCATGTATCCACCTCCATTTTTAACATTTTTCAGTACTGTGGTATCTTTGTTACCAATTATGAGAGAATATTATTATATTTTTTCTGTTAAATATACTCCATGGTTTATATTAGGTTTCACTGTTTATGTTGTGCAGTCCTCTGGTGTTTGTAGTTTTATTTTAAACTCTTATTCTGGCAATGTATATACCACCTAAATTTTCCCCTTTTTAAATACATTCTATGTTTACTTAAATGGTGTTAATTACCTTTACAACTTTTTGTTAACATCACCTTTGTACGTTAACAAAATTTTTCAAGCACCCCAAAGAGAAAACTTTGCACAAATTAAAAAATAACTCCTCATTCCCTGCTACCAGCCTGGAACCTGGTAAATCTATTTTCTCTTTTGATGAATTTGTTTATTCTAATTACATCATATCAGTGAGACCATACAATTTTTATCCTTTTATATCTGATTTATTTCACTCAACATAATGTCTCCATGTTTCATCCATGTTTTTGTAAGCATCAGAACTTCATTCCTTTTCATGGCTGTATAATATTCCATTGAATGTATATACATTTTGTTTATCCATTCACCAATATATGGGCACTCTAGTTACTTCCGTCTTATGACTATTTGTGAATAATGCCACCATGAACATCAGGGTGAAAATATTTGTTCAAGTCCCTGTTTTCAAATCTCTTGGGTATATACTTAGAAGTGTGATTGCCAAATCATATGGTAATTTTATACTTAACTATCCAAGGAACCACCAAAGTATTTTCTACAGTGACTACACTATTTTACATTCCAAAAAACAATGAAAGAGTATTCTTAGTTCATCGCATCCTCTCCAATACTTTTTATTTTTCATTTTTTATAGTAGCTGTATTAGTTAGGGTTCTCTAGGGAAACAGAATCAATGAGAGGTGTCTATGATGATAAAATTTATAAAAGTGACTCACGCAACTGTGGGTATGCATAAGTCCAAATTCTGTAGAGCAGTCAGCAAACTGTCAACTCCAAGGAAGATGTCCGATGAGCTCCTCAGGAAATGAACTGGGATCTTCAACAAATGTGTTCGATGAACTCCTCAGAAAATGAACTGGCAACTTCAATGAACTCCTCAGGAAATGCTTCACTGAGCAGTCAGAGAAGAAGTGAAGATCCTCTATCTGTCGCACTTGTAAGTCTTCAACTGATTAATTGGATTAAATCCAGCCAATTGCATTCTCTCATTGTGGAAGACATGCCCTTTGGTGAGTCATCAGTCACAGCTGCAGTCAATTGACTGATGATTTAATAAACCAGCCTGTTGGTTTATTAACCAGCCACAAACATCCTTGCAGCAATTGTTAGGCCAGTGTTTGCTTGACCAGGCAGCTGGGTACTATCACCTGGCCAAGTTGACACATGAACCTAACCATCACAGTAGCCATTTCATAGTTGTGAAATTGTATCAATTTTGATTTGCATTTCCCTAATGAAAGATGATGTTGCGTATCTTCTCATGTGTTTTGGCCATTTGTATATCTTCATTGAAGAAATGTTTCTTCAACTATTTTGCCTATTTTTATTAGAATGCTTGTTTTCTGTTGTTGAGTTGTAGGATTTCTTATAAATTCTGGATATTAAACCCTTATTGGAGATGTGATTTCCAAATATTTTCTCCCATTCTGTAGTTTTTCTTTTTCTTTTCATGATGAAGTCATTTGATCTAAAGTTTTTACTTTTGATTAAGTCCCATTTATCTCTTTTTTCAATTGCTTGTGCTTTTGGTGTAAAGTCTAAGAAATCACCACTTAGTACAAGGTCCTATAGATGCTTCTCTACATTTTCTTGTAGGAGTTTTATCATCTTGCTTATCTTTAGATCTTTGATACACTTTGTGTTAATTTTTGTATACATGTGTCATGTAGAAGTCCACCTTCATTTTCAGCTTGGGAATATCCAGTTTTCCTAACACCACTTTAAAAGAGAATATTCTTACCCAATTCAGTGGAATTGAAACCATTACGGAAAATCAATTTGCCATAGATGTGAGGATCCATTATTGAACTCTCAGTTTGATTCTATTGGTTTATAAGCCTGTACTTGTGGCAGTACCATACTTATTTGACCACTGTAACTTTGTGTTACATTTTAAAATTGAGAAGTGTGAGTCCTCAAATTTAATTCTTCTTTTGTAAGGTAGTTTTGGCTATTTGGTGATGCTTTTTCTTCCATATACATTTGATGATTGGCTTTTCCAATTCTGCAAAGAAGGCTGTTAGAATTTTTATATGAATACACTGAATCTATAAATCACTTTGGTTAGAAGTGACATCTTGACAATACTTACTATTCCAATCCATGGGTATGTAATGTCCTTCCATTTATTAATGTCTTCTTCGATTTCTTTTAACAATGTTTAGTAGCATTCAATGCTTGAGTTTTTTAAATTATTTAAGTTGGTTACATTTATTCCTAGATATTTTATTCTTGCAGGTGCAATTATAATGGAATTTTTTCTTTATGTTTTCTTCTGATTGTTCATTATTAGTGTATAGAAAACTACTCATTTTTGCAATTTGCTCATACACCTCACAACTTTAGAGTTCATTTGTCAGCTTTAGTAGCTTTGCTGTGTATTTTTCTGATATAAGAGATGACTTACTTGTTTTTGTCTTTATTTTCTAACTCATCTGTACATACGCTGTATAAAGGAAGTGTCAGTCACAATGTTTCCACAATTATTATCCACTTTAAAAGCTATATAGTTATACAATCATCTTCAAGAATCAAGACTACTAGATTACAGTTCAACAGTTTCAGGTATTTCCTTCCAGCTATTCTAGTACACTAAAAACTAAAAATAGATATCTATGTAATGCATAAGAATAACCTCCAGAATGACATCTCAACTGTATTTGAAATCTCTTGGCCACTGAAACTTTATTTTGCTTCACTTCTCTTCCCCCTTTTGGTACAAGAATGTTTTCTCAATCCCATGATTCCACGGCCAAGCTCATCACTGGAGTCATGTCCAACATTGCCAGGAAGATTTACAGCCCTGGGATTCATCTCCCATGTTGGGAAGAGGGGGGTGAGTTTATATGCAGAGTTGGCTTGGAGAGAGATGCCACATCTAAGCATCAAAATACATTCTCTTGTTGTGTCCCATAGGAATAATTTTAAGTAGGCTTAGCTTCTCCTTTGCAGGAATAATTTTCATAAGAGCAATCCCCAACATTGAGGGCTTAGCCTGTTAAATTAGTAGTCCTCAATGGTCTTGAGAATTACAGGTATTCACCAGGTGGGGAAGTTTAATATTTCCACATTTTTCTCCAGTCCCTCAAGGGTGCTTTTCAAATATGTTTTTTATTCACACCCAAATTGCACTGGGATGTATCAAGACATCACACTAACACATGAAAAACAAGATGTAGTGTTCAAATAAATTTTCCATACAAGTTAAATTAGAAAGTGTGCTACAAAAAATATAAATTTTGCACCAAATAAACATCTTTTCCTTGGTCTCACACAGAAGTTGAAGTTTTAAAACACAGTGTCATCCTGTATCTTTCAGGCTGTTTTGCCTTAGACCTAACCAGATCAGCTTCATTCATATCTTTATGAAAGGCAATCTTTTTTCCAGCTTTTTTTAACAGTTGTTGTATGGATTAATGACGAGTTTAGTAGCTGCAGAAGTCAAGTTCTGAGTCTCAGTTGTCATTTAGCCATCCCAAATTCCAGGGACTGACCAGGTTAGACACAAAGAGCTCAGCATCTCAGAATTTTGAAATAACCATTGCAACTAGGAATATATGGGACTGCTGCAAGAGCTCACAATCTTGGGAACTTTAAAATAAGCCTTGCCATGATAACCTATGCTCTAAGATTCAATTCTCAGAGTTTGCACATGATAGTTTATATTAGTGAGGCATTAAAATATTTGTCTTTTCATTTCTGGCTTATTTCATTCAACATGTTGTCCTCAAGGTTCTTTCACCTGGTTGCATACCTCAGAACTTCAATCCTACCTGAAGCTGCTGAATATTTCATTGTATGAATGCACCATGGTTCACCTTTCTGTGCATCAGTCTATGTTGGGCCCCATGTACCAATTATATATCATGAATATTGCCACCATAAACACCAGTCTGAAAATCTCCATTCATTTTCCTGGTTTCACTTCTTCAGTTGCAGGACCACATGGAAACCCTATATTTAGCTTCTGTTGGAAGCAACACACTGCTCTCCAGGTGGGCTACATCATTCTACTCCATTACCAACAGTGAATATGTATATCTCCACAATTGTATCTTTCTGGTTTTCTTTATGTAAAAATATTCTTATATTTGTACATTTAATCACAATCATTGACCACTCAAGGTTTCATTAAGTTATACAGTCCTATGTCTTTATCTTCTATCTTTCCTCCTGTTGTCATACATATTCCTAACCTTCCTCTTTCAAACCTACTCACAGTCACCTTTGTTCAGTGTACTTATAAGATTGTGCTACCTTCACAGAGTATTGTGCTATCCATTTCTGGGTCTATACAGTCAATCCTCTTTAACATTCTATACTCCTTCAGCATCAAATGCCAAATCTCTACCATCTTTCTATCTCTTGGTATTTTTATTTCTACACTCTTCTCCAAACCTCTCTCTCCTGTCTTTTCCAATTTCTCTCTGAAGCATTCCCATTAGTATTTCTTGTAGAGGAGGTCTCTTGTTCATGAACTCTTTCTGTGTCTGTTTATCTGAAAATATTTTAAAATCTCCCTCATTTTTGAAGGACAGTTTTTCTAGATATAGGATTTTGGTTGGCAGTTTTTCTCCTTCAGTATCTTGAATATATCATACCACTGCCTTCTTGCCCCCATGGATTCTGCTGAGAAATCCACACTTGTTCTTATCAAGCTTCCCTTATATGTGATGGACTGCTTTTCTTTTGCTGCTTTCAGAATTCTCTCTTTGTCTTTGACATTTGAAAATCTGATTAGTAAGTGTCTTTGAGTCATTCTATTTGGATCAATTCAGTTTGGGGCATGCTGCACTTCTTGGACCTGTAATTTTATATGTCTTTCATAAGAGTTGGGAAAGTTTCATTGGTTATTTCCTCTATTCTTTCTGCCCCTTTTCCCTTCTCTTCTCCTATAGGTGTTGTAGGACATCTATAACTTGTACATTCATGTGTTTCATGTTGTCATTCAGTTCCCTGAGATACTCCTTATAATTTTCCATGCTTCTCCCTATCTGTTCTTTTATATGTGGGATTTCAGATGACCTGTCTATAGTTAACAAATCTTTTCTTATGCCTCTCCAAGTGTGCTGTTGTATGTGTCCACTGTGTTTTTCATCTCTTCTATTATGCCTTTCATTCCCATTAGTTCTGACATTTGTTTTTCTAAGCTTATGACTTCTTCCTTGTGGTCACCTAGTGTCTTTTTAGATCCTTCAACTCTTTTGTCACATTTTCTTTCAACTCATTGATTTGATTTAGAAGGTTTATTTGAACATTTTTAATTAATTGTTTGAACTCCTGAGTCTCAGTTGAGATGTAAGTTTGTTCCTTTCACTGGGCTATATCTTCATGTTTCCTGGTGTGGCTCATTATTGTTTACTCTCTAGGTACTTGATTTTCTTGATTAGTTTATTCTGGAGGCTGTTTTCTTTCTTTTGCCTAAGGATTTCTTGTTGGTTGCTTTTGATCTCTATCTTTTCTTTGCTTCTCTTGTTGGTAAGTTGTCAAATTGCCTCTGCCCCCCAGTCTTCCCCCAAAATCAGGTGCCCACCATGGCCTGCCACAGTGCTGAGAAGGAGGCACTGGACACCCCAGAAAGTCCAATGTGGATGGTAATAAAAATCTACTAGTTTCCAGTAGTGCTCTGTTTTCTGCTAACCAGCAAGACCTCAGTTTGTTTTACAGCCCTGCTTTAACAGATGGGTCTTCCATATCTCTCAACCAAAACAGGGCCATGTTTCCATTCAGTGTGTGTAGACAAGCTCCTGTGGTCATAAGAAAGGGTCTGGAACATCTTTTGAAAAGTGTTTCAATTTCCTTTCATCTTCTTGACTGTCCAGCAGATGGCACTGTTTGGTAACTTAATTATGCTCAGAGGTTGCTTTGACCAAGAGCACAGGCTGCATCTACACAGGTGAGCTGAAACAGCAGGATTCCTATGCACTCACTTTTCTGGCCAAAATTTGGCTCAGTGTGGGGCTCCACTTGTGGCAGAATACTCCCTCAAGTGAACCAGTACTCCAGCCATCCCCAAGGCAAGGAAATGGCTACCAGCTGCATTACCCTCAAGGGTCAGGGAAGAACTTTCAGACCCAGGGCTGGAAACCCAGTCTCCATGTTTTCTCAGTCTCTTTCACCTTGAGACATCCTCCCTTATCTCCTGGGTCTTCAAATGGTGGGGGCATGTCTGCTGTGAGAGATTTTATAGAATGTTTTTCTGGTGAGAGAGTCCCGTCTGCTGATTCTGTGCTTTTCCCACATGAGACTGAATGAGGGGGGGACTGATTGGTCCAGGAGGGAAGATTTCTACCTGATATTTCTTCTCTTTCTTCAATTCAGCATTTTCAGGGTCCTTCTCCAGTATATGTCTCCCTCCAGAGTTTCATACAATTGAGAATTTTCCTTTCTTATGTCTAATCTCTGAAGAGCAGTTTTCAGTAGCTGTTTATGTCCCCATGTTGATGATGGCACTCCCCTTCTGTTTATTTTTTAAACAGTTTTACTCACACACTATATAAACCATCCTAAGTAAACAATCAGTGGTCCCTGGTATAATCACTAGGTTATAAATTCACCACCACCATTTCTTCCACAAAGAAAGAAGAGGAAAAAATGAAGAAAAAGTTAAACATACAAAAATAAAATAAAGTAAATTAAAATAAAATGAAAAGGAGAAACAAAAGTAACACCAAGAATCCCATACCTCTCCCTTATATCCCCATCTTATTGTCATTTAGTTTTTTTACATTACATTTGTTACATTTTGTGGAAGTATATTCCAATGTTACTGTTAATTATAGACTCTAATTTGCATTGATTGTATTTTTTCATATACCATCCCATTTTCAACACCTTGCAGTGTTGACATTCATTTGTTGTCCTTCATGAAAAATCATTCTTTTATTTGTACATTTAATCACCATCATTGTCCACTCTAGGTTTTGCAAAGTTATTCAGTCCCAGTCCTTATCTTCTATCTTTCCTTCTGGTGTCATAAATGCCCCTAGACTTCCTCTTTCAACCATACTCACACTCAGCATTGATGAGTGTACTTAAAATATTGTGCTACCATCAGGTAGTATTGTGCTATCAATTTTGGGTGTGGAAAACAGACCCTGAAGTTTATCCTCACCTTCCTGCATACTTGAGGAGGGGACCTGGAACAGTGGGCCCCTGCTGAGACAGAACGCTATCAAGGCATGCCTCATCAAAGTATGCATGGACATGAGAATGCAGCTGGGGAACTGTTTTTCTGTTATTGTCCTTGAGAATAAGATAAGACCCATTTTGCAGACATGATGTAAACCACCTTGAGAAAATGTCTGTGTGCACATTAAAGCATTTCTCTATCCTAAAAGCATAATAGATAAGAGTCTTGGGAATGGGACAGACACACTCACCAGACAGGCAGTGTGTCCCCTGCTCCCAGTCTCCAAGAGATATTTTTGTCTCTAATCTTAATTTCTGCATCGCCCCTGGCAACAAGTGGCACCCAAAGAGGGGCTGGAATCTCAAAGCAGCTGGTCTGCTCCGTTCCAGGGAAGGCTCCTTTAATTGACTTAGGTGTATGATATCAGCACAGGAACTCAGGTGGAGCAGAGGCCTCACTACTTCTCTAGGTAAGAAGACTCCTGAGCATTTTGTTAAAGTAGAGTTACTATGGGGAATGGAGACAGCATAACCAAGTATCAACCTTGTGTCTATCTCCTCCATCAGCTCTTAAAAGCTGGCAGTGCTAAGGCTAATGAATCTCATATTCTAGAGCTCTTGCAAATTGTAGAAAAGTATTGCTCTTGGTTTCCTTCTCTTGGCTCCCTAGAATCTAGTGATTGGGATAAGGTGAGTGTTGTAGTTTGCTAATGCTGCAGAATGCAAAACACCAGAGATGGATTGGCTTTTATAAAAAGGGGGTTATTTGGCTATACAGTTACAGTCCTAAGGCCATAAAGTGTCCAAGGTAACACATCAGTAATCAGGTACCTTCACTGGAGGATGGCAAATGGCATCCGGATAACCTCTGTTAGCTGGGAAGGCACGTGGCTGGCGTCTGCTCCAAAGTTCTGGTTTCAAAATAGCTTTCTCCCAGGACGTTCCTATCTAGCAAGCTTGCTCCTCTTCAAAACGTCACTCACAGCTGCACTCCGTCCAGTCTCTTTGAGTCGGCACATTTATATGGCTCCCCTGATCAAGGCCCGCCCTGAATGGGCAGGGCCACGCCTCCATGGGAGTATCCAACCAGAGTCACCACCCACAGCTGGGTGGGGCATATCTCCATGCAAACAACCTAATCCAAACGGTCCAGCTTAATCCCCACTATTATGCTTGCCCCACAAGATTGCATCAAAGAATATGGCTTTTTCTGGGGGACATAATACATTCAAACTGGCACAGTGAGTAAAGAGTTAAAAAAATTGCATATACCAAGTGTCCCTGTGCCAGTCACAATTTGGTCCACTTGGACCTTAATTAAGTCAGTTTTAAAGCCTCTCCTGAAGGACGATGAGGAGGAGAATAATGATGATAATCCAGCGACCCTGAGGGTGAGGATTCTCTCCCCCTTAAGCCACGCTCTCCATTGCCCTCCGCTCCCCCACCACAATTTAAGGAGTTTCCACAGCCTCCTCCTGCTCCCACACCTGTACCAGGAACAAAAACCCCCAGCTATCTTCTATTCAACAAGGCACTTTAAATTTGAAATTTTGAAGACAAATCAGCTACATCCTTAAGAAGAAACATAAATTAGGAAGCAAATATCAGTCTCAACCTTAATGACCTGGGGGCTAGTTTGTACTGCCCTATGTCCCCTTCAATCATCCGGAGGAAGATTGGCAGCTTCTGCCTCCTCTGCCTTTGCAGGATGAGCAACACAAAAAACAAATTCCTATTCCTAACAGTTCTCGCATCCTGTTAGGGAACAATGTAACACCTATACATTCCATTAATCCCTGCCAAAAGATTGTTTATTGCTGTTTCAGAATGCGTTAACTAAAGTGTTTTAAATGTCTAGCAGTGTTCTAGTAAGTTTAATTTTAATGGTAATAGCATGTTGTATAAAAAGTATAAAGAATTTTTTTTCTAATTAGAGAGCAAGAGAAAGTGTCTTTGCTCTAAATAACTGATTGTTTAAGAATGTAGAATAAAGCCTGAATGAATACAGAAAGTTGCAAAAAGTTTGTGAAGTGGGAAATTTGTTTTTGTAGTCAAGCTTAAGGAATGGATACAGAAAGCTGTAAAAGGTTTGTGGAAAAAATTATTTCTGTGGTCAAAGTTAGAAAATAGTAAAAACTAGTAATAACACTGCTTAACAATAGAACCTCACAACTTAAAGAAAAAAAAAGAGTGGTTTTGTAAAACAAAATAGCATTAAATATTCTAACCACCACCTAAAGCAGTAATTAATACCCAATGTTGTATGTATGTGCCTAATAATTCACAAAATATACTCCTGCTGTTTTACTATCAACCTAGTCACTCTCTTCCTGCTTCTCCTATCCTACTTCTCATCATAATAATTGTATGTTGTAAAATGTTTGCTTAAAAACAATTTCCAAAATCATTTTAGTAACTTTTAATATGAAATATTTTTTAAAATGTGCTTTTATTAAAAGTTTCCTTAGATTATTAAGGCATTATTTCTTAGTAAAAGGTTATAAAAATGTTTTCCTAAGTGATCAATGTAAAAGGCAAAAAATATGTTTTGTCAAAATAACTTCTCTGCAATTTTGTCACATGCATTCAATTATTCCATTTTCTCAGAAAGGCCCTGCAAGTCAGTTTTGTGTGTGTGTGTGTTTTGTTTATCTTATAAGAAATACTTCCTAAAAAGGGGTTCCTCCCAGCAGTGCCCAATTCAAATGGCCATTTTATTTAACTTATTTATTGTCTCATTAAAAATATACATATATAAAGGGAATATTTTCTCATTCATAACTTGCTTGTCATTAAATAAAATTTACCACAATCAAATCTACAGTATTATATTATGGATTTGCTTGTTGTCCTACTCTTAACAAAGATAATGTATCTCTCTAAATTCTACTACTTTTAAATATTTATGAATAAATTTCACTAAGGACATATTATATTTAATTATGTCTGCCTGCACATAATAGACACTTAAAATATATTTTAAAAGATATTAAATCATTAAAATAATTATGTAAGTAAAATGGAAACTATTTTTAAAAATTGTATAAATATAATCCCATAAGTATACTGTGGGAATGAAGCCTGGGGAAATATAACCACTTTACTTAGTTATCTTTTAAATTAAAAAGAGTTAAATCAAGCCCTTAAAATTTATTACTTCTATAATTTATGTATATATATATACACATGTATGTGTATATATATATACAATCTTTATCATGCTCCAATGATAGCAGTACTTAGAAAAATATAGGGGAATATAATTCATGCTATTATTAATAGCTTCTTTGCTTTTAAAAACACTTAACTTACTTTCCTTTTTGTAAGTAATTTTACCAAATTAAGTCCATTTATCTAAATTAAATTTAATTCACTTGCAATATCTTCACCTCTAAAAATTCTTATTAATGTATTGTGCTCATATTTCTCCTCCTTGGTGAAATTATAGATTTAATCTTGTAAATTTAAACTGTAATTAATATCAAAGTGGTAAGTTATATTTGAGAGTGTTCATTTAAGGACTCTAATATATAATTTTTAATTATAAGTACATCAAAAACTTTGTAATTCAGTAAACAAAGTATAAAATTGGTAAAATATAAAAGATCTGCTTCTTTATTCTTTGTATGACCACATAATGAGCAACAAAAATAAATTTCCTCAACTATCTCCCATTCTTTCTGTTATTCTAATAACAAAACAATGCTTTGCAGAATAAAAAAAAATGGGTTAGGGTGACTATCAAAACACAAGTTCTTCAACCTACTAATGTAATCAACTACAGTTTAATAATTATTCTATAAATTATCAGTGATTTATTATGTCACTACAGTAAAATTATTAAGATCTTAATTTAAAAATAAAGTTCATTTTGTAAAATGTCATTTCCAATGATCTAAATAAGATGCACTTAAATGCTATTCCAAACCTCATCAACTTTACATTTTGTAGCAAAACATTAAAAGAATATTTAGACAGGGTGGGGCAAGATGGCAGAGTGGTGAGGAGCAGAATTTCTTCTCTCCCCTAGAGCAGCTGGCAATTACCCAAGAACTATACGAAACAGTGTTTTCGGGGTCTCCAGTAACCAGTCACACATCGGACGCAAGTTTGGAATTGGAGGAAAAGCTGAGATTGCAGCGAACATTGTAAGTTTCCTGGACCAGGGGTCTGGCGCCCCTCCCCACCCAGACCTCACAGACTGTCTTGGTGCTGGCTCCCTGAAAGGGGGAGAAGAAAAAAAAAACAAAAAACAGCAATCTGCTGAGGGCAAGAAGGGAGGCTCAACCCAGCCTCAACTGCAGAATTAATTAACAAATTAATTAACTAATTTTGGGAGCTGGGGTGCTAAAGAAGGGCTGGGCTCTGAGAAGTGGGGGCATGTAAAAGCAGGCACCCATTCCCAGGCTCCAAAAACGCCATTTTTTCCCCTACATTTTGTCCCTTCTGGCTTCTCACTGATCCCTTATCTTTTTGCATTTCAATAGCCCCCCCCCCCCCCCCCCCCCCCCGGCTAAGGGTGGAAAGGAAGCTGTTGGAGAGTAATTATCAGACAATAGCCCAAAGCATATCTTTAAATGCTGGAAAAGACTTTTAAAAGAGACACTTTTTTTTCTTTTTTAGACCTACTCCAAGACACTTACTGATCAGATTGTCCAATGTCAAAGACAAAGAGAGGATTCTGAAAGCAGCAAGAGAAAAGTGATCCATCACATACAAGGGAAGGTCAATAAGACTATGTACAGATTTCTCTGCAGAAACCATGGAGGCAAGAAGACAGTGGCATGATATATTTAAGATACTGAAAGAGAAAAACTGCCAACCAAGAATTCTATATCCAGCAAAACTTTCCTTCAAAAATGAGGGAGAGATTAAAACATTTTCAGACAAACAGACACTGAGAGAGTTTGTGAATAAGAGACCAGCACTATAAGAAATACTAAAGGGAGTGCTACAGGCTGATAAGAAAATACAGGAGAGAGAGAGTTGGAGAAGAATGCAGAAATGAAGATTATCAGGAAAGGTAAAAGGAGAGGAAAAAATGAGATATGACATATAAATTCCAAAAAACAAAATGGTAGTAGAAAGTACTGCCCTTACGGTAATAACACTAAACATAAATGGATTAAACTCCCCAATAAAAAGACACAGACTGGCAGAATGGATTAAAAAACAGGACCCATCTATATGCTGTATACAATGAACTCACATTAGACACAAGGACAAAAATAGACTGAAAGTGAAAGGTTGGAAAAAGATATTTCATGCAAACAACAACCAGAAAAAAGCGGGAGTAGCTATATTAATATCAAACAAGTTAGACTTCAAAAGTGAAACAATTGAAAGAGACAAAGAAGGACACTATATATTAATAAAAGGGTCAATTCATCAAGAAAACATAACAATCATAAATATTTATGCACCAAGCCAGAATGCCCCAAAATTCATGAGGCAAACACTGCGATCACTGAAAGGAGAAATAGATACCTCTACAGTAATAGTTGGAGACTTCAATACACCACTCTCATCAATGGATAGAACATCTAGACAGAGGATCACTAAAGAAACAGAGATGTTGAATTGTATGATAAATGAACTAGACTTGACAGACATCTATAGAACACTACATCCAACAACAGCAGGGTACACTTTTTTCTCAAGTGCTCATGGAACATTCTCTAGGATAGACCACATGTTGGGTCACAAAGCAAGTCTCAACAAATTTAAAAATATTGATATTATACAAAACACTTTCTCAGACCACAATGGAATGAAGTTGGAAATAAATAAAAGGCAGAAGGTCATAAAATTCACAAACATATGGAGGCTAAACAACACCCTCTTAGAAAACAAGTGGGTAAAGGAAGAAATTACAAGAGAAATTAGTAAATACCTTGAGGCAAATGACAATGAAAACACAACTTATCAAAACTTATGGGATGCAGCAAAGGCGGTGCTGAGAGGGAAATTTATTGCCCTAAATGCCTATATTAAAAGAGAAGAGAGAGCAAAAATTGAAGAGTTAACTGCTCACCTGGAGGAATTAGAGAAAGAAAAGCAAACTAACCCCAAAGCAAGCAGAAGGGACAAAATAACAAAGATTAGAGCAGAAATAAATGCAATTGAGAACAGGAAAACAATAGAGAGAATCAACACAACCAGAAGTTGGTTCTTTGAGAAAATCAATAAAATCGATGGACCACTGGCTAGGCTAACAAAAAAAAAAGAGAGAGAGCAGATGCAAATAAATGCAATCAGAAATGGGAAAGGAAATATAACTACCAACCCTGCAGAAGTTAAGGAGATAATCAGAAGATGCTATGAGCAACTATATGCTAATAAACTAGACCACTTAGATGAAATGGACAACTTCCTAGAAAAGCATAAACAACCAACATTAACTCAAGAAGAAATAGATGACCTCAACAAACCAATCACAAGTAAAGAGATTGAGTCAATCCTCAAAAAGCTCCCAAAAAGGAAAAGCTCAGGACCAGATGGTTTCACATGTGAATTCTACCAAGCATTCAAGAACAAATTAGTACCAATCCTGCTCAAACTCTTCAAAATTTGAAGAAGAGAGAAAGCTACCTAACTCTTTCTATGAAGCTAACATCACCCTAATACCAAAACCAGACAAAGATACTACAAAAAAAGAAAATTATAGACCAATTTCTTTAATGAATATAGACACAAAAATCCTCAACAAAATACTCGCAAATTGAATCCAGCAGCACATTAAAAGAATTATACACCACGACCAGGTGGGATTTATTCCAGGTATGCAAGGCTGGTTCACCACAAGAAAATCAATTAATGTAATACACCACATCAATAAATCAAAGCAGAAGAACCACATGATCATCTCGATTGATGCAGAAAAGGCATTTGACAAAATTCAACATCCTTTCCTGATGAAAACACTTCAAAGGATAGGAATAGAAGGGAACTTTTTCAATATGATAAAGGCAATATATGAAAAACCCACAGCTAACATCACACTCAATGGGGAGAGACTGAAAGCTTTTCCTCTAAGATCAGGAACAAGACAGGGATGCCCACTATAACCATTGTTATTCAACATTGTGCTGGAAGTTCTAGCTACAGCAATTAGGCAAGAAAAAGAAATAAAAGTCATCCAAATTAGAGAGGAAGAAGTAAAACTTTCACTATTTGCAGATGACATGATTCTGTATATAGGAAATCCAGAAAAATCTACAGCAAAGCTACTAGAACTAGTCAATGAATACAGCAAAGTAGCAGGCTACAAGATCAACATGCAAAAATCTGTAGTGTTCCTATACACAAGTAATGTGCAACAAGAGGAGGAAATCAAGAAAAAAATCCCATTTACAATAGCAACCAAAAGAATCAAGTATTTAGGAATAAACTTAACCAAGGGCACAAAAGACCTTTACATAGAAAACTATAAGAAACTGCTAAAAGAAATTGAGCAAGACCTGAAAAAAATGGAAGAACATACCATGTTCACGGATTGGAAGACTAAATATAGTTAAGATGGCAATTTTACCTAAACTGATTTACAGATTCAATGCAATACCAATTCAAATCCCAACAACTTACTTTACAGAAATAGAAAAACCAATAACTAAATTTATTTGGAAGGGTAAGGTGCCCCGAATAGCCAAAAATATCTTGAGAAAGAGGAATGAAGTGGGAGGTCTCACACTACCTGACTTTGAAGCATATTACAAAGCTACAGTGCTCAAAACAGCATGGTACTGGCATAAGGACAGGTATACTGATCAATGGAATTGAATTGAGTGTTCAGAAGTAAACCCTTGCAACTATGGACAACTGATCTTTGATAAGGCAGTGAAGCCGAAGCAACTGGGAAAGAGCAGCCTGTTCAATAAATGGTGTTTGGAGAACTGGATATCCATTTCCAAAAGAATGAAAGAGGATGTCCATCTCACACCTTATACCAAAATTAACTCAAAGTGGATCAAAGACCTAAACATTAGCACCAAGACCATAAAACTCTTAGAAGAAAATGTAGGGCAATATCTGAAAGATCTTGTGATAGGAGGTGGTTTCTTAGACCTCACACCCAAGGCGCGAGCAACCAAAGAACAAATAGACAAATGGGATCTCCTCAAAATTAAACACTTTTGTACATCAAAGGGCTTTGTCAGAAAAGTAAAAAGGCAACCTACACAATGGGAGATGATATTTGGAAACCACATATCAGATAAGGGTTTAATATCCCAAATATATAAAGGAATCCTGCATCTCAATAACAGAAAGACAAACAATCCAATTAAAAAATGGGCAAAAGACATGAACAGACATTTTTCTGAAGAGGAAATACAAATGGCTCAAAAACATATGAAAAAATGCTCAACTTCACTGGCTATTAAGGAAATGCAAATCAAAACCACAATGAGATATCATCTCACACCTACCAGAATGGCCATTGTCCAAAAAACAGAAACTGACAAGAGCTGGAGAGGATGTGGAGAAATAGGCACACTTATTCATTGCTGGTGGGAATGTAGAATGGTGCAACCACTCTGGAAGACAGTGTGGAGGTTCCTCAGGAAGCTAAATACAGATTTGCCATATGAGCCAGCTATTCCATTGCTACGTATAAACTCAGAGGAACTGAAACTTAAGACACAAACAGACATTTGTAAACTGATGTTTATTTGCAGCATTATTCACAATTGCCAAGAGATGGAAACAGCCCAAATGTCTATCAAAGGATGAGTGGATAAACAAACTGTGGTATATACACGTGATGGAATATTATGCAGCTGTAAGACAGAACAAAGACATGGATCATGTAATAATGTGGATGAACCTTGAGGACATTATGTTGAGTGAAGTTAGCCAGAAACAAAAGGACAGATTCTGTATGGTCTCACTAATATGAGCAGACATTAATGAACAAACTTTGGGAGTTAAAAGCTGACAACACAGGCAACCAGGAGATAGAAAGAGGGCAGAGATCAGCCATTTGATGCTGAAGGACTACAGAATGCTTAGGATTGATTGTATAGATCCAGAAATAGGTAGCATAATACTGTGTGATGGTAGCACAGTATTGTAAGTACACTGAACAAAGATGTCTGTGAGTAAAGCTGAAAGAGGTGGGATAGGAGAATGTATGACACCAGAGGTAAAGATAGATGATAAAGACTGGGACTGTATAACATGGCAAAAACTGGAGTGGCCAATGACTGTTACTAAATATACAAATATAAAAATGTTTTTGCATGTGGGAAAGCAAATGAATGTCAACCATGTAGAGAGTTGAAAAGGGGATGGTGTGCCGGTTTGAATGTATTGTGTCCCCCAAATGCCATTATCTTTGTGGTCTTGTGTGGGGCAGACCCTTGGGTGCTGGTTAGATTTGCTTGGAGTGTGCCCCACCCAGCTGTTGGTGATAATTTTGATGAGATGTTCCCATGGAGGCTTGGCCCCACCCATTCGGGGTGGGCCTTGATCAGTGGAGCTATATAAATGAGCTGACTCAAAGAGGAAAGAGAGTGCAGCTGGGAGTGATGTTCTGAAGAGGAGCAAGCTTGCTAGAGAGGAACGTCCTGGGAGAAAGCCGTTTTGAGGCCGGAGCTTTGGAGCAGATGCCAGCTGCCTTCCTAGCTAACAGAGGTTTTCCGGAGGCCATTGGCCATCCTCCGGTGAGGGTACCCGATTGCTGATGTGTTACCTTGGATGCTTTGTGGCCTTAAGACTGTAATTGTGTAGTGAAATAAACCCCCGTTTTATAAAAGCCTATCCATCTCTGGTGTTTTGCATTCTGCAGCATTAGCAAACTAGAACAGATTTTGGTACCGAGAGAAGTGGGGTGCTTTTGCTGCTGAGTTTGCAAATACCAAACATGCTGGAACGGCTTTTTAAATGGATAAGGGGGAGTTTCTGGAAGAGTTGTGAGGAGCTTGATAGAAAAGGCCAAAACTGCTTTAAAGAGACTGTGGAAACATGGACTCTAAAGATACTTCGGATGAGGCCTTGAACAGAGATGATCAATGTGTTGTTGTGAACTGGAAGAAAGGCAATCCTTGTTTTAAAGTGGCACAGAATTTGGCAAAATTGAGTCCTGGTGTCAGATGGAAGGAAGAATCTGGAAGCAACAACCTGGAATACTTAGCTGAGGAGATCTCCAGACTACGTGTGGAGGACGTATCCTGGCTTCTCCTTGCAGCTTATAGTAAAATGCGAGCAGAGAGAGATAAACTTAGAACTGAACTCTTGGGTTCAAAGAAACCAGAAGTTGATGGCTTGGAAAATTGCAGGCTTCCAGGGGGTGGAATCCCAGAAGCTACAGCCCAATGTGAGGATGGAACCAAACATGGAACCCAGCCTCCATTTCAGTACAGGCCAAGATTGGAAAAGGAGTTAAGCAGAAAGGATTTGTGGAAAGTCCTATTGTCTGATGGCTTTGACCCCTGCATGCTTCATGCAAAGCCAACAGAATTTTTGCGAGATCTTTATAGACAGAGCCATTGCCGGTCTGGACTGGAGGAGACAGACAAGGAAAAAATTAAAGGAAAAATCTCTTCAAAGACAGAGCCATGGAGGTTGAGGTCTGGAGTCAGGAGGTCTGGGGCTGGGAGAGCGGAGCAGCCCACATGCATGGAAAGGGTGAGTTTGCCCTGGAGGTCGAGGGCGGGCTTTCTACCTCGATGCTCTGGAAGAGTTTTGCCACCTCCGGTCCCAAAGAGGGCGGAGCACATTCCCAGGGAATTGGGGAGAGCCTGGCTGCCACCACACTGTTCTGAAGGGGTTGAGCGTGTGCCCCGGAGATGGAAGGGAATCTGGGAGCTGCCCCCATGTTTGAGGAGGGTGGGGCCGAGAAGGTGGTCTCCCCAATGTGTGGATATGTTGGAGCACTCACCCAAGCATTTGGAGAGGAAACAGCTGCCAAAAAGGCCCTTGGGAAGGGTTAGACTCCCGCTCTCTCAAGCCCCAAGGATGCAACGTTGTTCTGTTAATGACTCTCAGACTTTGAAATCTAATGGAGTTTGTCCTGCAGGTTTTAGGAACTGTTTTGGTCCTGTTAACCCTGTTCTCCTTACTGTTTCTCCTTATGGCAATGGAAATGTTTATCCTATGAATGTCTGTCCTTTGTATATTGGGAGCACATAACTTGTTCTAAGTTCACAGATCCACAGCTAAAGAAAAATTATGCCTTAGGACTGGCCATGCCTATAATTGATTTTGATGGGATTTTGTACTTAACTTTTGTTACTGAAATGATTTAAGTTTTTGTGATACTGTGATGAAATGAATGTATTTTGTGTATTTGGAAAGATAATGTCATTTTGGGGTCCAGGGGGTGGAATGTGCCAGTTTGAATGTATTGTGTCCCCCAAATGCCATTATCTTTGTGGTCTTGTGTGGGGCAGACACTTGGGTGCTGGTCAGATTTACTTGGAGTGTGCCCCACCCAGCTGTTGGTGATAATTTTGATGAGATGTTCCCATGGAGGCTTGGCCCCACCCATTCGGGGTGGGCCTTGATCAGTGGAGCTATATAAATGAGCTGACTCAAAGAGGAAAGAGAGTGCAGCTGGGAGTGATGTTTTGAAGAGGAGCAAGCTTGCTAGAGAGGAACGTCCTGGGAGAAAGCCGTTTTGAGGCCGGAGCTTTGGAGCAGATGCCAGCTGCCTTCCTAGCTAACAGAGGTTTTCCGGAGGCCATTGGCCATCCTCCGGTGAGGGTACCCGATTGCTGAGGTGTTACCTTGGATGCTTTGTGGCCTTAAGACTGTAATTGTGTAGTGAAATAAACCCCCGTTTTATAAAAGCCTATCCATCTCTGGTGTTTTGCATTCTGCAGCATTAGCAAACTAGAACAGATGGTATTCAGGAAAAAAAAGGTAATCAAAGCAAACTGGAGTCTATGGTCAACAGTAACATTGTAATATACTGCCATTAAATGTAACAAAGGCAATATGCCAAGGCTAAATGTATATGAGAGGGGGATATAGGGGAGGAATATGGGATTCTTGGTACTGGTGTTATTTGCTGTCCTTGCTAGTATATTGTATTGTATGACATGTTATTTTTCTTTTTATCATTTTTTTCTTATTGCTAAAAGACAAAACAATTTTTCTTGTAGTAATCAATATGTTCAAGTGCTGATTGTGGCGATAAATGTACAACTTTATGATGATACCATGAACAACTGATTGTACACTGTTGATAAATGTATGGTATGTGATTATAACTCTATAAAATTGTAGGAAAATATATATATAGGAGTAAAAGTGTTGGAGAAAACATGGTGAGAGGGATGATGCCTCACCAATATGGATTAACTACAATGTGTAAACTCAGAATTGAGTCTTAGAACATAGCCTAACATGGGCATAATAATTATAATGGTCCCTAGATTGTAAGCTCTTACAGCAGTTAACTCTATCCCTGAATTGTAATGCCTATCTCTAAACTTTGAGATGCTGATCCCCTAGCATATGACCTGATTGGTCTATGGAACAATGCATATCTCTGAGATACCTGAAACTCAGAGCTAGAGCTCGGCAGATATGAATGTCAGTATTAGTGCATACAGCCACTGTCCAAAAAAAAAAAAAAAAGCTGAAAAAGAGCCCAGACTTCAATTAGCAGGTCTGGTTAAGACCAGGTCTGGTTAAGACCAGGGCAAGCCAGGCCAAAGGGTAAAGTTTGAAACTGATTGTGTTTTAAAACTTCAACTTCCATATGAGACCAAGGGAAGAGATATCTATTTGGTACAGGATCTAAATTTTCTAAACAGTACAACTCTACAGTCAATTTGTTCAAACAACACAATTGCATGGAACTTTGAATAGGAAGTGAGATACGGTAGGTTAGTATAGGCTGGAGTGAAATAGTGACACATCCCAGAGTAATTTGGGCAGATAATAGAAAATATATTTACAGCCCCCCCCCCCAGCCCCGAGGATCTGGGGGAAGGTGCGGATATGTTGGACATCCTCACCTGGACTGGTGTTGATGTTGTCACAAACATGGGGACTGGCGGTTTGATGTGCTGAGCCCTCGATCATGGGACTTGCCCTTATGAAGCTCGTTACCACAAAGGAGAGTCTAAACTTGCATGTAGTTGTGCCTAAGAGTCTCCCCCTGAGTACCTCTTTGTTGCTCAGATGTGGCCCTCTCTCTCTCTAACTGAGCCATCTCGACAGGTGAACTCGCTGCCCTCCCCCCTACATGGGACCCGACTCCCAGGGTTGTAAATCTCCCTGGCAATGCAGAATATGACTCCCAGGGATGAATGTGGACCCGGAATCGTGGAACTGAGAGTATCTTCTTGACCAAAAGGGGGATGCAAAATGAGACAAAATCGTTTCAGTGGCTGAGAGATTTCAAATGGAGTCGAGGGGTCACTCTGGTGGACATTCTTATGCACTATATAGATAACACCTCTTAGGTTTTAATGTATTGGAATAGCTAGAAGTAAATACCTGAAACTACCAAACTCCAACCCAGCAGTCTGGACTGTTGAAGACAATTATATAATAATGTAGATTACAAGGGGTGACAGTGTGATTGTGAAGACCTTGTGGATCACACCCCCTTTATCTAGTGTATGGGTGAGTAGAAAAATGGGGATAAAAACTAAAGGACAAATGGGGTGGGATGGGGGGATGATTTGGGTGTTCTTTTTTCAGTTTTATTTTTTATTCTTGTTCTGATTCTTTCTGATGTAAAGAAAATGTTCAGAGATAGATTGTGGTGATGAACGCATAATTATGTTATCATACTGTGGAGAGTGGATTGTATACCATGGATGATTGTATCGTGTGCGAATGTATTTCAATAAAACTGAATTTAATAAAAAAAAATATTTAGGAAAACAAAAATGGGGAGATGAGAGTATGGATAAAATCACTCCTGCAGTCCATCTCTCCCGTGTTTTGTTTACCTTGAATTATTGAAATTTTTATAAGAAACTTGATGGCACTCCTGTGGAAAGACATTTCTTCAGCCTTTGTACTACATCCAAATATATTTTTACTGAAATTCCTCCTGTATGGTGGAAGGACCCTGTGACAGGGCAGTGGACAATAGGAAAATTGTTAACATGAGGGCGAGGTTTTGCTTGTGTCTCTCCAGGTGAAGATTAAACTCCTGTTTCGGTTCCCGCATGACACTTGAAACCATACCATGAGCAGGAAAAAGAGGAAGTTCATGTGGGACATAAAATCTCCGGTGACGCAAATGGAGGGCCTCTTGCTGAAAACGACTTGCATTGGACCAACGCCGGCCACCACTGAGGCTTCTCCTCCTACATGGGGACAAATTAAAAATTTGTGCCAATAGGCTGAATGGCTGGTATGGCAGAAGCACCGGCCATTCACCCCCTCTAATCTGGTGATAGCTTTATTTGCTATTGTAACTACTACTGTAAATATGCTTCCTTTAGTAGAGGCCCATGCTCATAATTATACTTATTGGGCATATATCCCTAATCCTCCTCTATTATGGCCTGTGGAATGGAATGATCCAGCCCCTCTTATTTATCTCAATGATACAGCATGGCTTCCTGGCCCAGAGGATGACAGGCTACCAGAACAACCTAAAGAGGAAGACACTCAGTATAATTCTACTTTGGCCTTCTTACATTTACCACTATGTTTGGGACACGGGAAAGAATGTTTGTCTTTTAAGCAACAAGCATGGCTTTCAATAATTCCAAAGAATGGAAATGTCTCTCATTCTAAGTTATATTTGTTGACAGGTCAGAGTTTTGCATACCAACATAATAGTAATATAAATGATGGAACCCCACAGTATCCTGTCTTCCAAGAGCCAAAGTATTGGTCTCCAGACTTAATGAGAATACATTGGGAAACTTGTCAAGGGGCTAATGGTGTGCTGCTGCTTAATGGTTCCTATGGAATTGTAGCTGACTGGTCCCCTAATGGGTTCACAGTGCAGAACTGCAGTGGCCAAAATGAGTCCTGCTCTGCACATGAACAGTTAAGATGCAAAATTCATACACATAATTTGGCATCCCTTCTAAATAATACTGATAGTATGCAAACAGAAGCCAGAAAACCTATAATATGGCACGGTATGCGAATGGTCACACCATGGCCTTTTTTAAACAATTATGCCCCTCAAGCATCTATTTGGAAAATTCCAATGGCTCTACAGTATATTAAAATATGGAATGGAACGTATTCCCATAAAAATAATTGCACTTTAAACTTTACTAAGTTCAAACACTTTAGTGTGCAAGCTTGTGTTAGAAACCCATATGTATTTTGGATAGGTAATCTCTCTCTTAACATGAGTTCTAAGGACATTTCTTGTAATGCTAATGCCACTTGTGCATTATATTCTTGTGCAAATAAAACCTTAAGTAACAGCAATCTTACCTTAATTATTTTACAGAGATGAAGGGCCTCTAGATACCTGTAACTTAGGAAAGGCCCTGGGAATTGTCTCCTGATATGCATATACTATTAACATTATTAAATAAAGTGTTACTTAGAGTAAAAAGATTTCTAGTTATATTAACTGCATTTATTATAGGTTTAATAGCAATAACCACTGCCACTGCTGTAACCAGCACTGTGCTTCGTCAATCAGTACAGAGGGCACACTTTGTACAAACATGGCATGAGAACGCTAGTAAAGCTTGGGGAGAACAGCTGAAAATTGATAAAGAAGTTAACCAACATTTGGTTAACTTAGAAAATGCTGTTCTCTTACTTGGAAAAGAAATAGAAAATCTAAGACATAGAATATAATTAACATGTAATTGGAATATAACCACCTTTTGCATAACTCCACATGAATACAATTCTTTGGCAGTAAGCTGGGATACAATTAAAAAAATAACATTTAATGGGACATCATGAGAATTTATCTATTGATATTTCCCAGTTGCAAGCCGATGTTCACGCAATTCAACAAGCGAATCTCCAAGTTTTATCCTCATCTGAAATCTTTCAGGGCATAGCTGATGGACTACAACAGCTAAACCCTTTACCACGGGTTAAAAGCTTAGGTGGTGGAATGTTAGGAAGTGTCTTTATAATACTAATTTGTCTTTTATGTTTATATCTAGTCCTCTGATGCAAGAGACAAGCAGTCTCTGATTTAACTGAGAAGTCTACAATTCCAGCCATCATGTCTGCAATAAGAAAACAAAAAGGGGGACATGTGGAAAACAGAGCCTGAAGTTTCTCCTCTCCTTCCCGCATACTTGAGGTGGGGGCCTGGAACACTGGGCCCCTGCTGAGATAGAACACTATCAAGGCATGCCTCATTAAAGTATGTGTGGATGTGAGACTGCAGCTGGGGAACTGTCTTTCTGTTATTTTCCTTGAGAATAAGATAAGACCCATTTTGCAGACATGATGTAAACCACCTTGAGAAAATGTCTATGTGCACATTAAAGCATTTCTCTATCCTAAAATCATAATAAATAAGGGTCTTGGGAACGGGACAGACACACTCACCAGACAGGCAGTGTGTCCCCTGCTCCCAGTCTCCAAAAGATATTTTTGTCTCTAATCTTAATTTCTGTGTTGCCCCTGGCAACACTTGGGTTCTTTACAATCAAGCCTGTTGAACATTCTGTATTCATTCAGTATTAAATGCCCAATCTCTACTCTCTTTCTCTTTTGATAACCTGTGTTCTCAACTTTAACTCTAATGTCCACTCATTAATGTTAGTTAATATTAGTGAGATGTTTCAGTGTTTCTCCTTTGGTTTCTGGCCAATTTAACTCAATGTAACATCCTCAAGGTTCATCTACATGGTTATATGCTTCATGACTTTATTCTGTCTTACAGCTGCATAATATTCCTTCATATGTGTATATCACAGTTTGTTTATTCACTCTTCCCATTGACAGACATTGGTGTTTGTTTCAATCTCTTGGCAATCATGAATAAAGCCACTATAAATGCCCTTTCATATCCCTGCCTTCGGTTCCTCTGAATATATACCTAATAATGGGATTGCTGAATCATATGGCAATTGTATTCTTAGCTTCCTGAGGAACTGTCACACTGTCCTCCAGAGTAGTTGCACCATTCTACATTCCCACCAGCAGTGAATAAGTGTGACTCTTTCTCAACATCCTCTACAGCACTTTTAGTTTTCTGTTTTTGATAATGGCCAGTCTAGTAGGTGTGAGAAGATATTTCACTGTGGTTCCATTTGCATTTCTCTAATAGCTAGTGAAGTTGAGCATCTTTTTATATGATTTTGAGCCATTTCTGCTTCCTCTTTGGAAAATTGTCTGTTCATGTCTTTTGCCCATTTTTGATTGGGTTGTTTGTTATTTTGTTGTTGAGTTGTAGTATCTCTACATATTCCAGATATTAAACCCTTACCTGATATGTGGTTTCCAAATATTTTCTTCCATTGCATATGCTGCCTTTTACTTTTCTAAAAAGTCCTTTGATGCAAAAAAGTGTTGAATTTTGAGGAAATCCCATTTATCTATTTCTTCTTTCATTGCATGTACCCTGGGTTAAGGTCTAGGAAAACACCTCCTATCACAAGACCTTAAGATATTTCCCTGTATTTTCTTCTAAAATTTTATACTTTTAGCTCTGATATTTATATCTTTGATACACTTTGAATTAACTTTTGCATAAGATGTGATAAAGGGTATTCTTCATGTTTTGAATATGGATATCCAGTTCTCCAAGCACAATTATTGAAGAGGCTGCTCTGTCCATGTTGAGTTGACTTTATTCCTTTATCAAAGGTCAATTTTTCATAGATGAGTGAATCTATTTCAGAATACTGAATTTTATTCCATTGGTCAGTTTATCTGTCTTTATGCCAATGCCATGCTGTTATGACTATGGTAATTTTGTAATATGCTTTAAAGTCAGGTAGTGAGAGACCTCCCACTCCATTCCTCTTTCTCAAGGAATTTTTAGCTATTTGGAGCATCCTGACCTTGCAAATAAATTTGGTTATTGTTTTTTTCTATTTCTGCAAAGTAAGTTGTTGGGTTTTTTTGGTAGTGCATTGAATTTATAAATCAATTTGGGCAAAATTAACATCTTAACTGTATTTAATCTTCCAATCCATGAACATGGAAATCAAGTCTTCTTTGATTTCCTTTAGCGTTTTTTTGTGCATGTATCCTTTGAGGCTTCGGTTAAATTTTTCCTAAGTTTTTGATTCTTTTGGTTGCTAATGTAAATGGAATTTTTTGTCTTGATTTCCTCATCAGATTGCTCATTACTAGTGTATAGAAACACTATTGATTTCTGTGTGTTGACCTTGTATCCTGCCACTATGCTGTACTCATTTATTAGCTGCAGTAGCTTTGCTGTATATTTTTCAGGATTTTCTACATGTAGGATTATGTGATCAGCAAATGGTGAAAGTCTCATTTCTTCCTTTCCTATTTGGATGCATTTTATTTCTTTTTCTTGCCCAATTGCTCCAGCTAGAACTAGCAGAACAATGTTTAAAAACAGCTGTGTCAATGGGCATCCATTTCTTGTTCCTGATCTTAGATGGAAAGTTTTCATTCTTTCCCCATTGAGTATGATGTTAGCCATGGGTTTTTCATATATTCCCTTTTTCATGTTAAGGAACTTACCTTCTATTCCTATCATTTGATGTGCTTTCCTCAAGAAAGAATGTTGAATTTCATTGAATGCCTTTTTTGCATCAATTGAGATAATCTTGTGGTTTTACCCTTTGATTTATTGATTTAGTGTATTACATTTATTGATTTTATTGCACTGAACCAGCCTGGCATACCTGGAATAAATCCCACTTCGTCATCTTGTATAATTCCTTTAATATGCTTCTTGGTCCAATTTGCAATTATTTTTTTGAGGATTTTTGCATCTGTATTCGTTAAAGAGATTGCTTTGTAATTATTTTTTTTTTTCTTGTAGTATCTTTGCCTGGCTTTGGTTTAAGGTTGATGTTGGCTTTATAGAATGAGTTAGGTAGCTTTCCCCCTTTTCAATATTTTCAAAGAATTTGTGCAGAATTGGTACTAATTCATGAATGCTTGCTGGAATTCACATGCAAAGCCATATTATCCTGGATTTTTCTTTTTTGGGAGCTTTCTTATGACTGATTAAAACCCTTTACTTGGGATTGTTTTGTTCAGTTCATCTATTTCTTTTCCAGTCAATGTTGGTTGTTAATGCTTTTCTAGGAAGTTGTCCATTTCATCTTCATTGTCTAGTTTATTAGCATGTAGCTGCTCATATTATCCTCTCATACCTAATTTATATCTATCAGATAAGTAGTTACATCCCCTCTAGCATTTTTTATTTTAATTTTTTGCATCTTCTGTCTTTTTGTCATTCTAGCTAAGGGCCCATCGATTTTATTGATTTTCTCAAAGAACCACCTTATGGTTTTGTTGATTCCCTCTATTGTTTTCATGTTCTCAACTTCATTTATTTCTGCTCTAATCTTTGCTATTTCTTTCTTTCTGTTTCCTTTGTGGTTGGTTTGCTATTCTTGCTCTAGTTCCTCCAGGTGAACAGTAAATTCCTCAATTTTTGCTCTTTCTTCTTTTTTAATATAGGACTTAGGGCAATAAAGTTCCCTCTCAGCATTGACTTTGCTGCATCCCTTAAGTTATAATATGTTGTGTTTTCATTCTCATTTGCCTCAGGATATTTGCTAATTTCTCTTGTAATTTCTCCCTTGACTCACTGGTTGTTTAAGAGTATATTATTAACCTCTATATATTTGTGAATTTTCCAGACTTCTGCCTGTTATTGACATCCAACTTCATCCCATTATGATTCAAGAAAGTGTTTTGTGTAATTTAAATCTTTTGAAATTTATTGAGACCTGCTTTGTGATGCAGCATTTTGTATATCCTGGAGATTGATCTATGAGCATTCAAGAAAAATGTGTATCCTGCTGTTGTGGGGTGCAATGTTCTGGAAATGACTGTTAAGTCTAGTTCATATATCATATTATTCAAGATGTCTCTTTCCTTACTGATCCTCTGTCTAGATGTTCTAGCCATCAAAGAGAGTGGTGTATTGAAATCTCCAACTACTATTTTAAAATTCTCTTCAGTGTTGTCAGTGTGTGCCTCATGCATTTTTTTCACTTTGACTTGGTGCATATATATTTATGATTGTTATACCTTCTTTATGAATTGTCCCTTTTACTAATACATAGTGTCCTGCTTTATTTCTTTTAATTTTTACACTTGAAGTGAAATTTTTCTGATATTAGTATAGCTACCTCTTCTCTTTCCTTGTTCTTTTCTTGAAATGTCTTTTTCCAATCTTTCACTTTCAAACTATTGCAGTCCTTGGGATAAAATTACTCTCTTGTAGAACAGCACATCAATGGGTTCTGTTTTTTAATCTATTCTGCCATTCTGTCTTTTGACTGGGGAGGTTAATACGTTAACATTTAGTGTTACTAGTGTAAAGGCAGTTCTTTGTCTACAATTTACCTTTTGTGTTTAATATGTCATATCTATTTTTTCTCCCTTGCTCTCTCCTTTTACCCTTCCTGATAGACTTCCTTTCTAAACTCTTCTCCAAAGAGCCTTTACCATATGCCTGTCATGTTACCTTTAATATTTCTTGCAGAGTGGGTCACATGTTCATAAACTCTCTCAGTGTCTGTTTGTATGAAAGTATTTTATTCTCCCTCATTTTTGAAGGACAGTTTTGCCAGATATAGAATACGTGTCTGGCAGCTTTTGTCTTTTATAATCTTGTGTATACCATACTTCTTCTTTTTTCCATGGTTTCTGCTGAGAAATCCACACATAGTCTTGTCAAGCCTCCTTTTATGTGATGTGTTGCTTTTCTCTTGCTGCATTCAGAATTCTCCCTTTGTCTTTGACATTTCATAATCTGATTATATAGTGTCTTGGTGTAGGCCTATTCAGATCTATTCTATTTAGGGTATGCTGTCCTTCTTGGATCTGTAATTATATGACTTTCAGAAGAGATGGGAAGTATTCACTGATTACTTTTACTCCATTATACTTTCTGCCCCTTTCCCTTCTCTTCTCCTTCCTGGGCACCCATGAGGACATATATATTCAAGCACTTCATGTCATCATTCAGTACCCTGAAACCCAGCTTATATTTTTCCACTCTTTACACTTTTGTTTCTTTTGTGTGTATGATGTCAGATATTCTACCTTCTAGTTCACTAGTCATTATTTCTACCTCTTCAAATCTGCTATTGTAAATCTCCTTTGCATTTTTCATCTCTCTTTTTGTGCCTTTCATTCCCAAAATTTCTGACATTTTTTCACAATTTTGAGTTTCTTCCTTATTTTCACCAAATGTCTTCTGTTTTTATTAACTTTGTTTAATAAACAATTAAAAAAACATTTCCAGATAAAATAAAACAAAGGAATAAGAAAAACAAATATCCTAAAATAACTTCATTGCTTCCAATATACTCCTACCATAACAGAAGAAAATTGACAAACCATAGTAATTCCTGGGCATTCACATATCATTAAGATTACCCTCAATATCTTATCTGTTCTTATTAGATTATCACTCCCCCTTCACTAACTGCTACCTATTTCTAGGTCCCATATATTCTACAATATAAGACACTTATTTTGGATTTTTCACAGAGTTCTCATTAGTGGTAACATACAATGTCTCTCCTTTTGCATCTGACTTATTTCAGTCAACATTATGTCCTCAAGGTTCATCCATGCTGTCATATGCTTCATAACCTTGATCCTTCTCAATGCTGTGTAGTATTCTATCATATGTATGTACCACATGTTGTTTATCCACTCATCTGAACTAGGACATTTAGGTTCTTTCCATCTCTTGGCAATTATAAACAATGCCACTATGAACATAAGTTTGAAAATATCTCTTTGTGCCAATGCTTTCAGTTCTTCTGGGTAAATACTACAAAGTGAAATTGCTGGATCCGAGGGTAACTCAATACCTAGTTTTCTAAGGAACCACCAAATGGTCTTCCTGAGTAGCTGAACCATTATACAGTACCACCATCAATGAATAAGAGTTCCAATTTCTCCACATCCTCTCCAGCATTTGTAGTTTCCTGCTTATTTAATGGTAGCCATTCTTACTGGTGTGAGATGATACCTCATTGTGGTCTTGATTTGCATCTCCCTAATAGTTAGTGACGATGAACACTTTTAATGTGTTTTTAGTTATTTGTATTTCCTATTTGGAGAAATGTGGTTTCATAACTTTTGTCACATTTTATAATTGGTCTATTTGTACTATTATCATTGAGTTTTAAGATTTCTTTATATATACAAGACATCAGTCTCTTATCAGATAGATGGTTTCCAAATATTTTCTACCATTGAGTTGACTGCCTCTACCTATTTGACAAATTTCCTTGAGGTACAGAAGCTTTTAATTATGAGGAGTTCCAATTTATTTATTTTTGCTTTCATTGCTTGTGCTTTAGGTGTAAGATCTAAGAAGCAACCTCCTAAAACTAGGTCTTGAAGATGTTTCCCTACATTATCTTCTAGGAGCTTTATGGTGCAGTCTCTTATATTAAGATCTTTTATCCATGCTGAATTAATTTTTGTATAGTGTGTGAGGTAGGGGGTCCTCTTTCATTCTTTTAGATATAGCTATCCAATTCTCCCAGCCCCATTTGTTGAAGAGGTTGTTATGTCACAATTCAGTTGATTTGGGGACCTTATCAAAAATCAGTCAATAATAGATCTGGGGGTCTATTTATAAATTCTCAATTCAATTCCATTGATCAACATGTCTATCTTTGTGCCAATACCATGCTGTTTTGACTACTGTGGCTTTATTGTAGGCTTCAAAGTCTGGCAGTGTAAGTCTTCCCTCTTTGTTTTCCTTTTTTAGAATATTTTTTAGCAATTCAAGGCACCCTTCCCTTCAAAATAGAGTTGATGACTAACTTTTCCAAGTCTGCAAAGTAGATTGTTGGAATTTTGATGGGAATTGCATTAAATCTATAGATCAGTTTGGGTAGAATTGACATCTTAACTACATTTAGCCTTCCTACCCATTAACACAGAATATCTCTCCATCTCTTAGGTTGATTTCTATTTCCTTTAGTAGAGTTTTGTAATCTTCTGTCTTTGTTACTTGATTAAGTCTATTTCTAGGTACTTAATTTTTTAACTTTCTATTGAGATTGGAATCTTTTTTCTTGAGTAGCTCTTCAGTTATGTCATTTCTGTTGTATAGAAATATTACTGACTCATACACATTAATCCTATATCCTGCCACTTTGATGAGTTTGTCAAGTAGCCCAAGTAGGTGTGTTGCCAGTTTCTCGGGGTTTTCCAAGTGTAAGATCATATCATCTGCAAATAATGAGAGTTTTGTTTCTTCTTTCCCAATTTGGATGCTGTTTATTTTGTTTTCTTGCTGTATTGCTCTGGCTAGAACTTCTAGCACAATGTTGGATAATAGTGGTGACAACAGGCATGCTTGTCTTGTTCCTGATCTTAGAGGGAAAGCTTTCAGTCGCTCATGATTGAGTACTATACTGGTTGTTGGTTTTTCTTATATGCTCTTTATCATAATGAGGAAGTTTCCTTCAATTCCTAACTTTTGAAGTGGTTTTATCATAAAAAGTTGTTGGATTTTGTTGATTGGTTTTTCAGCATCTATTGGTATGATTAATTGGTTTTTTGCCTTCTGATTTGTTAATGTATTGTATCATGATTGATTTTCTTATGTTGAACAACTCTTGCATGCCTGGGATAAACCCCACTTGTTCAGGGTCTTTGATGTGTCTTTGGATTTGATTTACAAGAATTTTGTTAAGAATTTTTGCACCTATATTCATTAGGGAAATTCGCCTGTAGCTTTCCTTTCTTGTAGCATTTTTACATGGTTTTGGTATTAGAGTGATGTTGGCTTTATGAAATTAGTTAGGTAGTGTTGCATTTTCTTCAATTTTGAAGGAGTTTAAGTAGGAATGGTGTCATTTCTTTTTGGAAAGTTTGGTAGAATTCCCCTGTGAATCCATCTGGGCCTGGGGTTTTATTTGTAGGAAGATTTTTGATAGCTGATTGGATCTTTTGTGATTGGTTTGTTAAGGTCTTCTATTTCTTCTTTACTCAGTCTAGGTTGTTCATGTGACTCTAGGAAACTATCCATTTCCTTTAAATTATCTAGTTTGCTGGCATGGAATTGTTCATAGTAGCTTCTTATGATATTTGTGCCATCATATACTTAGAATCATACAGTATATCAACTTTTCACACTGGTTTCTTTCACTCAGAAATATGCATTTAAGTTTATTTCCTGCCTTTTCATATCTTGATAGCTCTTTTCTTTTTATCACTGAATAATATTCCATTTTAGGGATGTGCTGCAGGTTCTTCAGACTTTTGGCTATTGAAGAACATCTTGATTCCTTCTAATTTTTGTCAGTTATTAAGAAAGCTGCTAGAAACATTTACATGCAGATTTTGGTGTGAATGTCTTCCTTTTACTCATTTGAATAAATACCTTGGAGTGCAATTGATGGGATCACATAGTAAGCCTATGTTTAACATTCTTAAAATCTGCCAAACTTGTTTAAAAATGGCTGTAATATTTTGCATTCCAATCAATAATTAATAAGATTTCATGCTTCTCCACATCCTTACCATGATTTTGTGTTGTCATTGTTTGGGATTTTAGCCATTCTAAAAAGTGTGTCATGGTATCACACTGTTTTTTTAATTGATTTCCTAAGAATATATGTTGTTCTTATTTTCATATACTTATTTGCCATCCTTGTATTTTATTTGGTGAGATGTATGTTCAATCATTTTGCCCATTTTTAAAATGTTTTTTTTTCCTTATTGCTGAATTTTAAGATTTCCACTTACTTTTTGGATACATTGCATTTGTCAGATAGGTGTTTTGTGAATATTTTCTCCCAGTCTGTGACTTGTCTTTTCTGTCTCTTAACATCTTTCACAGAGCAGAAAGTTTTAATTTTAATGAAACCCATCTTATCAATATTTTCTTTCAAGGATCACACTTTTGGTGTATCACATAAGAAGGGATCAACAAATAAACTCAGCTATATTTTCAACTATGCTATCTTCTAGAAATTTTATACTTATACTTTTTGTTTTTAGGTCAATCATCTAAATGGATGATCACTTCCTCTCTAAAAGTTTGCTGCAATTCATGAGTGAAATCAGTGTGGCCTTGTCCTTCTGTTTTGGAAAGCAATTTTTTTGATTCAACTTCCTTAATAGGTATAGCTCTGTTCAGATTATGTAATTGAGATTTTTTTAAATAAATAAAGACTTTTACTGCTATTCACAAAGCAGGAAGGAAGATGGCCTATTGGCCCAAAAACTGTCTCCCCAAACAGCAACAATTTTTATAGTTTTATATTTTAAAAATGGGAAGGTTTTAGGATAATGAGCACAATGGCCCCAGATGACATAATTAAAGGTGATTTAATTATTGTTTGCAGATTGATTATATGCTTAGCCACATAATGTTTGTAAAAAAAATGGAAGCCTTAATATGATGATGGGCATGTTTTTATTGTTATAATGAGGTGTGGGTGACTTGTAGATTAAAGTCTAAGCTACTGTGCATGTCAGGAAGGCTCATTTTGGTTAGATCCAGCTTTGATTATCAAGATAACTTTGGGTTTGAGGTGGTTTAGTTCTTGGCTGACACAACCCTCATTAATATATGTTAGGGGCTCTCTTTAGTGATCATAAGACTTAAAGTCAAGAAACTGGATAAATGGGTACAAGTGAAGGTTAGTCACAAGATTTTTACAATCACAAGGGCACAAGGTAAAGGATATACAATCATTATCAGAGATCAAGGAAGCTGGATTACAGTTCAGATTTCGGATATTTCCCACTGTCTGCTCTAAAGTAAAAAGGAATATCTATATAATGATTCATTAATCACAATCAGCTCTTAAATCCTAACTTCTCAGTTACAACTCCTCCCTCTCATTTGATGATTTACTCTCAATTTTGAGGGATGTCTGGGTGACAACTCTTCTAACTTCTTCATGCTGAAAAGGGGGGGTCAACATTATGGGACAGAGGGATGAAATTGGTTGTTGTTCTTGAAGGGACCAGTACTTCTGGGTTTCAGTGCTTATCTGGCATAGGAACAATCTGGAGGCTTTAAGTCTCTGAAAAACAAACAAAATAACTAAAACTTTTATAGACCCCAAGGTATCCTTTAGGGTTTTCAAGAGCACTGTTGGTTGGGGCTTGCTATATTGTGGCAGTTTGCAATATCTGGCTGAAATTTGCATAAGCATGACCTCCAGAATGACCTCTAGACTTAATTTTAAATCTCTTAGCCATTGAAACTCTATTTACTTCTTTTCCCACATTTGGTGATACTATTCCACAATGCCAGGAATAGGCTCATACCCAGAAGTCATATCCCACGTTGTCAGGGCCAGGCCAATCTCTGAGAGTTATGTACTGTGTTTCCAGGGAGACATACACCCCTGAAAGTTATGTCCCATGTAAGGTGAAGGTAGTGAGTTTTAATTGCAGAGTTTGGCTTAGAGAGAGAGACCACATTTGAGTATCAAAAGAGGTTTACTGGAGTGACTCTTAGGCACTAATTATAAGTAGGGTTAGTTTTGCCATTACAGAAATAAGTTTTGCAAGCATAAGCCTCAAGATTGAGGGCTTGGCCCATCAACCTGGGACCCCCCCACTGCCTAAGAGAACATCAGGAATTCCCCCAGTGGGGAAGTTTAACAGTTCCACTTTTCCTCTAGTCCCTCAAGGGAACTTGCAAATATTTTCTCTTTTTGTTTTAAAATACTTAGAAATGCACCAGGATATAACAGTAACTTTTACAGAATATTCAAGATTTTATTCCTTATTCTAGGTTCCATGTCAAATAAAGCTGAATTAGGTTGTTTAAATAAACTGATTAGACAGCTTAAATTAGATAGTGTGCTACAGAAAATTCAAATTTTGGACAAAATAAACATCTCTTCTTTTGGTCTCAGAAGTCAAAGCTCTAGAATAACAGACAGCATTGTCTTTTTACCCTGTACTCTGATTTACATTAGTCTTAACAAGATCAGCTTTGTTCACATTTTAATTAAAGTCTGATTTCTTTTTTCAGCTTTTTAACAGTTTTTGTTTGGAGTAATGCTAACTATCATATCTGGAGAACAGTAACTCTGAGTCTCATGTGTCACACAGGTATCAAAAGTGCTAAGGAACAACCAACTTATACAAAGAGCAAAGCACCTCAGAATTTAGAAATAACAGTTAAAGCTCAACTTTACATGTGACTGCTGAAAGAGCTTACAATCTAAGCCCTAATTTTCTTATAAGCATTTCTGAATGAAGCTATTTTCAGAAATAACATTTGACAATTGTCTCATACAGACAAATCACAACAGAGGTTTGTCATATTTCACTTTGCATTTTGATCAGGGTTATGTTAATGAACAAGTAAGATACAATTTATACATTTGCAATGCTTCTCTTTTTTATTTTTTTAAATTCAGTTTTATTGAGAAATATTCACATACCATACAATCATCCATGGTGTACAATCAACTGTTCACAGTACCATCTTATAGTTGTGCATTCATCACCTCAATCTATTTTTTGAATATTTTCTTTACACCAGAAAGAATCAGAATCAGAATAAAAAATAAAAATAAAAAAAGAACACCCAAATCACCCCCCTCATCCCATACTATTTTTCATTTAGGTTTTGTCCTCATTTTTATACTCATTCATCCATACACTAAAGGGAGTGTGAGCAACAAGGTTTTCACAATTGCACTGTCACCCCTTGTAGGCTACATTGTTATACAATCATCTTCAAGAGTCAAGGCTACTGGATTGGAGTTTGGTGTTTTCAGGTATTTACTTCTAGCTATTTCAATATATTAAAACCTAAAAATTGTTATCTGTATAGGGCATAAGAATATGCAACCAAGTGACCTCTCGACTTCATTTGAAATCTCTCAGCCACTGAATCTTTATTATGTTTCATTTTTCATCCCCCTTTTGGTCAAGAAGATGTTCTCAATCCCATGATGCCAGGTCCAGATTCATCCCCAGCACTCATATCCTGTATTGTCAGGGAGATTTACACCCCTGGGAGTCAGGTCCCACATAGGGGGAAGGGCAGGGAGATCACCCACAAAGATGGCTTAGTTAGAGAGAGAGGGCTACATCTGAGTAACAAAGAGGCACTCAGAGGGACACTCTTAGGAACAATTATAAGGAGGTTTAGCCTTTCCTTGAAGTAATAAGCTTCATAAGGGCAAGCTCCAAGACAGAGGGCTCAGCACATAAAGCCATCAGTCCCCAATTGTCTGTGAGAACATCAGCAACAATCCAGGTGATGAAGACCAATACCTCTGTATCCTCCCCCAGCTCTTCAGGGGGGCCCTGAATATATATTTTTAATCTCCACCCAAATTACTTTATAATCTGTTGCTATTTCATTCTACTCTATACAGACCTATCATAGCTCACTTCCTATTCAAAGTCCCACATAATTGTAGTGTTTGAACAAACGGACTATAGAAGTTATATTGTTTAGAAAATATAGATCCTACACCAAATAAATTTCTCTTCCCTTGGTCTCACATGGAAGTTGAAATTTTAACATACGGTTTCAACCTTTACCCTTTGGCCTGATTTGTTCTAGTCTTAACCAGATCTGCTTTATTCATATGTCTAATTGAAGTCTGGGCTCTATTTCAGCTTTTTTCTTTTAAACACAGATACCAATGTTCCAGAGACCAATCAGGTTATACATTAAGGGATCAACATCTCAGAGTTCGGAGATAGCCATTACAATTCAGGAATGGATTTGATGACTGTAAGAGCTTACAATCTAGGGACCATTACATTAATCATTTCCCTGTTAGTCTGTGCTCTAAGATTCAATTCTGAGTTTACACATTGTAGTTAGTCCATATTGGTGAGGCATTATAGTGTGCCTTTGTTTCTGGTGTGCTTCACTCAACATGCTGTCTACCAGATCCATTCACCTCATTGCATGTCTCATAGCTTCACTCCTTCTCATAGTTGCTCAATATTCCATTGTATGCATACACCACAGTTCACCATTCTGTTCCTCAGTAGTGTACACTTAGGCCACCTCCACCCATTGCAGAACATGAATACTACCTCCATAAACAACAATGTGCAAATGTCAGTTCATGTCTCTGATCTCGGATCTTCCAAATACATACCACATCATGAGGTTGTAGGACCTTATGGCCCCACATACTTAGCTTCTAGTGGAGCCACCACAGTGACCTCCAGAAAGGCTACACCATTCTGCCTTCTCATCAACAGCAAATAGGTACATCCTTCTCTCATTTTCTCTAGCACTTTTACATCTATTTATATTTTTCCAACAATCTTATAGAGATATATTCACATAACATACAGCCATCCACAGTGTACAATCAGTTGTTCATGGCATCATCACATAGATGTACATTTATCACCACAGTAAGCACTTGAACATATTGATTATTATGAAAAAGGTTTTTTTGGTACATAATAAAAAAGATAATAAAAATAAAAATGTCATACAATACATTATAATTGTAAGGAAAGAAAGCAACACCACTACCAAGAATCCCATATCCCTCCCTTATATCCCCCTCTACACACATTTAACTTTGGTATATTGCCTTTGTTACATTTAATGTAAGCAAATTGAAATGTTACTGCTGACCATAGTCTCCAGTTTACTTTGATTATGTTTTTTCCAAAACACTATCCCTTTTTCAACACTCTGCATGGTTGACATTCATTTGTTCTCCCACATGTGAGAAAATTTTTATATTTGTACATTTAGTAACTGTCATTGGTCACTCCATTTTTTGCCAAGTTATGCAGTCCCAGTCTTCATCATCTATTTTTCCTCTGGTGTCATACATTCCCCTATCCCACCTCTTTCAGCTTTACTCACACATATCTTTGTTCCATGTACTTACAATATTGTGCTACCATCAAACAGTATTATGCTGTCTATTTCTGGATCTATACAATCAATCCTGCTGAACATTTCTGTGGTCATTCAGCATCAAATGCCTGATCTCTATCCTCTTTCTATCTCCTGGTAGCCTGTGTTATCAGCTTTTAACTCTCAAAGTTTGCTCTTTAGTGTTATTTCATATCAGTGAGACCATACAGTATTTGTCCTTTTGTTTCTGACTAACTTCACTCAACATAACATCCTCAAGCTTCATCCACATTATTATATGTTCCATGTCTTTGTTCTGTCTCACAGCTGCATAATATTCCATCATGTGTATATACCAGTTTGTTTATCCATTCATACATTGATGAACATTTGGGCTGCTTCCATCTCTTGGAAATCAGGAGTAATTCTGCAATAAGCATTGGTTTACAAAAGTCTGTTTGTGTCTTAGCTTTCATTTCCTTTGAGTATGTACCTAGCAATGGGAATAGATGGGTCATATGGCAGATCTATACTTAGCTTCCTGAGGAAACTCCACACTGTCTTCCAGAGTGGTTGCACCATTCTACATTCCCACCGGCAATGAATGAGTGCCTCTTGCTCCATATCCTCTCTTGTAATTTTCTGCTTTTTGGTTAATGGCCATTCTGGTAGGTGTGAGATGATATCTCATCGCGGTTTTGATTTGCATTTCCCTAATTGCCAGTGAAGTTGAGCATTTTTTCATATATTTTTGAGCCATTTGTATTTCCTCTTTGGAAAAGCATCTGTCCATGACTTTTGCCCATTTTTTAAATTGGTTTGTTTGTCTTTCTGTTGTTGAATTGTAGGATTGCTTTATATATTTGGGATAGTAAACTCTTATCTGATATGTGGCTTCCAAATATTGTCTTCCATTGTGTAGGCAGCCTTTTTACTTTTCTAACAAAGTCCTTTGATATAGAAAAGTGTTGATTTTGAGGGGAACCCTTTGTTTATTTTTTCTTTGGTTGCTTGTGCTTTGGGTGTAAAGGTCTAGGAAACCACCTCCTATCACAAGATCTTTAAGACAGTGCCCAAATTTTTCTTATAGGAGTCTCATGATCTTAGCACTTATGTTTAGGTCTTTGATCAAATTAAAGTTAATTTTCATATAAGGTGTGAGGTAGGAGTCCCTCTTTCATCCTTTTGGAAATGGATATCCAGTTCTCCAAACACCATTAAAGAGGTTGCTCTGTCCCAGTTGATTTGGCTTTATTGTGTTATCAAAGATCAATTGTCTGTAGATGCAAGAGTCTCTTTCTGAACACTCAATTCATTGGTTGTTATCTCTGTCCTTATGCCAGTGCCATGCTGTTTTGAGAACTGTAGCTTTGTAATATGTTTCAAAGACAGGTAGTGAGAGACCTCCCACTTTTTTCCTCTTTCAAGATATTTTTGGTTATTCAGGGCACCTTGCCCTTCCAAATAAATTTGGTTATTGGTTTTTCTATTTCTGCAAAATAAGTTTTTGGGAATTTAATTGGTATTGCAATGAATCTATAAATTAGTTTAGGTAGATGTTCTAGTTTGCTAATGCTGCCGGAATGCAAAACACCTCTCAGCTTCTCTGGAGCAAGAGTCTGCTTTCAACAGCTGTCTTCAAACTGTGTCTCATCTGCAGCTCCTGTACTTTCTTGAAAATATCCTCTTGGCTGTTACAGTCTTGGCTGTTACACAGTTGCAGTCTTAAGGCCATAAAGTGTCCAAGGTAACACATCAACAATCGGGTACCTTCACTGGAGGATGGTCAATGGTGGCCAAGAAAACTCTGCTAGCTGGGAAAGCACGTGGCTGGCGTATGCTCCAAAGTTCTGGTTTCAGAATGGCTTTCTCCCAGGACATTCCTCTCTAGGCTTCAGTTCCTCAAAAAATGTCATTCTTAGTTGCACTTGGGATATTTGTCCTCTCTCAGCTCCTCTTCAGAATGTCACTCTCAGCTGCACTGAGTTCCTTTTGTCAGCTCATTTATATGGCTCCACTCATCAAGGCCCACCCTAAATGCATGGGACCACAACTCCATAGAAATTATCTCATCAGAGTTATTGCCTACAGTTTGGTGGGGTGCATTTCTATGCAAACAACCTAATACAAATGTTCCAACTTAATCTCCACTAATATGTCTGCCCCACAAGATTGCATCAAAGAATATGGCTTTTCCTGGGGGACATAATACATTCAAAACAGCACAGTAGAGTTGATATCTTAATTATATTTAATATTCCAATCCATGAACATGGCATGCTCTTCCATTTTTTTAAGTCCTGTTCAACTTCTTTTAGCAGTTTCTTGTACTTTTCTTTGTATACATCTTCTGTGGCCTGAGTTAAGTTTATTCCTAAATACTTGATTCTTTTGGTTGATAATATAAATGGAATTTTTTTTATTTCTTCCTCTTGTTGCACATTACTTGTGCATAAGAACACTACAGATTTTTTCATGTTGATCTTGTAGCCTGCCACTTTGTTGTACTCATTGATTAGCTCTAATAGCTTTGCTGTAGATTTTTCTGGATTTTATACATATAGAATCATGTCATCTGCAAACAGTGAAAGTTTTAATTCTTCCTCTCCAATTTGGATGCATTTTATTTCCTTTCTTACCTGATTGCTCTAGCTAGAACTTCCAGCACAATGTTGAATAACAATGGCGACAGTGGACATCCCTATCTTGTTCCAGATCTTAGAGGGAAAGCTTTCAATCTCTCCCCATTGAGTACGATGTTAGCTATGGGTTTTTTATATATTACCTTTATCATATTGAGTATATTCCCTTCTCTTCCTATCCTTTGAAGTGTTTTCATCAAGAAAGGATGCTGAATTTTGTCAAATGCCTTTTCTGCATTGATCAAGATGATCATGTGTTTCTTTTCCTTTGATTTATTGATGTGGTGTATTGCATTAATTGATTTTCTTATGTTGAACCAGCCTTGCATACCTGGAATAAACCCCACTTGGTCATGGTGTATAATGATTTTAATTTACTTCTGGATTTGATTTGTGAGTACTTTGTAGAAGATTTTTGTATATAAATTCATTAAAGAGATTGGTCTATAATTTTCTTTTTTTGTAGTATCTTTGATTTTGGTATTAGGGTGATGTTGGCTTCATAGAATGAGTTGGGTAACTTTCCCTCCTCTTCAATATTTTTGAAGAGTTTGAGCAGGATTGATATTAATTCCTTCTTGAATGTTTGGTAGAATTCACATGTGGAGCCATCTGGTCATGGGCTTTTCTTTTTGGGGAGCTTTTTGATGACTTACTCAGTCTCTTTGCTTGTGATTGGTTTGTTGAGGTCCTCTATTTCTTCTCAGGTCAATGTTGGCTGTTCATGATTTCCTGGGAAGTTGTCCATTTCATGCAAGTTGTCCAGTTTATTAGCATAGCTCATAATATCTTCTCATTATCTCCTTTATTCCTGCAATGTCAGTAGTTATGTTTCCTTTCCCATTTCTGATTGCATTTATTTGTGTCTGCTTTCTTTTTTCATTTGTTTGTTTGTTTGCTTGTTTGCCTAGCTAGGGGTCCATCAATTTTGCTGATTTTCTCAAAGAACCAGCTTCTGGTTTTGTTGATTCTCTCTGTTGTTTTCCTGTTTTCATATTCATTTATTTCTGCTCTGATCTTTGTTGTTTCTTTCATTCTGTTTGCTTTGGGGTTTATTTGCTGTTCTTTCTCTAGTTCCTCCAGGTGGACAGTTAATTCCTCAATTTTTGCTCCCTCTTCTCTCTCTCTTTTTTTTCTGGTCCATCATTTTTTTTTTCATTTTTAATTTTTATTGGGCTTGTTCAGATAGCATACTATCATCCAAAGATCCAAAGTGTACAATCAGTTGCTGCCAGCACCCTCACACAGCTGTGCATCCATCACCACACTTAATTTTTGTTCAATTTTTAGAAACTTCATTACTTCAGACAGGAAATAAAGTGAAAGATGAAAAAAGAAAAGAAAAAAATAGAAAAGGAAACTCAAATCCTCCCCTATCTCTAACCAACCCCCCTCAATTGTTGACTCATAGTGTTGTTATAGTACATTTGTTACTGTTTATGAAAGAACATTGAAATACTACTAACTGCAGTATATAGTTTGCAATAGGTATATATTTCTTCCCTATATGCCCCTCTATTATTAACTTCTAATTGTATTGTCATACATTTGTTCTGGTTCATGGAAGAGATTTCTAATATTTGTACAGTTAATCATGGACATTGCCCACCATAGGATTCAGTTTTATACATTCTCATCTTTTGACCTCCAACTTTCCTTCTAGTGAAATATATGACTCTGAGCTTTCTCTTTCCACCTCATTCATGCACTATTTGCCACTGTTAGTTATTCTCACATCTTGCTACTGACACCTCTGCTCATTTCCAAACATTTAAGTTCATCCTAGTTGAACATTCTGCTCATACTAAGCAACTGCTCCCCATTCTTAAGCCTCATCCTGTATCTTGGTACCTTATATTTCATGTCCATGAGTTTACATATTATGATTAGTTCCTATCAGTGAGAACCTGCAATATTTGTCCTTATGTGTCTGGCTTATTTCAATCAGTATATTTCCCTCAAGGTTTTGTCATCAACCCATTTTTTTAAGATGGTTTTGTTCACACACTATGCATTCCATCCTAAGTAAACAATTGATGGTTCTCTGTATGGTCACATATTTATGTGTTCACCACCTTCTCCACTATCTACATAAGGGCATCTACATTTCTTCCACAAGGCAGGAGGGAGAGTCAAAGAAGGTAGAGAGGCAAAAGAAAGAGGAAAAAAATGACAGCTAGGAAGCAGCAAAAGGAAAAATAACCTTAAACTAGAGTAAAGAGTCAGACAACAACACCAATGTCAAGTGTCTAACATGCCTCTCCTATCCCTCTCTTATCTGCATTTACCTTGGTATATTGCCTTTGCTACATTAAAGGAGGCATAATACAATGATTCTGTTAGTTACAGTCTCTAGTTTATGTTGATTTCATCCCTCCCCCAATGACTCCCCATTTTTAACACCTTGCAAGGTTGAAATTTGCTTGTTCTCCCTTGTGAAAGAACATATTTGTACATTTTATCACAATTGTTGAACACTCTAGATTTCACCAAGTTACACAGTCCCAGTCCTTATCTTTCCTCCTTTCTTCTGGTGTCTTACATGCTCCCAACCTTCCTCTCTCAACCATATTCATAGTTATCTTTTAGTGTACTTACATTGCTGTGCTACCATCTCCCAAAATTGTGTTCTAAACCATGCACTCCTGTCTTCTCCTATCACTCTGTAGTGCTCCCTTTAGTATTTCCTGTAGGGCAGGTGTCTTGTTCACAAAGTCTCTTGTTGTCTGTTTGTCAGAAAATACTTTGAGTTCTCCCTCATATTTGAAGGACAGCTTTGTTGTATGTAGGATTCTTCGCTGGTGGTTTTTCTCCTTCAGTATCTTAAATATATCACACCACTTCCTTCTTGCCTCCATATTTTCTGCTGAGAGATACACACATAGTCTTATTAAGCTTCCTTTGTATGTGATGGATTGTTTTTCTCTTGCTGCTTTCAGGATTCTCTCTTTATCTTTGACATTTGATAATCTGATTGTTAGGTGTCTTGGCATAGGCCTATTCAGATCTATTCTCTTTGGAGTACACTGTGCTTCTTGGATCTGTAATTTTATGTCTTTCATAAGAGATGGGAAATTTTCATTAATTATTTCCTCTATTATTGCTTCTGTCCCTTTTCCCTTCTCTTCTCCTTATGGGAAACCAATGATAGATACATTCTTGTACTTTGTTTCATCCTTAAGTTCCCAGAGACATTGCTCATATTTTTTCATTCTTTTCTCCATCTGCTCCTTTGCATGTAGGTTTTCAGGTGTTTTGTTCTCCAGTTCCTGAGTGTTTTCTTCTGCCTCTTGAGAACTGCTGTTGCATGTTTCCATTGTGTCTTTCATCTCTTGTGTTGTACCTTTCATTTCCATAGATTCTACTAGTTGTTTTCTTGAACTTTCAATTTCTGCCTTATGTATGCCCAGTGTTTTCTTTACAGCCTCTATCTCTTTTGCAAAATCTTCACTAAACTTTTTGAGTTGATTTAGTATTAGTTGTTTAAATTCCTTTATCTCAGTTGAAGTGTAAGTTTGTTCCTTTGACTGGACTGTAACTCCATTTATCTTAGTGTAGGTTGCAGTTTTCTGTTGTCTAGGCATCTGACCTCCTAGGCCACCCCAATTAGGTTTTCCCAGATGAGAACAGGCTCAGGTCACAGAAGGAGGAAATATTCAGTGTCTGGTTTCCCTGATGGTTTTTCTTAGAGGGTTGACACACCCGTGCTTTTCTGACTGGCAGGTGCACCTGTCAGCCTGTCACTGGCTGGTGTAAGAAGGTGTGGCCTGTGGCTCTCCTCCTCTAGGCTTCAGGGTCTGGTTCTGGTAAGGCAGGCAGTAGAGCTGGGCCCCTCCTTTTCATCTTGGGAAACTATGCCCCCTCCAGAGAGGTCAGCTACATATCAATAAGTTCTTTGTTTCTCTGACTCTGCTGATCAAAGTGTTTCAATTTTAAAATGGCTGAAGACTAGTGATGTAGCACAGCCTTCCCTCAGCAGAAGTCCTGGAAGATCACAGCTGAGAAGGGCAGCCTGCTTGGAAAACCCAGGGATGCTACATCAATGCCAGTGGTTTGTGGGTCAGCAAAAGAGAAAATCTGGGGCAAAACTGAAATGAAGGCTTAGACTCTTGCAACAGCCTTGAATCTCTGGGAATGGAGGTTTGAATATTAAAGCTGCCCTGCCTGTCTAACCGCCCAGACACATGCCCCACATTCAGGGCAGACAGCTCCAACAACAAACCCAAACCGAGTTCACCAACTGAACCCAACAAAAATCTTTTCCCCACCCACCACAGAGACAGAGTTGGGAAGAACTAACTTGAGGGGTATAGGTGACTTGCAGATGCCATCTGCTGGTTAGTTGGAGAAAGTGTACACCACCAACTCGCATTTCTGAAAAATTAGATTGGTATTTTTTATTACAACTTGAAAGAACCCTATCAAGCAAAGCAAATGCCAAGAGGCCAAGAACAACAGAAAATCTTAATGCATATGATAAAACCAGATGATATGGAGAACCCGACCCCAAACACCCAAATCAAAATATCAGAAGAGACACAGTACTCAGCACAATTAATCAAACAATTACAATTGAGGAACAAAAACATGGCACAGGATATAAAAGACATTGTATTAGTTAGGGTTCTTCTTGGAAACAGAATCAATGAGAGATGTCTCTGATTATCAAATTGTAAAAGTGACTCATGCAACTGCGGGAGTGCACGAGTCCAAATTCTGCAGAGCCGTCAACAAGCTGTCAACTCCAAGGAAGACATCCGACGAGCTCCTCGGGAAACGAACCGACAACTTTGACGAACTCCTCAGGAAATGAACCGGCAACTTCGACGAGCTCCCCAGGAAATGCTTCACTGAGCAGCCGAAGAAGAAGTGAAGGTTCTCTAACCGTCCGGCTTATAAGCCTCCAACTGATCACCCGGACCAAATCCAGCCAACTGCATTCTCTCATTGTGGAAGGCACGCCCCTTGATGAGTCATCAGTCAGCCGCAGTCAATTGACTGATGATCCAACAAACCGGCTGATCACCTGGACCAAATCCAGCCAATTGCATTCTCTCACTGTGGAAGCACGCCCCTTGATGAGTCATCAGTCAGCTGCAGTCAATTGACTGATGATCCAACAAACCAGCCCGTTGGTTTATTAACCAGCCTCAAATATCCTCACAGCAATCGTCAGGCAAGTGCCTGCTTGACCAGACAGCTAGGCCACCTAGCTGTCTTGACACATGAACCCAACCATCACAGACATGAAGAAGACCATAGAGCAGGATAAAAGGGACATAAAGAAGACCCTAGAAGAGCATAAAGAAGAAATTGCAAGATTAAATAAAAAAAAAAATAGAAGATCTTATGGAAATAAAAGAAATGTTGGCCAAATTAAAAAGACTCTGGATACTCATAATACAAGATTAGAGGAAGTTGAACAATGACTCAGTGTCCTAGAAGTCCACAGAACAGAAAATGAAAGAACAAAGGAAAGAATGGAGAAAAAAATTGAAAAAATCAAAAAGGATCTCAGGGATATGATAGATAAAATAAAACATCCAAATTTAAGACATACTGGTGTCCCAGAAGGGAAAGAGAAGGGTAAAGGTCTAGAAAGAGTATTCAAAGAAATTTTGGGGGAAAACTTCCCAAACCTTCTACACAATATAAATACACAAAGCATAAATGCCAAGTGAACTCCAAATAGAATAAATCCAAATAAACCCACTCCAAGACATATTCTGATCACACTGTCAAATACTGAAGAGAAGGTGCAAGTTCTGAAAGCAGCAAGAAAAAAGCAATTCACCACATACAAAGGAAACAACATAAGATGAAGTTGTGACTACTCAGTGGCCACCATGGAGGTGAGAAAGCAGTGGCATGATATATTTAAAACTCTGAGAGAGAAAAATTTCCAACCAAGAATACTTTATCCAGCAAAGCTTTCCTTCAAATTTGAGGGAGAGCTTAAATTATTCACAGACAAACAAATGCTGAGAGAGTTTGCCAATAAAAGACCTGCCCTGCTTCAGATACTAACGGGAGCCCTATTTACAAAGAAACAAAGAAAGGAGAAAGAGATATAGAGAATTTTAACAGACATATATAGAACCTTACATCCCAAATCACCAGGACACTCACTTTTCTCTAGTGATCATGGATCTTTCTCCAGAATGGACCATATGCTGGGACATAAAACAAGCCTCAATAAGTTAAAAAAAAAAAAAAAAACAAAAAAAAACAATTGAACATATTCAAAGCACAATCTCTGACCACAATGGAATACAAATAGAAGTCAATAATTTTTGAACTGTAACTCCACTATTTACTTCCTACATGATATAAAATACACAATGTAAAATATATAATTTTTGATAAGAACTATATAAAGGTGGGGGAATGGAGGAGTATAGGTACATAGTTTATGTGTCCTATTGAAATTAAGTTGGTATCAAAGATTGTTATGGAATTAAGAGTTTAATTTTAAGCCCCACAGTAAGCACAAAGAAATTATCAGAGAATATGACCATAGAGATGAATAGTAGAGTATGGGTTAAGAGAAATGGGGGAAGGGGCAATGGGGAGTTAAGAAATGAATGTAGGGTTGCTGCTTGAGGTGAAGGGAAATTTCTAGTAATGGATGGTGGGAAGGTGATAGATAGCATTACAACATTCTAAATGTGATTAATCCCACTAATGGAATGCTAAGGAGGGGGTGGAATGGGAAGATTAAGGCTGTATATATTTTTCCCCAATTGAGAAAAAAAAAGACAGTCTAAATAGATGAAAATTGAATGCCAAGGATGACCCTGGATGGGATCTGAGGATGGAGGACAGGAGGCTCAAAGGGACACAGTTGAGACATAAGGTAAAGGAAATATAGAATGTAAGCTTTGTATCATTGTTGACTCTCTTGTGCTTCTTAGCTGTGCTTACTGGGATTGCATAAAAGAATGTTCTAGTTCATGGGAATTGTATACGTGAATTATAGTGTTTGTTCAAGGATGTGTGCAGCTAGCTCTCATATGTTCAGAAGACAGAGCAATAGATGATGGAAGATAGGGAGAGAGGGAGGGAGGGAGGGGGTAGGGAAGGAAAGAAATAGTGGTGTGACATGTTAAAGTTAGTGGATCGGGGTATCGGGGGGTCAGGGAATGCTGGATTTCCATGTACGGGGTTTGTATTGTTTTTGCAACTGTTCCTATAACTTTGAATTTATTTCAAAATAAAATATAAAATAAAATAAAATAAAATAAAATAAATAAAATAAAATAAAATAAAATGGCTGAGACTTTCTTTACTGCAAAGCGCTGCAGGCTGAAAACAGCTGAGGTTTTCTCCACAGAGAGAGAAAGGGACAGAAAGCTCCCAGATTCACCCATCAGCCAGAGATACCACCCGATCCTCTGGGCTCCCTGTCCTGAGACAAATATGTCCCCCGACTCTCCCAAGGTCAGTTGTCACCAAAAGCCTCTGTCTGCTTGTTAGGAATTTGCTTTCTGTATTGAGCAGTTAACATTAAAACCCCAGTTGGAGCTGGGCTGAGGTCCACTAGCTTGTGTGGAGAGTGCTGCACTCTAGCACTGCAAGGCTTCTGTGAGGGAGAGGCTCTTGGCTTTTGGCTTTCAGCTTGGGTCTGCAGTTTTACTTACAGATTTTATGCTGTGATCTCAGGCATTCCTCCCAATTCAGATTGGTGGATGATGAGTTGACAATCACGTTTGTCTCCCCGCAGTTATTCCAGGTTATTTACTAGTTTTTTGGTCATTTATGAATTGTTCCATGGGGGGCTAACAGTCTTCCACTACTCTCTATGCTGCCATCTTAGCTCCTGGTCCCTCTCTCTTCTCTTTTGATATAGGCATTTCAGGCAATAAATTTCCCTCTCAGCACTGTCTTTGCTGCATCACATAAGTCTTGATATGTTGTGTTTTCATTGTCATCTGCCTCGAGGTATTTACTAATTTCTCTTGTAATTTCTTCCTTTTCCCACTGGTTTTTCAAGTGTGTGTTGTTTAGCCTCCATATATTTGTGAATTTTACTATCTTCTGCCTGTTATTTATTTCCCACTTCATTCCATTGTGATCTGAGATAGTGTTTTTTATAACATCAATATTTTTAAATCTGTTGAGGCTTGTTATGTGACCCAGCATGTGGTCCATCTTAGAAAATATGCCATGAGCAATTGAGAAGAATGTGTATCCTCCTGTTGTGGAGTGTGGTGTTCTATAAATATCTGTCAAGTCTAGTTCATTTGTCATACAATTCAACATCTACATTTCCTTGTCTATCCTGTCTGGATGTTCTATCCTTTGATGAGAGTGGTGTATTGAAGTCTCCAACAAGTATTTTGGAGTTATCTACTCCTCCTTTCAGTGGTTTCAGTGTATGCCTCATGAATTTTGAGGCACTCTGGCTTGGTGCATATTTATGTTTATGTTTTCTTGATGAATTGACACTTTTATTAATATGTAGTATACCACTTTGTCTCTTTTAACTGTTCTACTTTTGAAGTCTTCTTTGACTTATATTAATATAGCTACTCCCACTTTTTTCTGGTTGCAGTTTGCATGAAATATCTTTTTCCAACCTTTCACTTTCAGCCTATTTTTGTCCTTGTGTCTAAGGTGAGTTTCTTGTAGACAGCATATAGATGGGTCCTGTTTTTTAATCCATTCTGCCTGTCTGTGTCTTCTTGTTGGGGAGTTTAATCCATTAACATTTAGTGTTACTACTGTAAGGGCAGTACTTTCTTGTCCCATTTTGTCTTTTGGATTTTATATGTCATGTCTTATTTTTCCTCTCTCACTTTTTACCTTTCCTGATAATCTTCATTTCTAAACTCTTCTCCAAATCTCTCTCCTGTCTTTTCCTATCAGCCTATAGCACTTCCTTTAGTGTTTCCTATAGTGCCAGTCTCATATTCATGAACTCTCTCAGTGTCTGCTTGTCTGAAAATATTTTAATTTCTCCCTCATTTTTGAAGGACAGTTTTGCTGGGTATAGAATTCTTGGTTGGCAGTTCTTCTCTTTCAGTATGTTAAATACATCATACCACTGCCTTCTCTCCTCCATGGTTTCTGTGGAGAAATCTGTACATGGTCTTATCAAGCTTCCCTTGTATGTGATGGATTGTTTTTCCCTTGCTGCTTTCAGAATTCTTTCTTTGTCTTTGACATTGGACAATCTGATCAGTAAGTGTCTTGGAATATGTCTATTGGGGTCTATTCTGATTGGGGTGCAGTGTTCTTCTTGAAGCTCTAATTTTCTTCATAAGAGTTGGGAAATTTTCAGTGATTATTTCTTCTATTATTTTTTTCTGCCCCTTTTCATTCTCTTCTTCCTCTGGGACACCCATAACATGTATGTTTGCACATTTCGTGTTGTCACTCAGCTCCCTAAGACCCTGCTCATATTTTTCCATTCTTTATTCCATCTGTTCTTTCATGTGTGTGAATTCAGATGTCTGGTCTTCCAATTCACTGATCCTTTCTTCTGCCTGTTGAAATCTACTCTTGTATCCCTCCATTGGCTTTTTCATCTCCTCCATTGTGCCCTGCATTACCATAAGTACTGTTTTTATGTTTTGTTTTTTCAAGTTTATGAATTCTACCTTATGGTTATTCAGTGTCCTTCTTATATCCTTCATCTCTTTTGCTATGTCTTCCCTCAGTTCATTGACTTGGTTTTTTAATTGATTTAGATTTGTTTGAACATCTCCAGTTAGTTCTTCCTTTAGATCATTGAATTGATTTAGCAGTAATTGCTTCAACCCCTGTATCTCTGTTGGACTATTAGTTTGCTCCTTTGGCTGGTCCATATTTTCATGTTTTCTAGTATGGCTAATTATCTTAAGCTGTCTAGGCATCTGACTTTCTTGATTAGTTTATTGGGTAGCTTGTTTTCACTCTTTTACCTAGGATTTTCTTGTTGGTTGGCTTTGTTCTCTAACCTTTGGTGTTTAGTTTAGTTTATTATAGACCTTTAACTTAAATTCTGTTTTGTTGATCAGAGTTTTTCACCTCTTGTTTTTCTGTCTCTTACCTTGCCTCTATGAAGCCTTTTTCTGTGGTGATCTCCTCGGATATGGTCAGCCCCAGACAGGTTTTCCTAGGCCAAAGAGGCCCAGGTCTCACGAGGAGAGTATGGAGTTTCCTTGAAAATGAGACTACCCTGTGAGGCCTTTAGAATTTTTGCTTCTCCTATGCTGTCCAGTAGGTGGTGCTTGCCAGCCCACAGTTCCCCCACCAGTGTCAGGAGGCAGGGGGCCTTTAGTTCTCCAGGTGACCCTGACCCTGTTGGGGATGTGGCTGACTGAAACTAATTAATTAGAGTCCCTGGGATCTGAGTTCCCAAAAGGGCTGGGAAGTTATGGTGTTTAGCAAATTTTCTCCACCACTAGACTTATTGCTTTGTCTCTCAGAGCTATCTTAGCTTTGCTCTTGCCTGGGCCCAAAATGCAAGTCTGTGAGTCTTTCTGTAGTGGGCTTTTGGAATAATTCTTTTAGGAAAAGAGAAAAAAAAATTTAAAAAGGAAGGTCCCAGTATGGACTATTTACAGTCCTTGCAGATCTAATGAGCTATTGAAATGCTCAAAGACCAGGAGTTGAGGGTGAATAAGGAGCAATCAAGAAAGCAGGGAATCTGGCTTTTCAGTCAAGGGCTCTTTTTCCCTGGATTTGCATATGTGTCTGATTCTGTTTGAGCCCTGCCCTTCTCTGTATTATGTTCACCTGATTCTAAAAATCTCTGTTTTTATTTTGTGTCCTTTTTTTGCTGTTTTTCTAGCCCTATCTCCTCTCTGCTGGGATGACTCCTCCCAGATATTCCAGTGCCTGCTCTCAGTTTATCTATGATTGCAGCTTTCATTCTCCCTCCTGGTTCCCAGCACTGATGGCCCCTCCTCCCTTGGGATTGTGCATGGCAGGGAGGGGTGTTGGCCCCCTGGCTATGAGAACTTACAGATTTCACTGATCTCAGCTGTTCCACACATTCATGAGTGTTGTATGAAGTTTGTCCAGTCTCAAATTCCTCTGCAGTGTCCAGTGCATGCAGTTTCTGGCTTTCTACCAACTGCTGCAGAGGAGTAACTACAACCTAGACCTCAACACTCTGCCATCTTGCCAAGAGTTTTTGCATTGCTTCTCTTTTAAAGCCCCTTTTGGTTGCAGATGAAGTTCTGACTTACAGCTGTCTATATATAGTTTTGGAGAAGCATTAGGGCAAAGCAGTGCAACTGACTAGTAAATTTGGCTGTTTTCATGATCAGTAGATGTTTTTCTGAGGATAACTAAAACTGTGACTAGCAACTTCATACCATTGTCTAGCATCATATAGATCAGTATCAGGATGTAACATGGACAGTGAGAACATTGTCAAAATTTTAGGAATTTTATACAATGTCTAAATATATGAGTAACATTTCACCCACACAAATTTAGCTAACAGAAGTATAAATAACCTATTATAATTATTGTGATACTTCCCAAACATCTATGTAATATGCTAAAATATTTTAGTGCTTCATTTTTATGAGATGAAAGAGTAAATCCTTTGTAACAGTTTTCCCTTAAATGTGAGAAGACTTTTCTTCTGAAATAAATGACAATAAGTTTAACATAAGCATCAACAAGGATATTATTCTGATATAAAATATTTGTCTTCCAGACAGAGTACTAGGATAGTTAAGAAAAACCTTTTAAAACTTTTCATTAAGAGCAAAATAACAATCCATGTGATTTCAACAGAGAGCAAAATAAACTTTAGTTTTGTATGAATACATGGTTTGACATGAAACTACTGTCATGGCCCAAGAGGGCTTTTGTAGCCAAAGGGCTAAAAAAATCACAGAACATGTTCTGAGACATGAGCTTTTATTATAGGGCTTACCTACAGGGTGAGGAAGTCAAGCCACATTGCCCTGAAATCAGGAGCTTCTCTGAATGGATTCAGGAGCTGCTCTGAATGGCAGCCAGTTCAGAGCACAATGTGGAAATCATCTGCCCTTTGCTGGGCTATATAAGCTGGTTACAAGGCTCAACATTCCAATGGGTATGAGATCATAAGGCAGGGAGGGGGGTCATGCATCATAGGGAGGGGCTGATTGTAATCAACAGGGAGGAGGGGAGGATTATAGAGGTAACAGTATATCAGGGAGTCTCAGGAAGGAGGTAGTTTTGGGTATAGATTACATTTAGCACCTGATATTACAAGGAGAATAGGTCATACTGTAGCTGACCCAGGTCACACATGCTGCTGTGTGCAATCTTCAAGGCCCTTGGTGAATGCCCTGTGCCCAGGGCTCCCACAACCACTTTTAGAAAAACTATTATAAACAGACTTATCAAATTTTGGGTCAGCATTGACTATGACAGGTAGAATTCATTTTTAAAACCTTTCTTCAACTTTTTATATTCATTGAGTGTTTGTAATCAGGTACAAAATTCATTTTATTCAGAAAATATTATCATCTTAGTATGGAAAATAATAAAAATACTATCCATCCCACCTATAGTCTTTATTTGGATTGCATACAATTAGAAATAAATTTGATAACAAATTTACAGTGCTCTTTGAACATGCATACTACCTTCCAATAACAGTATTCATGAAGGGGAAAGAGACAGAGATACAACAACACAACGGAAGAAGGAAAAAATCTTTATGATTGGGTTTGGAACATAGCAAGGCATTTATATAGTTTATATTCACAACACACAAATGGTTACTTTGCAATATGCCTAAAAATCTCTCAGTCCAATCCAGCACTACCTTCAAAGATCAGAAGAGCCCAAATTTGAAATATAATCAGTTCTTCAATAATGACAGGATTTATATCCAGAAAAAAAAATCTTAAAATTTTCAAAATTATTCCCAAGTTCTAAATTATACCAGAAATATGTTAGTTCACAATATTAAGTTATGGCTTCTATAAAAACTAGTTCAAAGTTCTATTTATTCAAAGGTGTTACAAGTGTCATCTCTTCTATGAAGTCTTCCTAGGTCATTATTTATCTATCTGCTTTTAAAACTTCTTCCAACATTTTTGTTTCTTTATTAAGATAATCAGCATGTGCTATAAATACTACTGTCTCATACTGTGCCCTGGTACAAGTATATTCTAACTAGAATATAAACTCTTCAAAGCTAAGAATTATGCCTTTCCCATTCATGAAAAGAGTTACTGACCTAATTATGTAATATACTCACAGAATATACTGCCTGACATTAACAAAGCCATTACAAATTCAAATTCTTCCACATAATGGGTAACAAATGGTAAAGCAATTAAAAAGCCAAATTCTTTGAAATCCAGGTAATCAAGGTTACAAAAAAATTATTTATATTTCTTATTAAATTTAACTGATTTCTTAAATAGGATATATTTGAAACATCAGCATATCTTTCTTTATTACATTTTATATAAGTGTCATCATTACCAGGTACATTGCTCAGTTTATACAACCTGCCTAGTTTGGCTATCTTTAAGAGGAATTTTGAGAATGTACTTATAATACTAGCTTATTTTATCAGTAAGCTTGTATAAATTTAGGGAGGTCATACTTAAGTTAAATAAAGTTTCATTTATTTTTTTCAAAAAGTTATAAAAACATGAATCTGACTAGACTTTGCTACTGCAATTTTGCAGCTGCATTTGCTTTTTATTGCTTCTATTGGAGGTTAATAAGTTTGTTTTCATAATACCTTAAAATTATGGACAACCTTAAAAGTACATTGACTATTAAGTTCTGGAAAATATACTTCAATTGTTTAATTTGTCCAAAGCCTAAATTCAGGAAAACTTTTCAATAACTCTCAAAGACCTTTCATTTCACTTACTGAAAATTTGACAATTAGATATTATTCAGTTACTCCTATTCCAAGGTCATTTATATTTTAATAATGATCTGATTATTATGGTTAGCACTGCAAAGGTATTATTGGAAAAAATAATTTTAACAAACATGGCCCATTCTACAGCATTTTTTCTATGGCTACTATTTCTAATTTCCAGGCTTAGTTGAAAGAATTATAAGCCACACTTCTGTCATCTTTCTACACCCAGCTCTTCCCTCATAGCTTCCTTAGGTGTTAGGCCCTGGGGGAAGAGATAGGTGAGACAAGGAAAAAATGAGGTCTGGTCTGTTGAACTTGAGTTTAAAAGTTTTAGGTGAGGGTGGTGGGATTTGAGAGTTCCTGTGCCCTTCTTTTAATTATTTCTGATTATTACATCTATTTCACTTAAGGCTGTGATCCAGAAAATTGGAAAGTCTTTGCCCCTTCCAGAGGGAGGTGAAGCCTTCTGCTGTCTTAGGGAAATTCTAGGGGTGGTTTCTTTCTAATATTCATGTTTGTTTGCAGTAATTACAGAACTAAGGTTTTGAACCCTGCTGTCCAGAGGGCATTTCTTCTTGTATTCCAGGAGTACTAATTTAGACAGACAGATAGATAGTTAGATAAAAACATTTATTCATTTTAAACAATTCAAATACAGCTCTATAAGAATTTTTTTATCTGCTATTACCATCTGGAGGTATGAGAATATACATTGAACAGGCGGACAAGACACAAATAGAAATTTAGTCACAAGAAACAGAAACACAGAAATACTTTTGAGAAAGATGAATAAAGGATTGAATATACATTATCTTCTTCCATTTCTGACTTTTGCAGAACAATTACAGAGTCATTCTCAGGCCATTTCTCCCTGGTCTTAAATCAAATTAAGGTCAGATTGCATTACAGAAATAAACCTTTTTCTCATAAGCTCATAACTAATTTTTTTTCCAATTTTTCAATACAGTCCAAATTTTCCCTGTTTAAAGAATTTCTATAATCATTAACCAATTAGAAATACTTAACAAATACAAATGCAATAAGACACCAACTAAGAAATTTAAAAATACTTAACACTTACTATACACATAAATTAATAACTAGACTGAACACACCAATTAACAATTAAACAGGCATCATTATATCTAATTAACACACCTATTAACAATTAAACAAACATTAGACACTTACTATACCTAGGTAACACACAAGTTAACAGCTAAACAGTCATACTTAATCTCATTTAGCACCAATTAATTATTGGATTACTTATTTTCCAGGAGTGTATTAAACAAATTCGGGTCACAGTCTTGGACCCCATAGAGAATGATACTGAGAAAATGGGAAGGTGTAAAAGTCAAAGTAAAGAGGACCATTCTGGAAGTGGTACCGGGCCTCCAAGCCAGGTATTGGGGGACATGAACCCCCATATTAAGTTTCCTATCCACTTTTACACTGATCACCCACTCACCCACTCAGATGTCTGGACTTGAAACTGGAAATGGTTTCTCTCTTTGAAGCTTTTTAAGATGCCAAGACTCTGGAGTGCTGGCAGGACAGAGAAAAATCTGACTGCTGAGAATCTAGAATAAATATAGTCCAGCAGCCACAAAAGTCTCAGTTACCATGCTCACATGTCCTGATGAGGCTCCAGAGCCTCAGGCATCATCCCACCTGGGGGTTGTCATATTGTTACCAAAGGTGGTGGACTCTGATGCACTCAAAGGACTAATTCCTGTGACACCAGGGTTTCAAAGAAGAAAAAGTTTTATTGATAGGCATGAAGCAGGAGAACATATGGTCTATATAGACCAAAAATCTGTCTCTTCTAGTCGAGTTTTGGTAGCTTAGATCTTTTAAGGAAATTGTCTGCATCATCTAACTTATCAAATTTGTGCCCATAGGGTTGTTCATAGTATTCCTTCATTATGCTTTTAATTTCTTCATTACCTTTATAATTGGATCAGTATTTGTATTTATTCTTTCATTTCTGATGTTAGTAATTTGAGCCTTCCCTCTTTTTTCCCTTTGTTAGCATGGTTAGAGGTTTATCAATTTTATTGATACTTTCAAAAAAGCAGTTTTTGATTCATTGATTTTCTCTCATTTCCCTCATTACAATTTCACTGATTTCTACTCTAATTTGTATTATTTACTTTTTCTGCTTATTTTTAGATAAGTTGTATGTTTATAGAAAAATCATGCATAAAATACAGACTTCCTATATGTCCCCTATTATTAACAACTTGCATTAGTGGGGTACATTTGTTACAATTAATGAAAACTATTATTAAAGTTGCATGATTATTTATAGTCCATGGTTCAAATTAGGGTTCACTGCTGGTGTTATACAGTCCTGTATATTTGTTACCACTACCGCTACCAATTACCAAAATTTTCCATCACCCCAAATATCCATAAAATTTAAGCATTAACACACCAATCCCTACTCCATCCTGGCCCCTGGTAACCTATATTCTAGTAACTTAATGAATTTTCTTATTCTAATTATATCATATAAATAAGATAATAAAATATGTTTCCTTTTGTGTCTGGCTTATATGAGTCAAGATGATGTCTTCATTGTTCATCCATGTTGTCCTATGTGTCAAAGGTTTATTCCTTTTTATGGCTGAATAATATTCCATTATATGCACAGACCACATTTTTCTTATCCATTCATCAACATGTAGACACTTAGTTTGCTTCCAACTTTTGGCAATTATGAATATTGCTGCTATGAATATTTATGTGCAAATATCTGCTCCAGCCCCTGCTTTCATTTATTTGCTTATATGCCCAGAAGTGGGATTAAAAGACCATGTGGTAATTCTGTCCTTAACTTTCTGAGGAACCACGAAAATGTCTTCCACAGAAGCAGGACCATTTTACATTCGCACCAACAATGAATGACTGTTCCTATTTCTCCACATATTTTCCAACACTTGTAATTTTCTGTTTTTTTTTTTTTATAGTAGCCATTCTAATGAGCATGAAATGCCATCTTATTGTGGTTTTGCTTTCCATTACTCTATTAACTAATGGTATTCATGTGCTTTGGGGCCATTTGTATATCTTCTTCAGAGAAATGTCTATTTACATCTTCCTGTTTTTAATTGTGTTGTCTTTTATTGTTGAGTTGTAGGATTTCTTTATAGATTCTGGATATTAAACCCTTATTGGATATGTGGATTTCAAGTATTTTTTCCCATTTGGTCACTTGCCATTTGATTTTTATGATGAAGTTCTTTGATGCACAAAAAGTTTTTAATGTTGTTGAAATCCCATTTATCAATTATTTCTTTTGTTGCTTGTGCTTTGTGTGTAAATCCTAAGAAACCATTGTTGGACAGAATATCCAACATTTTCGGATATAAGATGCTTCCCTATGTTTTCTTCTAAGGTTTTTTTTTTTTTGTTTTTATTCTGGCTCTTATGTTTAGGTCTTTGGTCCATTTTCAGTTGACTTTTTTATGTGGTATGATGTAGGGGTCCACCTTTATTCTTGCCCACGTGGGTGTTCTAGTTTGCTAATGCTGCCAGAATGCAAAATACCAGAGATGGATCAGCTTTTATAAAAGGGGGTTTATTTGGTTACACAGTTACAGTCTTAAGGCCATAAAGTGTCCAAGGTAACTCATCAGCAATTCAGTACCTTCAATGGAGGATGGCCAATGGTGTCCGGAAAACCTCTGTCAGCTGGGAAGGCATGTGGCTGGTGTCTGCTCCAAAGTTCTGGTTTCAAAATGGCTTTCTCCCAGGATGTTCCTCTCTAAGCTTCAGCTTCTCTCCAAAATGTCACTCTCAGTTGCTCTTGGGGCATTTGTCCTCTCTTAGCTTCTCCAGAGCAAAAGTCTGCTTTCAAAGGCCATCTCCAAAATGTCTCTGTAAGCTGAAGTTTCTCTCTCAGTTCCAGTGCATTCTTCAAAGTGTCCCTCTTGGCTGTAGCTCCTCTTCAAAACATCACTCACAGTTGCACTGAGTTCCCTCTCCCTGTCAGCTCGTTTGTATAGCTCCACTGATCAAGGCCCACCCTGAATGGGTGGAACCATGCCTCCATGGAAATATCTAATCAGAGTCATCACCCACAACTGGGTGGGGCACATTCCAAAGAAACACTCAAAGAATTACAATCTAATCAACACAGATAACATCTGCCCACACAAGACTGCATCAAATATAATGGCATTTGGGGGACATAATACATTCAAACCAGCACAATGGGCATCCAGTTTTCTGAGCATCATTTGTTGCAGAGTCTGTTCTTTCCCAATTGAGTGGACCTGGAACCCTTGTCCAAAATCAATTGGCCATAAATGTGAGGGTTAATTTCTGAACTCTTAATTTTATTCCATTTTTCTTTATGTCTTTCCTTGTGTCAGTACCATACTGCTTTGTTTACTGCATGTATGTAGTAAGTTTTAAGATCAGGAAGTTATGAGTCCTCCAATGTTGATCTTCTTTGAAGATGGTTTTGGCTATTCAGGGCCCATTTGCAGTCAATATAAATTTGATTATTTGCTTTTCCATTGCAAGAAAGAAAGTTCTTATTTTGATTGGCATTGCATGAACTGGTAAATTCATTTTCAGTAGAATTGACATATTAACAATAAATTTTAGAATTCCAATCCACGAACATGGAATTTCCTTCTATTTATTTAGGTGTTTTTAAGTTTCTTTTAGAATTTTTTTTTTTTTAGCATTTTATACACAACTCCTTTACATCCTTGGTTAGATTTATTCCTAGTTATTTGATTCTTTTAGTTGCCAAAGTAAATGGAATACTTTTCTTGATTTCCTCCTCAAATTGCTCATTAGTAGTGTATAGAAACAATACTGTTTTTTGCATGATGATCTTGTACCCTTTGCTGAATTCATTTATCAGTTCTAGTAGCTTCATTGTGGATTTTTCAGCATTTTCTGCATATAGGATCATGCCATCTGCCAATAGGGAAAGATTCACTTCTTCCTTTCCAATTTGGATGCCTTTTAATTTCCTTCTCTTGCATAAGTGCTCTGGCTAGATCTTCCAGTAAAATATGGAATGAAAATAGTGTCAATGGGCATCCTCCTCTTGTTCCTGATCTTAGAGACAATGCTTTCAAGCTTTAACCATTAAGAATATTAGTGGTGAGTTTTCATATATTCCCTTTATCATGTTGAGGAAGTTTCCTTCAAATCCTAGTTTTCTAAGTGTTTTTTTTTTAATTGAGAAGCAGTGCTGTATTTTATCAAATGCATTTTCTGCATCAATTGAGTTGATAATGTGGCTTTCTTCCTTTGATCTGCTAACAATATTTATTACATTAATTGATTTTCTTATGTTGGACCACCCTTGCATATTGGAAAAAAAATCCCATTTGATCATGTGTGTATAATTCTTTTAATATTCTGTTTGATTTGGTTTACTCGTATTGTGTAGAGGATTTTTGTATCTATATTACTAAAGAATATTGGTCTGTAATTTCCTTTTTTTTGATATCTTTATTTGACTTTGGTATGAGAGTGATGTTGGCTTTGTAGAATGGGTAAGGAGTGTTCCCTCCTCTTTATTTATTTGCAGAAGTTTGAGCAGTTATGGTGTTAATTCTTCTTGGAATATGTGGTAAAATTCACCTTTGAAGCTTTCTATTCCTGGAATTTTCTTTCTTGAGAGCTTTTTGATTACTGATTTAATCTCCTTTGTAGTTATTGATCTTTTGAGATATCCTGTTTCTTCTTGAGTCAGTTCAAGTATTATGTGTGTTTCTAGAAATTTGTCCATTTCATAAAGATTATCTAATTTGTTGGCCTAGAGCTCTTCATAGTGTAATCTTATAATCCTTTATATTTCTGTGGAGTCAGTAGTAATGTCACCCCTTTCATTCCTGATTTTAGTTATTCATGTCTTCTCTTATTTTTTTCTTCATCATTCTAGCTAAATTTTTTAGATTTTATTGATCATTTTTAAAGAAACTACTTTTGGTTTTCTGATTTTCTCTACTGTTTTTTGGTTCTCTTTTTTATTTATCTTCATTTTACTCCTTGTTATTTCCTTCAATCTGCTCACCTTGAGTTAAGTTTGCTCTCCTTTTTCAAGATATTCCAGTTGTGAATTCAGGTCACTGATATCAGAGTTTTCTTCTTTTTTAATGTGTGCATTTAGAGTTATAATTTCTCCTCTAAGAACTGCATTTGCTGTATCCCATAAAGTTTGTTAGGTTTGGTTTTCATTTACATTCAACTCAAGATATTTTCTAATCTCCCATATGATTTCTTCTTTGATCTTTTGGTTGTGTAAAGTTGTGCTGTTTAATTTCCACATATTTGTGAATATTCCAGTTCTCTCTCTGATACTGATTTCTAGTTTAATTGCATTGTGGTCAGAGATGATACAATTATGATTTCAATATTTTTTAATTTATCAAAACTTGTTTTGTGACATAATATATGGTCAGAATGATCCATGTGCACTGGAGAAGAATGTGTATTCTGATGCTGCTGTTGGGTGCAATGGCCTTTATATGTCTGTTAGATCCAGCTGGTTTAGAGTATTGTTCATCTTCTATTTGCTTATTGATTGTCTGTCTAGATGATCTATCTATTATTAAAAGTGGTGGACTGATGTCTCCAACTATTAATGTAGCTCTGTTTATTTCTCTCTTCAAATCTATCTATATTTGCTTCCTATATTTTGGGACTTTACCATTAGGTATGTATATATTTATAATCATTATGTCTCCTTGATGAGTTTACATCTTTATGAGTATATAGTGACTTTCTTTGTCCCTGTAATAGTTTTAGATTTGAAGTCTATTTCATCTGATATTAGTATAGACCCCATCTCTTTTCTGGTTACTATTTCCATGACATATGTTTTTCCATCTTTCACTTTCAAGGTATTTTGTCTTTGAACTTGAGGCAAGTCTCTTGTAAGTAGCATGTAGTTGGGTCATACTTTTTTTTTTAATCAATTATGCCAGTGTCTCCCTTTTGACTGAAGAGTTTAATTCATTTATATTTAAAGTACCTATTGATAATACAGGATTTTCTTCTGCCAATTTGCTATTTTGTCTCTGTAAGTCTTATGAATTTTTTGACCTCAATTCTTCCATTAATGCCTACTTTCATATTTATCAGAATTTTTTTATTGCACCATCTTGATTTTCTTCCCATTTCTTTCTGAATATATTATTCATATATTTTCTTTGTGCTTGTAAGCAGGGAAAATTTAACATCCTTAATCTATGACAATCATATTGGTTTGATATCTTTTTTTTAATTTTTATTTTGAAATAAATTCAAACTTACAGTAACAGTTGCAATAATAATACAAACCCCATACACAGAACTCCAGCATACCCCAACCCCCCTCCACTGATACCCTGATCTATCAACTTTAATATTTTGTCACTTTACCATTTCTTTCTTTCCCTCCATCCCTCCCTCCCTCCCTATCATCCATCATCTATTGCTCTGTCTTCTGAACATATGAGAGCAAGTTGCACACATCCTTGAAGAAATAATATAATTCACATATACATTTTCTATGAACAAGAATATTCATTTATGTAATCACATTAAGTGTAGTTAAGAAGTTCAAGAAATTTAACATTGATATAAAGCTTACATTCTATATTTCATTTTTCTTACGTCCCAATTGTGTACTTTTGAGCCTTTTCTCCTCCATTCTTAGATCTCATCCAGGATCAACTATGACATTTAATTGTCATTATCAATTTAGACTCTCTTTTTTTCAGTTATGGAAACATATATACAGCATAAATCTTCCCATTCCAACCCCTCCCAAGAATTCCATTTAGGGGGATTAATCACACTCACAATGTTGCAATGCCATCACCTTCCCACCATCCATTACTAGAAATTTCACTTCACCTCAAACAGAAACCCTACACTCATTTCTTATTAACTCCCCAATGCCCCTTCCCCCACTTCTCATAACCCATACTCTACTTTTCATCTCTGTGATCATATTCTCTGATACTTTCTTTGTGTTTGCCATGGGGCTTAAATTTAACATCTTAAGTCTATAACAATCTTGTTTTCTTTGATACCAACTTGACTTCCGTAGGACACATAAACTATGTTCCTATACTCCTCCATTCCCCCACCTTTATGTAATTCTTGTCAAAAAGTACATATTTTACATTGAGTCCAAAACCACTGGTTTATCATTACACTTTATGTCTTTTAGATCCTGTAGGAAGTAAATAGTGGAGTTACAAATCAAAAATACAGTAGTATTGATATTTACATTTACCATGTGATCTTTACTGGAAATCTTTATTTTTTGATGTGGTTTCAGTCAATTGTTTAGTGTCCCTTCCTTTCAGCCTGAACAATTCCCTTTAGCATTTCTTATAGGACTGATCTACTGGTGATGAAGTCCCTCAGCTTTTGATTATCTGGGAATGTTTTCATCTCCTCCTCATTTTTAACCTTCAGGTGTTTGTGAATTTTCTAAGCATCTGATGGTTATTGATTTCTATTTGGATTCCATTGTGGTCAGAGAATAATTTCAATTTTTTTTTTAATTTATTGAGGCTTGTTTTATGTCTCAGCCTATGATCTATTCTGGAGAAAGTTCCATAATCACTAGAGAAGAATATGTATCCTGGTGATTGGGGATGTAATGTTCTATATATGTCTGTTAAATTTCTCTGTATCTCTTTCTCCTTTCTTTATTTCTCTATTGGTAGGGATCCCTTTAATATCTCCAGTAGGGCAGGTTTTTTATTAGCAAAATCTCTAGCATTTGTTTGTCTGTGAAAAATTTAAGCTCTCCCTCAAATTTGAAGGAGAGTTTTACTGGATAAAGTATTCTTGGTTGGAAATTTTTCTCTCTCAGAATTTTAAATATGTCATGTCACTGCCTTCTCACCTCCATGGTGGTCACTGAGTAGTCACTACTTAGTCTTATGTTGTTTCCTTTGTATGTGGTGAATTGATTTTCTCTTGCTGCTTTCAGAACTTGCTCCTTCTTTTCAGTATTTGGCAGTGTGATCAGAATATGTCTTGGAGTGGGTTTATTTGGATTTATTCTATTTGGAGTTCACTGGGCATTTATGCTTTGTGTATTTATATTTTGTAGAAGGTTTGGGAAGTTTTCCCCAACAATTTCTTTGATTACTCTTTCTAGACCTTTACCCTTCTCTTCCCCTTCTGGGACACCAATGAGTCTTAAATTTGGATGTTTTATTTTATCTATCATATCCCTGAGATCCATTTTGATTTTTTTTTATTTTTTCCCCATTCATTCTTTTGTTCTTTCATGTTCCATTCCGTGGTTCTTGAGGTCACTGAGTCATTGTTCAGCTTCCTCTAGTCTTGTACTATGAGTATCCAGAGTCTTTTTAATTTGGTCAACAGTTCCTTTTATTTCCATTAAATCATCTATTTCTTTTTATTTACACTTGCATTTTCTTCTTTATGCTCTTCTAGGGTCTTCATGTCCTTGATATCCTGTGCCATGCTCTCATTGTTTGTATTTAGTTCTTTGATTAATTGCTCCAAGTGCTGTGTCTCCTCTGATCTTTTGATTTGGGTGTTTGGGTTTGGATTATCCGTATCATCTGGTTTTTTCATATGCTTTAAAAATTTCTGTTGTTTTGGGGCTCTTGGCATTTGCTTTACATGATAGCGTTCTTTTAGGATATGAAGGATTATTCAGACACCAATCTCTAATTTGTCTGATCTACAGCTTGGTGGTGTACACTTTAACTAACCAGCAGAATGCATCCACGAGTCACCTATTCCCCTCAAGTCAGTTCTCCCCAACTTTGTCTTTGTGGTGTGTGGGGGTCTGATTCTTGCGGGGTCCAATTGGTGCACAAAGTTTGGGTGTGTTGTTGGTGCTGTCTGCCCTGAATGTGGGGTGTGTGTCTGAGTAGTTAGGGAGGCAGGGCAGCTTAATAATCAAACCTCCCAGGTGTACCTGGAGATTTAAGGCTGTTGCAAGAGTCTAAACCTTCATTTTGGTCTCTCCACAGATTGCCTTTGCCACTGACCCATCAGTCCTTGGTATTGGCATAGGTTTCCTGGGGTTTCTGGGTGTGTTCCTCTTCCCAGCATGCCCTTCTAGGGCCTCTGCTGAGGGAAGGCTGTGCAACATCACTAGTGCATGCCATCCCTCAAGGGAAGCCCTGGGCTGCCAGGCCATGCAGTGGTGTTCTCAGCATGCTATAAAGATGGCTGAAGGGTGCATGTTAATTTCCCCCTTTTCGCACTGCTCCACCTTCCCAGCTCTAGGACAATTAGCTGTGGGTGCACAGAAAGCTATTGTCCATGCTCAACATTGTAGTGTGTGCATGGTGTTGCTGGAAATGCTTCCCATCACACTGGGTCCCTTGGTGTGGCTCTGGGCTGTGGCTCCAGTGCTCGGCAGGAGCATTCCCAGCCTGCCAGGAAGATGGCTGCAAGGGGCATGGCTTTTTTCCCCTTTTGGCTCACCTCTGCCCTCCTCACTCCAAGACAACTAGCAGTGGGTGCATGAAAGGCTATCTTCCATGCCAGATATTAAGGCATTCACACAGCCTTTTCCTGCCATGCTTCACTGTGTGGTTCTCACTGTCATATTGGCAGCCACTTTTGTGTTTTTTGAAAAAGAACTAGCCCACCTCCAAATGCCAATCCATGGTTTCCCCACACTGAAGCATGGCTGCCAGGCATTCAGCAGGCTCACTCACTCATTTCAGAATGCAGACTCCCAGTTTCATCAAGTACACTTTCCCTGTGGATTTAGCAGACCTTGTCCAGCTGGTGCATCACTGGAACTGGTGTTCTGGTTCACTTTCTGGCCTCTATCTAGTATTTTTCACAGAGGTGTTTTTTTTTTTTTTTGCCCTGTCCCTCCTAGCTGCCATCTTAGGTTCTCCCAGTTTGATGTCATCTTATCTTCAGCAATATACTCATGCACCATTTCTATACCCCTTAATACCCCCATCTTTTTTATGTACTTTTAAAAAATTCTGTCATTATACATTGTGCATCCAAAACAACAGTTTTATCATTACTTTTATGTATTTGCATATTAGAACCTGTAATAATAAAGAAGTGGAGCTACATACCCCAAATAAAACACTATACAATAGTGTTTTGACATTTATAATTACCCATGTGTTTATCATTACCAGAGGTCTTTATTTCTTTATGCTGCTCTGATCCACTGTCTACTGTTGTTTTCCTATCAGTGTGAAGAACTCTCTTCAGAATTGCTTGTAGGAATTCCTGAGCTTTTATCTGGGAATATCTTAATCATTCCTCCATTTTTGAAAGAATGACTCACTGGATATAAAATTCTTGGATGGAATTGTTTCCTTTCAGCAATTTTATTATTCCATAACCCTGCCTTCTTGCCTCCATGGTTTCTGATGATAAACCAGCACTTAAACTTATTGGGATTCAATTACACATACCTTGTTTCTTTTCTCTTGAAATTTTCAGAATGCTCTTCTAATCCTTGGCATTGCACAATTTTACTATTACATGTCTCACCTTGGTTCTTTTTAAATTTATCCTGTTTGGAGTTCATTAGGATTCTTGATGTGCAAGTCCATGTATTTTGCTAAATTTGGGAAGTTTTCTGCCAATGTTTTTTGAATATTCCTTCTACCCCTTCTTCTCTTTCTTGTCTTTCTGGGAATCCCATATTCACATAAAGGCATGCTTAAGTTTTCTCACAGGTCTCACTTTTTAAAATTCTTTTTAATTTCTGCTTCTCAGCCTTAATCATTTCAATTATCTTGTCTTTGAACTCACTGCTTCTTTCTTCTGCTAGCTCCAGTCTTCTATTGAAACCATATAGATAATTTTTCATTTCAGTTATTGTGGCTTTTAACACCAGTAGCTTTGTTTGGTTCCTTTTTTAAAATTTCTATCATCTCTTTAATGATATGCTCATACTGTTCATTCATTGTTTTCCTCATCTTGTTTAGTTATTTCTCCAAGTTTCCCTTTATCTTCTTGAGAATATTGTGGATAATTTTCTTTAACACCTTTTTCAGTATGTCCAAATTCTGGTTGTCTTCATTGATGATTTCTGAACTTTTTATCATATTCATTTAGATGGGCCATTATTTCCCATTTCTATATTTGTCTTGTAATCTTTTGTTGCATAATGCCCATTTTAGTATTTTAAGGTGTTAACACCAGGATTTATTCTCTGAGCTGTATATTCCTTAAGTCTGTATGCATCTAGTGATATGACAGAGATATCCCTGAGTAACAGAGTCTAACAAAACAAAACAAAACAAACCAAAGCAATTAGCACCTTTCACAGTCTTTGCAAACTGGTTGTGCTTTGACTGGTGGTCTCCTTTGTAAATTTGACCCCCTATCAAGATCAACTTGGGGGAAATTCTAAGTGCTGGGACCTATCTTATCTGAATTTGCATGTAGCCATGGAGCCTGCTTCTCTTTTTGGGCTTGTGCTTTCTCATGGCCTTAAGAATCCCCCCACTTACAATTTACAGGACTTTGAGTTGTCTCTCTACTCCATTTAAAATAGACTTTCATCCACCTCTTGGGTTCTCTATTGGGTGAATTAATGAAGGTTTTTCTTTGCTCCAGGCTTCTTTGACTTCTTTCTTACGCTGATTTGGCTGTTTGAAAGCTGCTTCTCTGCCTTCAGGACAGATTCAGAGAGGGTGAACCCAAGACAAGTTTCCTGGTTCTGTCTTTCAGACTTTTACTGAATAGATTGGCACTGAAATACAGGCACCCCAGTATGCACAGAGGAGTTATTCTGTTCCATCTGGAACATGGTCAGTGTTGCACAATGGGTGTGCAGGCTGACTCCACACCATGCTGGGAAAGGGGTAGGAAAGTTGCCAGCAAGGGAACCAGGAGCTTCCTCTGTGACTTTTAAGGCTGCATTTTCTTGTTTTGACACTTGATCAGTTACTGCAGTGATTTAACTGTTTTCTATAGACTTGAGGGAGGGTACTACTGTTTTTAAGATTCCATTACTGTTTTTTTCTTAGGGAGGTTGGAACGATGGCTTTTCTCAGAGCCAGCTCCCAGTGAGCTGAACTGGCTAATCAAAAGCAATGATTAGTCCCCACTGCTGCCTTTCAAGAGGCTGGGGAATAGGGCCTTGTTGCCACAACAGGGAATGTAAAATCCACTGGTATTTGCCATAATTTACCAGACTCTTACTCCAGTTCTTCTTTTGATGTTGCTTAGTATTCCACTAGACTCTGAAGTTTTAAAATAGTTGGTACAGACTGTTTATGCCAGTTCAGCAGCTGTTTTGGTGGAGGGACTGTTTCCTGGAGCTTCCTGCACTGCCTCTTCTCAGAATCCCCTCTTGTGTTTACTTTTGATTCATTTTCTCTACTTTTTCTATTTTTCTAAAGTGGAAGTTTCAATTCACTTAACTTCTTTCTTCTTTTCAAATATATGCATGCAATGCTTTAAATTCCCCCCTAAGCACTGTTTTTGCTGTATCCCACAAATTTTGATAAGGTGTGCTTTCATTTTTATTTAGTTCATTATATTTTTAATTTCTCTTGAGATTTCTTCTTTTACATATGTGTTACTTAGAAGTGTGTTATATAATCTTCAAATATTTAGGGTGTTTTCCAGATTTCTCTCTGCTGTTAATTTCTATTTTAATTTCATGTTAGTCTGAGAGCATTCCTTGCATAATTTCTATTCTTTTAAATTTGCTAAGGTTTGTTTTTTGGCTGAGGATGGGCTTATATATGTAAATGTTTCATGTGATCTGGAGAAGAATGTGTATTCTGTTGGAGGAGGGAGTATTTTATAAACATCAAATTGATCCAGTTTCTTGATGGTACTGTACAATTCATTTATATCCTTACCAATTTTCTGCCTGCTTGACTTATCAATTACTGGCAGGGGGTTTTGAAGTCCTATAACAGTGAGCTCATCTATTTCTGTTTCCAGGTCTATCAGCTTTTGCTTCGTGTATTGTGATGGTCTGTTGGTAAGCACAGACACTGGAAGGATTGGTATGTCTTTATGAAGAATTGATCAGTTTATCATTATGTAATGCTCCTCTTTACATCTTATAGTTTTCCTTGCTCAGAAATTAATTTCTCTAAAATTAATATACCTGTTCCATCTTTCTGTATGATAGTGGTAGCTTAGTATATCTTCCTTCATCCATTTACTTTTAATACCTTTGTGTATTTATTTAAAGTGGGCTTTCTGTTGACAACATATATTTAGGTCTTCTTTTATATCCCTCTGATACTCTCTGTCTCTTAATTGGTGTATTTAGACCATTCACTTTTAAAGTGATTATTAATATAGCTGGGTGATTATCTATCACATTTGTAACTATTTTCTATTCATTGTCCTTTTCATATTACTTTTTTGTCTTCCCTTTTTCTGCCCATTCTGCTCTTTAACTGAGTATTTTTATGAATCCATTTTGTCTCTTCTCTTTGCATATCAATTATGAATATCTTTAGTAGTCTCCCTAGGTTTTGCAATATATATTTACAATTAATCTAAGTCTACTTTCAAATACACTATACAGCTTCTTGGGTAGTGCAGGTTTTCTTTACAATAGAATATTCCCAAAGCATCTCTTCCATTTCTTAAAACATTGCTGCAGTTCATTTCACTTTGCCTTAAGGTATTCAATATATTATTACTATTATTATTTTGAAAAAGCTGTTATCTGTTAGATCAGTTAATAAAAATAAAAGTTTTCATTTTACATCATTTATTTCTTCTCTAACACTTTTCATTTCTTATGTAATTCTGAATTTCTGTCCTATATCATGTTCCTTCTCTCTGAAGAATTTCTTGTGACATTTCTTCCAAAACAGGTCTACTGGCAACAAATTCTTTCAATTTTGGTTTGTCTTAGGAAGTTTTATTTCTCCTTCATTTTTAAAGGATAACTTTACTGGGTACAGAAATCTAGGTTGGTGGTTTTTTCTTTCAAAACTTCAAATTTATCAGTCTACCCTCATTATATTTCTGAAGAGGTCCTACGTAATTCTTGTTCTTGTTTTTCTATAGGCAAGCATTTTTTTGTTTTTTGTTTGTTTGTTTGTTTTTTGTATTCTGGCTTGTATCTTGATTTTCTACCTATCATTGCTTTCTCAATGTTTGAATATGATTTTCCCATGTATAGATATTTTGATATCTATACAGTGTTCTGGTTTGCCAAAGCTGTCATTATTCAAAAAATCATAAAAGGATAGTTTTTGTTAAGGAGATTTATTAGGTTACAAATTCATAGTTCTAAGGCCATAAAAGTGTTCAAACTAAGGCATCAACAAGAGGGTAACTTAACTGAAGAAAGGCTGATGGCTTCTGGAAAACCTCTGTCAGCTGGAAAAGTACATGGCTAGCATCTGCTGGTCTTTTTCTCCTGGGTTCTGGTTCCAAAATGTCTTTCTCCAAAATGTCTCTGAGCTTCTGTCTCTCTTAGCTTCACTTTTTCAGCTTTTCCCAGGACATTTCTCAAGAAGCATCTGAGAATCCTTTCTTAGCTTCTCTGGGGCAGACTCTGGGCTTCATCACTTGGCTTAGTATCTCCAAACATCTTTCTGACTGCATCTCCAAGTGTCTGGGTCTGTGTTGGCTCTTAGCTTCACCTGGGGGAAAACTCTGGATTACATTATCTTAGCATTTCTCCAAAATGTCTCTCTCAGCTTCTCTGAGCTCCTTCTCTCCAGTGATCTAATTAAAAGACTCTTAAAAGACTCCAGTGATCTAATTAAAACCCACCATGAATTGTCAGGCTTACGCCTCCATGGGAATTATTTAATCAAAATTTGCATTGAACAAGATTGGATTAAAAGATTATGGCTTTTCTGGGGTCCATAACAGCTTCAAACCAGCACATGCAGCTTCATGTCCTCTGAGTTTCCTTGATGTGTGATTTGTTGTTCTGTCACAAGTTTTCAAAAAATATCAGCCATTATTTCTTCTAATATTCCTATGTTCATTTTCTGTCTTTGTTTTTATCTTGCATTCTCATGACTCATATGTTACACCTTTTGGAATTGCCCCACAGCCCTTGGGTTTTCTTCTTCATTTTTTCATTCCTTTTTTCTTTTCCTTATTTCCTTACAGCTATTCTAATACACTAAAAAGTAAAAAAAAAAAACAAAAACAAAAAAAAAAACTATATAATGCATAAGAATAACCACCAAAATGACCTCTCAATGCTTTTTTAAATCTCTCAGCCACTGAAACTATTTTGTTGCATTCATTTTCTCCCTTTTGGTTGAAAAGGTCTTTCTCAATTCCTCAATCCCAGTGTTAGGCTCATCCCCAAGAGTCAGGTCCCAAGTTGCAGGGAGATTTACACACCTGAGAGTCATTTCTAACATAGACGGGAGGGCATTGAGTTTACCTGCAGAATTAGCTTAGAGAAAGTGAGGCCATATCTGAACAACAAAAGAGGTTCTCTGGGGGTGACTCTTAGGCATAATTATGAGTAGGCTTAGCTTCTCCTTTGCAGGAATAAGTTTCATAAGGGCAAGCCCCAAGATCAAGGGATGGCCTATTAAACTGGTATTCCCCACTGCTTTTGAGAATGTCAGGAATTCCTTATGTGCTGATTTGAATCTGTTATGTACCCCATAAAAGGCCTTGTTCTCTTAACTCAATCTTGTGGGGGCAGACATATTGTGGATGGGACCTTTTGATTAGATTTCCATGAAGAGGTGACCCTGCCTATCCAAGGTGGGTCTATTAGTTTACTGGAGTCCTTGAGAGACCTCAGACAGAGAGATTTCATAACTGACACAGTCACAGACACTTGGAGATGCAGACAGAAAGATGTCTGGAGATACTAAGCTAAGAGATGAAGCCAATAGTTTGCCCGAGAGAAGTATAGGGAGACTGCAGAGAAGTAAGATATGTATCAAGAGTTTTCACTCAGGGAATGAAAAGGTTACACCCAAAGAGGTCAGCATCTCAGCATTTAAAAATATCCATAACAACTCAGGAATAGATGTGACTGTCTTAAGAGCTTACATTCTAGAAACCTTTACAATAAGCCTTCCCCTGATAACCTCTGCTCTCAAATTCAGTTCTCAGAGTTTGCACATTATAGGTAGTCCATATTAGTGACGTGTTATAAGGTTTGTCTTTTTGATTCTGGCTTGTTTCACTCCACATACTGTCCTCATGGTCCATTCACCTAGGTGTTAGTATATTTGTCTTTTGGTTTCTGGCTTATTTCACTCAGCATAGTGTCCTCAAGATTGATTCACCTATTTGCATGCCTCACAACTTCATTCTTTCTTGCTGCCACTCAATATTCCATTTATGTATACACTAACATTCACCCTTCCGTTCATCAGTAGATGTATACTTAGTCCACCTCCATCCATTGCAAACCCTGAATACTGCCCCCAGAAACATCAGTGTGCAAAATCCATTCATGTTCTGCTTTCAGTTCTTCCAAGTATATACCTAAAATGGGGTTGCAGGATCATATGGCAACCCTAGACTTGGCCTCCTGTGGAAGCAACACACTGCCCTCCAGATGTCCTGCAACATTTCTCTACCTACCAACAGTAATTATGTACATCCCTCTCTCCACATTTTCTCTAGCACTGTATTTTTCTTTTTATTTTAAGCAGTTTTATTGACACAACATAAAATCCATCCTATGTAACAATCAATGGCTTCTTGTGTAGTCACAGTTATGCATTCACCACTGCAATCTTCATGAGATCATTTCCATTTCTTCTGCAATGAAAGAAGAGGGGAAAGATGAAGAATAAAAACAAAAATAAAATGAAATAAAAAGGAGAAAAAATAACAATAACACCAAGTCCCAAACCCATCCCTCATATCCCTCTCTTATTGATATTTAGTTTTTTTATATTGTTTTTGTTATATTTCATGGAAGTACATTACAATGCTAGTGTTAACTATAGACTAATTTGCACCAATTATATTTTTTCCATATAACATCCCATTTTCAACACCTTGCAACGTTGACATTCATCTGTTCTCCTACATGAATGTTTCATGTAAAAACTTTCTTATATTTGTGCATTTAATCAACGTCATTGTCTACTCTACATTTTGCTAAGTTATGCAGTCTAGTCCTTAATAACATCTATCTTTCCTTCTGGTGTCATACATGCCCCTAGCTTTCCTCTTTCAACCATACTCATATTCAATTTTGTTTGGTGTACTTACTATGTTGTGCTACCATCAGGTAATATTGTGCTATCCATTTTTGGATCTTTACAATCAATCCTGTTGAATATTCTTTACTCCTTCAGCATCAAATGCCAAATATCTACCCTCTTTCTGTCTCCTAATAACTTGTGTTCTCAACTTTAACTCTCAAATTTCACTCATTAATGTTAGTACATACTAGTGAGACCATAGAGTATTTGTTGTTTTGTTTCTGGTTAACTTTGCTCAACATAATGTCCTCAAGATTCAGTCACACTGTTATATGCTTCTTGACTTTATTCTGTTTTATAGCTGTGTAACATTCCATCATATGTATATATGTCTAACATTTTGTCTTTTGATGCATCCCATTGGTTTTGATATGTTGTATTCTCATTTTCATGCATCTCCAGATATTTACTGATTTCTTCTTTGACACACTGATTGTTTAAGAGTGTGTTGTTTAACCTCAATATATTTTTGAAAGTTTTGGTTCTTTGGTAGTTATTAATTTCCATGTACATTTCATTATGGTCAGAGAAAGTGCTTTGAATAATTTCAATCTTTTTAAATTTATTGAGACTTCTTCTGTTCCCAGCATATGATCTATCGTGGAGAATGTTCCATGAGTGCTAGAGAAGCATGTATATCCTGGTGTTTGGGCAAGCAATGATCTATATTTGACTGTCAGGTGTAATTCATTTATCTCATTTTTAAGGTTCTCTAATTACTTATTGGTCCTCTATCTGGTTGTTCTGTCTATAGAAAAGAGTGGTGTATTGAAGTCTCCCACTATTATTGTAGAAACATCTATTGCTCCTTTCAGTTTTGCCAATGTTTTCCTCATGTACTTTGGAGCTCCTTGATTGGATGCATACATATTTATGATTATAATTTCTTCTTGGTGAATTGTCCCTTTTATTAATATATAATGTCCTTCCTTGTCTCTTATGACATCTTTGCATTAATTTTTTTTTGGTCTGGTATTAATATAGCTACCCCTGTTTGCTTTTGGTTGTAGCTTGCATGTAATGTTTTTTCCATCCTTTCACTTTCAGTCTATTTGTATCTTTGGGTCTAAGATGAGTCTATTGTAAACAGCATATTGATGGATCATACTTTCTTTTTTAACCTGTTATCCTAGTCTGTATCTTCTAATTGGGAAGTTTAATCTACACATATTCAAAGTTATTATTTTGAATTGGTTGAACCAACATTCAGTACTTGAACCAATCATCTTATCCTTTGGTTTTTATTTGTCAGATATATCTTTTCCATCCCTTTCTTTTTCTCTTTTATGTTACACTTACTAATATTCCTCAATTCTGTGCCCTTCCTCAGACTTCTCTTCTCTCTTTTTTTTCAAGTGATAGACCTTCTCCCTTTACTATTTCTTGCAGGGCAGGTCCCTTGTTAACAAATTTTCTCTGCATTTGTTTGTCTGTGAAAATGTTAAAATCTCCCTCACTTTTGAAGGACAGCTTCACTGGGTAAAGAACTCATGGCTGGCAATTTTTCTGTTTCAGAGTCTTAAATATGTCATACCACTGCCTTCTCACCTCCATGGTGCACTCTGAGTAGTCAGTACTTAGTCTTATGTGGTCTCCCTTGTATGTGGTGAATCAGTTCTCTTTTGCAGCTTTTAGGACTTTCTCCTCTTCAGCATTTGACAATCTGATTAGTATGTGTCTGGGAGTGTGTCTATTTGGACTTATTCTATTTGGAGTTTGTTGGGCTTCTTTGATTTCTATATTTATGTCTTTTATAAGGGTTGGGATGTTTTCCCCAACTGTCTCCCCAAATATTCTTCTTAGCCCCTTACTCTTTTCTTCTCCTTCTGGGACACCAACGATTCTGATATTTGCATGCTTCATGTTGTACATCATTTCCCTGAAATCTGATTCAAATTTGTTTACTTTTTTTCACCATTTGTTCTTTTGTGCATTCACATTCAATTGCCCTGTCTTCTAGGTCACTTATTCTTTCTTCTGCCTCTTCAAATCTGCTGTTGTGTGTCTTTAGTATATAGATTCAGATTGTTCAGATACCATACAACTATCCAAAGATCCAAAGTGTACAATCAGTTGCCCACGGCACCATCATACAGCTCTGCATCCATCAACACAATTAATTTTTTTCAATTTTTAGAACATTTTCACTACTCCAGAAAAGAAATAAAGACAAAAAAAAGGAAACTCAGATCCTCCCATACCCCTAATCACACCCTCCCCATTATTGATTCATAGTTTTGGTATAGTACATTTGTTACTGTTGATGAAAGAATGTTAAAATACTACTAACTGTAGTATATAGTTTACAATAAGTATATATTTTTCCCTATATGCTTCTCTATTATTAAGTTCCAGTTGTAGTGACATACATTTCTTGTAGTTTGTGAGAGAGATTTCTAATATTTGTATAGTTAATCATGGGTATTGCCCACCACAAGATTCACTGTTTTATACATTCCCATCTTTTAACCTCCAACTGTCCTTCTGGTGACATATGTGACTCTGAGATTACCCTTTCCATTACCTTCAAACACCTTTCAGCACTGTTACTTATTCTCATAACATGCTACAATCACCCCTGTCTATTTCCAAATGTTTAAGTTCACCCTAGTTGAACATTCTGCTCATAATAAGCAACTGCTCCCCATTCTTTAGCCTCATTTCTATATTCTGGTAACTTGTATTTCATGTCTATGAGTTTGCATATTATAATTAGTTCATATCAGTGAGACCCTGTAATATTTGCCTTTATGTGTCTGTCTTATTTCACTCAATATAATGACCTCAGGGTTTCTTCATCAACCCATTTCTTTTAAGATTGTTTTGTTCACACGCTATACATTCCATCCTAAGTAAATGTTCTAGTTTGCTAATGCTGCTGGAATGCAAAACACCAGAGATGGATTGGCTTTTATAAAGTGGGGTTTATTTGGTTACACAGTTACAGTCTTAAGGCCATGAAGTGTCCAAGGTAATACATCAGCAATTGGGTACCTTCACTGGAGGATGGCCAATGGTGTCTGGAAAACCTCTGTTAGCTGGGAAGGCATGTGGGTGGTGTCTGCTCCAAAGTTCTGGTTTCAAAATGGCTTTCTCTCAGGACATTCCTCTCTAGGCTGCAGTTCTTCAAAAATGTCACTCTTAGTTGCACTTGGGGTATTTGTCCTCTCTTAGCTTCTCTGGAGCAAGAGTCTGCTTTCAACAGCTGTCTCCAAACTGTCTCTCATCTGCAGCTCCTGTGTTTTCTTCAAAGTGTCCCTCTTGGCCATAGCAAGCTCACTCCTTCTGTCTGATCTTATATAGTGCTCCAGTGAACTAATCAAGGCCCATGCTACATGGGTGGGGCCACACCTCCATGGAAACTATCCAATCAGAGTCATCACCCACAGTTGGGTAGGGCGCATCTCCATGGAAACACTCAAAGAATTACAATCTAATTAACACTGATAGGTCTGCCGACACAAGATTACATCAAAGATAATGGCATTTGGGGGGACATAATACATTCAAACTGGCACAGTAAACAATCATTGGTTCTCAGTATAATCACATATTTATGTATTGAGCACCATCACCACTCTCTATATAAGGACATCTCCATTTCCTCCACAAAGATGGAGGAGGAGTCAAAGAAGGCAGAGAGGCAAAAGAAAAAGAAAAGATAAAGAGAGAAAAACAAGCAAACAAATAAAAAAAACTTGATAGCTAGAAAGTGACAAAAGGAAAGATAGCATTAACCTAAAGTAGAATAAAGAGTCAGACAACATCACCAATGCCAGGAGTCCCATACCCTTCCCCTATTCCCTACCCCCCCATATGCATTTAGCTGTGGTATATTGCCTTTGTTACATTAAACGAAGCATAATACAATGTGTCTGTTAATTCTAGTCTCCAGTTTGCCTTGATCGCATTTTCCTCCCAATCTCACCCTCTTTTTAACACCTTGCAATGTTGACATTCATTTGTTCTACCTCGTGTAAAAACATATTTGTACCTTTTATTACAATCATTGAGCACCCTGGGTTTCCCTGGGTTACACAGTCCCAGTCTTTATTGTTCATCTTTTGTTCTTGTGTCCCACATGGGCCCAGCCTGCCTCTTTCAACGATACTCATAGTCATCTTTGTTCAGTGTACTTACATTGCTGTGCTACTATTTCCCAAAATTGTTTTCCAAACCCCTCACTCCTGTTTTTTCCTTTCTGTCTGCAGTGCTTCCTTTAGTGTTTCCTGTAGAGCAGGTATGTTGTTCACAAACTCTGTCATTTTCTGTTTATCAGAGAATATTTTAAGCTCTCCCTCATATCTGAAGGATAGTTTTGCCAGATATAGGATTCTTGGTTGGTGTTTTTTTTCTTTCAGTATCTTAAATATATCACCCCACTTCCTTTTTGCCTCCATGGTTTCTATTGTGAAATTCACACATAGTCTTATCAAGCTTCCTTTTTATGTGATAGATTGCTTTTCTCTTGCTGCTTTCAGGATTCTCTTGTTATCTTTGATGTTTGATAATCTGATTATTAGATTTCTTGGTGTAGGCCTATTCAGATCCATTCTGTTTGGGGTATGCTGCACTTCTTGGAGCCATAATATTACGTCTTTCATAAGAGATGGGAAATTTTCATTGATTATTTCTTCTATTATTTCTTCTGCCCCTTTTCCCTTCTCTTCTCCTTCTGGGACACCAATGACATGTAAATTCTTGCTTTTCATTAAGTTCCCAGAGACATTGCTTATATTTTTCCATTCTTTTCTCTATCTGTTCTTTTGTGTGTAGGCTTTCAGGTGCCTTGTTCTCCAGTTTCTGAGTGTTTTCTTCTGCCTTTTGAGATCTGCTGTTGTATTTTTCCAGTGTATCTTTCATCTCTTGTGTTGTGCCTTTCATTTCCATAGATTCTGCCAGTTGGTTTTTTGAGCTTTCAATTTCTACCTTATGTACATCCTGTGTTTTCATTATATGGTTCAGTTCTTTCACCATATCTTCCCCAAACTTTTTGAATTGACTTACTATTAGTTGTTTCAATTCCTACATCACAGTTGAAGTGTAAGTTTGTTCCTTTGACTGGGCCATAACTTCATTTTTCTTAGTCTAGGTTGTAGTTTTCTGTTGTCTAGGCATGATTTCCTTGGTTACCCGAATCAGGTTTTCCAAGACCAGAACAGGCTCAGGTCCCAGAAGGAAGAAATATTCAGCATATGGTTTTCCTGAGGGTGTGTCTTAGAAAATTGGTACACCCTGTGGTGCCTCAGATCACTGTGCTTTTCTGCCCACCAGGTGGTGCCTGTTAGCCTGTAATTTTTGACTAGTGTAAGGAGATGTGGCTGTTTTTCCCCAGGCTCTGTGGCCTGGTTCAGAATGGAAGGCAGGTAGTAGAGCAGGACCTCACCCCTTTCCTCTTAGAGAAGATAGACGCCCTAGTGGGGGGTCATTAGCATTTAATGGTCTCTCTCTTCCTGTGCTATCTCCATCCTGGTCTGGGTCACAGCATTGGGAACTGAAAGTGGCTGAAGCTTTCTCCACTGTGCCAAAAAAGAAACAGAAAGTCCCCCTCAGAGCTAGTCTGAGGTGACCCTCTGGCTATCCAAGGTCAGTGGTCACCCAAAGACTCTGTCTGCTTGTTGGGGATTCATACCTCATAATGAGCAGTTTGCACTCACTAATTAAAACCCCAGTTGGAGCTCAGCTGAGCTATATTCATTTGTTGGGAGAGAGCTTCTCTCTGGCACCATGAGGCTTTGCAGCTTGGACTGTGGGGGGAGGGGTGTCCTGACTTGGATCTGCAGTTTTTACTTAAAAATTTTATGCTGTGACCTCAGGCATTCCTTGCAATTCAGGTTGGTGTATGATGAGTGGGTGGTCATGTTTGTCCTCCTGCAGTTATTCCAGATTATTTACTAGTTATTTCTATTTTTTCAGTTGTTCCAGGGGGCTACTTAGCTTCTACTCCTCACTATGCTGCCATCTTAGATCCTCCTTTTGTGTATTTTTAATTTGAACTACAGTATCTTCATTTCTGTAAGATCTGCTATCTTTCCATTTACTCTATCAAATTCTTCTTTACACTCTTTTAGTGTCTTCCTGATGTCCTTTTTGTCAATAGCCAACCCATTGAAGTTGTTTTGGAGATTTGTAAGTACTTATTTGATTAGTTATTCCAAGTTCTGTGTCTCTTCCTGCTTTTAAATTTGGTCATCTGGCATGGCCATATCTTCTTGGATCTTCATATGATTTGTGATTTACTTTTGCTTTCTTGATATTTGCTTATCTTAATAAGGTTATTTTGGGAGATGCATGTCTATTTGGACATCTGTATAAAATTAGGCAGAAATGAAATTATCCAGAGTGCACTTTCCCTGTCTTCCCAGAAGATGGTGCTCTTTGGCCACTTCTTCCCCTTAACCCTGCTTTTCCCTGACTGTGGCTGCACATTGGGTGAGTTCCAAACCAGGCAGAAATCCAATCAGTGCAGCAATTCTCTATTTGGACTGGAGACTGCCAGCCACAGGGTTAGGGGGTACACACTGTGTAGTCTGGTGGGGAATCCACTTGAGGGCATGGTCAGTCTGATGATTCCCAGACTTCCAAGTGGATAAATCTCTGGCTGTGGGCCTGTGAGTTTCACCTCCCCCAACCCTCAGCCATCTCAGAAATGTCCTGCTTTTAGTCAGCACACAAGAATCCTGCCCACCATGCACCTGCAGACCTCTGGAATTGGGGAGGGGAACTTAGTGCTTCCATGTGACACTCTTCCTTGTCCCTGCCTCTCCACCTGCACATGCCATGGACCTCAGTGGAGAAGGGATGCAGGCAACAGAACACAGACTGTCTCTCTTGTCTGCTAATTGATCATCTCTGCTCAGTGCTGCATCCCCTCTCCTCCTGAGGGGAAGGACTCCAGTCCTCCCCAAAACCAGGTGCCTGCAGTGACCTGCCTCAGGATTGAGTGGTAGGCACTTCACAATGACAGCAAGGTCTCTGTGTATGGTTAACAGAAGGCTGTTGGTCCCTGAGTCCCCTCACAGTAGCTCCTGTCTGCATGAATGAGAAGAGCTATCTCCCCAGATTTTGTGGAGATGGGAGTGCACACTATAAAGCTCCTCCCTTGCCTGCTCTGGCCAGCACATAACTGCCAACCTCTGAGGTGGTCATGATTGAATAAACTCACCCCATCCTTTCAGTCATAATTTCTCTGCTTTTTCATCCAGGTCCCCCCTATATATTGTAGAGGTCTTCCTCTGGCTGCTTATACCCTAAAGCTGCTATCATAGTTGTATTCTGCTTTTTCCTTAGTTATTCCATGGGGGTGAAGATGGTCTGCCTCTCCTATTCCACCATCTTCCCAGAAAACCATGCAATCTGTTAAGTTTTTACCCTTTAGGAGAGAAGGAAGGGTCGTGTGGGTGACTTTCATCTGCTTTGGAGGTAGCACAACCGTGTGGACAGAGCTGTGGCTATGAAATCATAGTAAACTGAGCTGGAATCCCAGATCTAACATCTATTCACTTGCAACCTTAGAAAATTTCCTCAAACACTCTCAGCTGTCAGTTTTCCCATGGTTTTGAGGCTAGAAATCCAAAATCGAGGTTGTCAGAAAGATAATGCCCTGTTCCACTTTACTAAAGCTGCAATTATGCAAAATACCAGAAATTGATTGGCTTTTATAAAGGGGATTTATTAGATTACAAACTCACAGCTCTAAGTCCATAAGTGTCCAAACTAAGGCATCCACAAGAGGATACCTTCACTGAAGAAAGGCTGGTGGTGTCCAGGATACCTCTTGTCAGCTGGAGAGGCATATGGCTGGCATCTGCTGGTCCTTTGCTTCCAGGTTCTGGTTTCAAACTCTCTTTCTCCAAAATGTCTCTGGGCTTCTGTACTCTCTTAGCTTCTATCTCTCAGCCAATGTGCATCCTTGCTTGCTCTACAAGAGTGTTTCTCTCTAAGCATCTAGGGGTCCTCTCTTAGCTTCTATGGGACAAACTCTGGGCTTCATCTATTAGCTTACAATCTCCAAATTTCTTATTTGCTTCTCCAAGCATCTCCAAGTGTCTGGGCCTGTGTTGGATCTCAGCTTTCTTAAGGATTTCACTGATCTAATTAAGACCTACTGTGAATGTGTGGGGTCACACCACCATGGAAATAATCTAATCAAAAGCATCACTCACAGTTGGTTGGGTCACATCTCTATGGAAACAACCTAATCAAAAGCTCCCACTCACAATAAGTCTGCATCAAAAGACTGGATTAAAAGAACATGTCCTTTACTGTGGTACGTAACAGTATCAAATTGGCACATACCTCTCTCTCACAAAGTCTATAACATTCTGGTCCTGGCTGCCATACCCCTGCCTCACATCACATGGTACAGTCCTCTCCTCAGTTTTTTTTTTTTTATTTATTTTTAATAGTGGCCATTTTAGTAGGTGTTTTCAGGAATACTGTTGGTTGGGGCTTGGCATATTGGCCAAATGCAATATCTGGCTGAAGCTTGTGTAAGAGTAACCTCCAAAATGACCTCTAGACTCCATGTGAAATTTCCTAGCCACTGCAGCTTTATTTGTTTTATTTCTTTTCCCCTTTTTGGCCAAGAAGGCATTGTTGATCTCACAATACCAGGCCAGGCTCATACCCGGGAGTCATGTTCCACATTGCCAAAGAGACTAACAACCCTGGAAGTCATGACCCATGTAGGGGAAGAGTAAGGAGTTTATTTGCTGAGTTTGTCTTAGAGAAAGAGAAGCCATGTCTGAGAAACAAAAGAAGTTGTCTGGTGGTAAATCTTAGTCATAATTATAAGTAGGCTTAGCTTCACTCATAGATAAATAAGTTTCATAAAGTTAAGCCTCAAGATCAAATGCTCAGCTTATTAAATTAGGAGTCCCTAATGCTTGTAAGAATGTCAGGAATTCCTTGGGTAGGGTAGTTTAAGAGTTCCACATTTTTTCTCCAGTCCCCCAAGGGACTTTGCAAATACCTTTTCATTTTCTGCCCAAAATACTCTGGGAGGTATTGGGGTATTATATTAACCTGTGTGGAATAACAAGATCTCATTCCCTATTCTATGTTCCATGTAATTATGTTGTTTAAATAAACTGACCAGATAAGTTAAATTAGATAGTGTGCTATGGAAAATTTAAAGCTTGAACAAAATAAACATCTCTTCCTTTGGTCTCACACAGAAGTTGAAGTTTTAAAATACAGACACTAGCCTCTTTTATCCTGTATTCTGATTTACCTTAGTCCTAACCAGAATGCTGTCATTCATATCTCTAACTGAAGTGTGATCTCTGTTTCAGCTTCTTTACCAGTTGCTGTATGGAGTAATTTTGACATTCAAAGCTGTAGAATTTTAACTCTGTGTCCCAGGTGTCACACAGTTATACAACATTCCAGGGAATTATCAGGTTATTTGCAAATAGCACAGCATCTCAGAATTTAGAAATTAAAGTTACAAGTTAGGAATAAATATGACTGATTTAAGAGATTACAATCTAGGCCCTAATTTACTTATAAGCATTTTCTAAATGAAGTTATTTTCAGAAATAAAAACATTTGATAGTTGACTTATATTTGGTCATCATCCACCAGCCATAGCAGAAGTTTGGTCCTGCCTCAAATTTACAAATTTACCAGGGTTATGTTAATTAACAGGTAAGACAATTTATATACTCAACTTGCTCCTCTCTCTTTTTAAAAAAAGTTTTATTCACACACCATAAAATCCTTCCTCAGTGTACAATCAATGACTCTTGGTAAAATCACATAGTTATGCACTCACCAGTATAGCCAATAAGAAAACATTCTCATTTCTTCTGAAGAAAAAAATCCCATAACACTTATATCCCCTTATTTTTGACATTTTGGTTTGGTATAGTGTCTTTGTTACCGTTGATGAGAGAGTATTACAAAGTTACTGCTAATTATAGAACTTAGTTTACAGTATTTGTATTTTTTCCTATCTAATGCCTTATTATTAACACCTTGTGATAGTGGCATACATTTGTTCTATTTCATGTAAGAACTCTCATATTTATACAATTAACCACCGTCATTTTCCCTTCTGTGTTTTGATAAGTTATACATTCTAACTTTATATCCTCTAGATTTCCTTCTGGTGACATATGTGACTCTAGCTTTCCTCTTTCAACCATACACACACTGCTTTAATTACACTTACCATCTGTGATGGTTAAGTTCATGTGTCAACTTGGCCAGGTGATGGTGTCCAGGTGTCTGGTCAAGGAAGCACTGGCCTAACCATTACTGCAAGGAAATTTTGCCTGGTTTATTAAATCATTAGTCAATTGACTGCAGCTGTGACTGATTTCATTGTTGAAGACCATGAGAGAATTCAATCAGTTTGATTTAATCCATTCAGTTGAAGACTTTTAAGGAAGAGAGAGAGACGACCTTTACTACTTCTTCGGCTAGCCAGTGAAGCATTTCCTGAGGAGTTCATCGAACACTTTCTTCGGCGTTGCCAGTTCACTGCCTGCCTTATGGAATGTAGACTCATGCATACCCACAGTTGCATAAGACACTTTTATAAAATCTTATATTTATAGATATATCTTGTTGATTCTGTTTCCCTAGAGAACCCTAACTAATATACCATTTAACTTGCCATCTATTCCTTCTTTGGGCATCATCACTTCAGCCATTTTATATATATTTTCCAACAAGGTATGGTATTCAAATGGGAGTACTGGGGGAAAGGACTGCAGAGGTGAGCCTAGAGATGGGGCAGGAAAGGAGAAACCACACATTAGCTAGAGAGGTTCTGTTTCTTCATAAGATAAGGCACTGACAGAAATTTCTTAGGTAAAAGGCTGCATAAGAATTTCTTGCCATTTACAAAAAGAGATGTCATCCATAATTGGTCCATATCTAGGCTCAATTAGGTAGACCCTGAAAATTTAAGAACTGATCCCTCAAAGCTACATTATTACCAAAAACAATTATAATTCATTCTGAGGCCTTATGGCACATTAGGAAAAGAGGGAAGAAAACAGTCTGGACACAAAAGGGCATCAGACGTTGCTTGTTTTCCACTTGTCAAAGACAGTGGGCCACTTAACGAGCATCAGCAAAAAGATAGTGCTGGCTCAGAAATCCAAATTCTCTTGATAGTAGATGACCATGAGGGATGTATCTTTTTTCCCCTTTGCATTCATGCACAATTTTAGAAATGCTACCAGCAACAGTCATAAAGAGCATATAGAAGTCCTCACCTATGGCTATGCCTACAGCTCTTCAAAGGGAAAGCTATTTAATGTTCTCAATAACAGCAATCTCTTCGCCAGCACAGTGCAGTGTCAAACCATTCAGATAAATACTTTCAGTTTTCAGTAAGGGAGGCAAGACATCCCTCTTGCTGGTCAGGTGGTTGACTGACAGGGTCCTCCTACAAAGAGTCAGCTCCCGATTGTGGTTCCCAGCTGCCAAGAGCTTCTGTTTAATGGAGGTGGCATACTGGAATTTGTCATAAATCTCCACACTCAGCAGTTTCCTGGTTTCTTTGAATTTGGCTGTAACATTGGCTGTCCACTCAACTGCATGAGCTCTGAATTCTCCCACCTCTTCCTTTGTCTTTTCTTATATCACTCTGAGCCAGTCTCTAGTCATGCTCAGAGCAGCAGCGAAGTAAACAAGCCCTATGAGGATCCAAAGCCACACCATAGGCTTATAGAAGTCTAGATATTCAATATCTGATCCACCTGCAGCATAGTCATCAAATCCAATGGTTGTTAAAGTGATAACCACAAAATAAATGGCATCCAAAGCACTAAACATTCTATGTGCTTGAATGTGATCACAGGCAGAGCAACAAAAGAGCACACAGCCAGAGTGTAAATATGATTGTTGAGATGATGCGAATCTTTAACATTCCACTTAATAAATGTATCTTCTACTTTTGCAACTCCTTTTCCAAATATGGACCCTAGTTGATCTCCAACTCCAGTCAAAAGGAAAACAAAGAGGGAAATTCCTAGTAAGGCATAGATGATACAGAATGTTTTCCCCCTTCTGTGCATGGCGAGATGTTTCCAAATCCTATGGTTGTAATAACAGTGCCAGCAAAGAAGGAACTTCCCAAATCCCAGGGTCTGATTTGATTGGAGGTGTTTCCTAACGATATAATCCCCACATTTATTGCTGCCACTATTAGCAGGGTGAGTTCGTCCAACACGGTCGAATTGACACAGGAGTGTTGGGACACGAATGGTTGCTTCTGGATTACAATGGTGGTCCTCTGTGAAATGTCGTGAGGCTGCTCCAACGCTTTGAACACAGTGGCTCCGAGGATCAGATAGAGGATGATCACCAAGAAAATCATGGAGACTGTCTTCCATTTCAGAACATTAATGGTTGTATCACTCTCCACCTGGGAAGGAAGCACTGCGTGTTTCATGGAAAACGAGAGCCTCGGTTTGGAGATCTGAGCGGCAGATTTAGGATACAGCAACTCAGGTACCACCATTCTTATTTGACTGCGCACTCCGAGCTGCATGGGCGGGCATTTTCTCTGACTTTGTTTTACAAGGTGGGGAGAGCAGGCTGGACGCAGGAGAAGAAACAAAATCGAGGGAAGGGGGGGACACCAGCGTGTTGGGCAGAGGGCGAGGCAGAGGCCAACTTGGGCCTGTGACTGGGCCCGTGTCACCTGAGAGAGTGAGGGCGCCCGAGGTCCCACCCCCACTCACAGCCGCCACCGTGCACTCATCTGGTGGCTCAGAGCTTGCCCCACCCTGGCACACTGCGGTGCAGGGGCAGTCGGTGAAGCCTGAGCAGCCATGTGCCCCAGCGTCTTTGTGCGCCAACCTCGCTCAGCCCCTCTTCCTGTGTCTTTGTGTGTCTCCCCTCCCAAAGCCCTCGGTATCTTGCCGGGGGTGGGGTCGGGGGGTGGGAGGTGGTATGTGTCACAGTCATGGGGCCCAGGCACTCTTCTCCCCACAGCTCAGCCACCCTATACTGCTCTCCCTTCCTCGCTCTCTCATTTTTGAAGGACAGTTTTGCTGGATAAAGAGTCCTTGGCCTTGGTTGGCAGTTTTTCAATTCCTGTATCTCATTTGAAGTGTAAGTTGGTTCCTTTGTATGGACGTATACACTGTGATTTGTAATTTTTGGTTGTTTAGGTATCTAGTTTCCTTGATTATGCCAATCAGATTTTCTCAGATGAGGTTCCAAGAGGAGACTATTCAGTTGTCAGGTTTCCCTAAGGGTGAGAGACTCAACAGATTGTCAGGTGTTCCAGTGAGGCCTCTAGACTCTGGGCTTTTCCTATCCTGCCCAGCAGGTGCCACTTGTCAGCCTGCAGCTCCCCATCAGTGTAAAGAGGTGTGGGGTATTTAATTCTCAGTAGACCCTGTCCCAACCAATGTCTGAGGTGTCAGAAGCCAAGCTTAGGCTGTTTCTGTTCCTTCCCCTTGAGGCCCTTGGGTCTGAGTTCTCTGAGGGAGGGCAGCCACTTGAACTGGGCCCTGCCCCCTTTTCTAAGGGATGATAAGCCCTTTAGGTAGTTGTCTTTTACACTTTAGTTTTTCCTTTGATTCTATATCTTAACTCCACCTTTGCCTGGGTCTGTGCTGACAATTGAATCTGCCTGAGGCTTTCTCTAATAAGCTACACAGAATGAGAGAAAAAAAGAGGGAAAAAGCAAGAAGCCCCTTTTCAAAGCCAGTCTGCAGCCCTCCAGTTCACCAGTCAAGAAATGGAGTTGCTAACAGTTCTGTTAGCCCCTTTTCTTGGAGCACAGCCCTTTTCCAGTACTCTGTGCTCAACGGACACTAGAAGACTCTGCTTTTATTTATTTATATATATATATATATATTTCCCATCATCTCAGCCTCCTCTCTTCCAGAATAAACCTCTGGGTTCTTTTCCTGCTTGCTCCAGGTTTATCTGTGCTTGAATCATGTATTCAAGTAATCCAAATTTGTTAATTAAAACTGCAATTGGAGCTTCATTGGGTTACATTTCCTTGATCCTGGCAGAGACTGCTTCCCTTTCCCACAGCAAAGTTTTGCAATTCAGCCTACTCTGCCAGTGGGGAAGGGGCACCAGCTCCACAGTTTAGGGAGCTTTACTTACAGCTCTATGCTGCAATTTCAGCCATTCCACCCATTCCTGACTGGTGTACAATCTTGTCTGGTCACAGATGTCCCCCTATCAGTTATGCCAGACTATTTTCTAGTTGTTCCTGGCTATTTACTAGTTGCTTTAGGGGACTAACTAAATTCCACACTTCACTATGCAGCCATCTTGCCCTGCCTCTGGTCTATTGATTTTATTGATTTTCACAAAGAACCAGCTTCTGGTTTTGTTGATTCCCTCTGTTTTTTACACGTTCTCAATCTCACTTATTTCTGTTCAAGTCTTTGTTACTTCTTTCCCTTTGTTTGCTTTGGCATTAGTTTCTTGTTCTTTCCCTAGTTCCTCCATGTGAGCAGTTAAGTCCTTGATTTCTGCTTTTTTTTTTTTTTAATATAAGCATTTAGGGCAATAAATTTCCCTCTCACATTGACTTTGCTAAATCCCATAAGTTTTGATATGTTGTTTTCTCATTTTCATTTGCCTCTAGATATTTAATGATTTCTCTTTAATTTCTCCCTTGACCCACTGGTTGTAAAAAGAGTGCGTTGTTTAGCCTCCATGTATTTTAAAATTTTCCCACCATCCACCTGTAATTGATTTCCAACTTCATTCCATTATGATCCAAGGAATTAGTTTGTACAATTTCATTATTTTTACGTCTATCGAGACCTGTTTTATGACCCAACATGTGGTCTATCCTGGAGAGTGATCCTTGATCACTTGAGAAGAATGTATACCCTGCTGTTATAGTGTGTGATGTTCTGTAAATGTCTGTTAATTTTAGTTCATTTATCAGATTATTTAAGATCTCATTTCCTTATTGATCCTTTGTCCAGATGTTCTATCCATTGATGAGAGTTGTGTATTGAAGTCTCCAACTATTAAAGTAATGGTGTCTACTTCTCCCTTCAGTGTTGTCAGTGTTTGACTCACGTATTATGGGGCATTCTGGCTAGGTGCATAAATATTTAATATTGTTATTTCTTCTTGATGTATTGTCCCTTTTATTAATACATAGTGGCCTTCTTTGTTTGCTGTTTGTGTGAAATATCTTGTTCCAACCCTTCAGTTTCAATCTATTTTTGTCTTTGGGTTTAAAGTAAGTCTCATTAAGACAGCATATCAATGGAACCTACATTTTTATCCATACTCCCAGTCTGTGTTTTTTGATTGGGGAGTTTAATCCATTAACATTTAAAGTTGCTACCATAAAGGCAGTACTTTATTCCACTATTTTGTCCTTTAGACTTTATATGTCATATCTTACTATTTTCTCTCTCTTTTTACCCTTTTAATTAACCTTACTGATAATCTTCATTTCTACACTCTCCTCCTAACCTTCCTGTAAAGCAGATCTCTTATTCAGGAACTCTCTCTGTATCTGTTTAACTGTAAATATTTTAAACTGTCCCTCATTTTTGAAGGACAGTTTTGCTGGATATAGAATTCCTGGTTTTCAGATTTTCTCTTTCAGTATCTTTAATATATCATACCACTGTCTTCTCATATCCATGGTATTCCATTTTGCTAATGCTGCCCTTTTGCCAAACACCAGTGATGGATTGGCTTTTATTAAGGGGGTTTATTTGGTTATACAGTTACAGTCTTAAGGCCATAAAATGTCAAAGGTAATGCATCAACAATTAGGTACTTTCACTGGAGGATGGTCAATGCCATCCAGAAAACATTTGTTAGCTGAGAAGGCACATGGCTGGGGTCTGCTCCACATTCTGATTTCAAAATGGATTTCCCCCAAGATGTTCCTCTCTAGGCTGCAGCTCTTCTTCAAAATGTCACTCTCCATTACTCTTGGAATGTTTGTCCTCTCTTAGCTTCTCCAGAGCAAAAGTCTGCTTTCAACAGCCATCTTCAAACTGTCTCTCATCTGCAGCTCCTCTCTCAGCTCCTGTGCATTCTTCAAAGTGTCCCTCTTGGCTGTAGTGAGCTCACTCCTTTGGTCTGAGCTTATATAGTGCTCCAGTAAACTAATCAAGGTCCATGCTGAGTGGGTGAGGCCACACCTCCATGGAAATTATCCAGTGAAAGATCTCACCCACAGTTGAGTGATCACATCTCCATGAAAACATCCAATCAAAAGACTCCAACCCAATCAACACCAATATGTTTCCTGCCCACACAAGACTGCATCAAAGATAACGGTGTTTTGGGGGACATAATACATCCAAACTGGCACATATGGTTTCTACTGAGAATTCTGCACTGTTCTTATAGAGCGTCCCTTGTATGTGATGGATCACTTTTCTCTTGCTGCTTTTAGAATTCTCTTTGTCTTTGGCATTTGAAAATCTGATTAGTAAGTTTCTTGGAGTAGGTCTAATTGGATCTATTCTGTTTGTGGTATTCTGCACTTCTTGGAACTGTAATTTCATGTCCTTCATAAGAGTTGAGAAATTTTCTGTGATTATTACCTCAATTATTCTTTCTGCCCCTTTTCCCTTCTCTTCTTTTTCTTGAATACCCATAATATGTATTTTCAAGAGCTTCATGTTAACATTCAATTCCCTGAGACACTGCTCATATGTTTCCATTTTTTTCCCTTTCTGTTCTTTTGTGTGTAGAATTTCTTATGTCCTGTCCTCTAGTAAACTAATCCTTTCTTCTGCCTTTCTTCTGCCTCTTCAAATCTATTGTTGTATGTCTCCATTGTGTTTTTATCTCTTCTATTGTGTCTTTCATTCCCATATGTTCTGTAAATGTTTTTGCAAGCTTCCAAGTTCTTCTTCATGGTCACCCAGTGTCTTCTTTATATCCTTCATCAGTTTTGCCACATTTTTCTTCACCTTGTTGCATTGATTTAGAAGACTTTTAAAAATATCTTTAATTAGTTGTTTGAACTCTTGTATCTCATTTGAAGTTTTACTGTGTTCCTTAGACCAGGCCATATCTTCGTGCTTCCTTGACTCATGATTTTTGCTGGTGCTCAGGCATCTGATTTTCCTGATTAGTTTATTCTGAAGGATGTTTTCTCTCTTTTGCCTAGGGTCTTCTTGTTGGTTAGCTTTTTTCTTTAACTGTTCTTTGGCATTTCGTTCAATTTATTCTAGACCTCAAGTATAGCTTCTCTTTACCCTCTAAGAATTTTCAGCTTTTGTTTTTCTGATTCTTACTCAGATTATATGGAAGTTTTTGAGATTGTCCCATTTTTTGCAGTTGTTTCACACCCAGGAAAAAGCTCTTTATTCCCTCTTCCTCCTCAGGGCATATTGATCTGCTCTTTGTTTTTTCTTAATTTTTAATGCAATTTTATTGAAATATATTCACATACCAGATAATCATCAAAAGTGTGCAATCCATGGTTCACAGTATTATCATATATTTTTGCATTCATCACCACAATTTTTGAACATTTTCATTGCTCAAAAAAAAATAAAAATAAAAATAGAAGAATACCCAAAACATCCCATATCCCTTATCACACCCTATTGTACTTTTTCTTTGTTTTCTTACTCATCTGTCCATACACTGGGATAAAGGGATTGTCAGTTGCAAGTATTTCAAAATTACACTGTCCCACCTTGAGAGCTATATAATTTTACAATTATCTTCAAGAATCAAGTCTACTGGATTACAGATCAAAAGCTTCAGGTATTTCCTTCTAGCGAAACCAATATACTAAAAAATACAAAAGGATTATCTATATAATGCATAAGAATAACCTCCAGAATGACCTCACAACTCTATTTGAAATCTCTCAACCACTGAAACTTTATTTTGTTTCATTTCTCTTCCCCCTTTTGTTCCAAGAAGGCTTTTTCAATCCCACATTGCCAGGGACAGGCTCATACCCAGGAGTTATGTCCAATTTGCTAGGGAAACTTTAACCCTGGGAGTCATGTCCCCTGTTGTGGGTGGGCAGTGAATTTACCTCCAGAACTGGCTTAAAGAGAGAGTCTAAATCTGAGCAACAAAAGTTCTCTTGGGGTGACTCAGGCATAATTATAATAGGCTTAGCTTCCCCTTTATAGGAATACATTTCATAAGGGCAATCCCCAAGATCAAGGGCTTGGCCTGTAAAATTGATAGTCCCCAATGTTTGTGAGAATATCAGGAATTCCCCAAGTGGGGAAACAATATTTCCATATTTTTCCCCAGTGCCTCAAGGGGACTTTGAAACTACTTTTTTATTCTCTGCCCAAATTACTCTGGGATGAATCATGACATTACACTAAACTTTGCAAACCAACCAGATCTCATTCCCTATTCAAGGTACCATGTAATTATGGTATTTGAATAATCTGACTATACAAGTAAATTAGAGAGTGCACATCAGAAAATTTAAATTTTGCATCAAATTAACATCTCTTTCTTTGGTCTCTCTCAGAAATTGAAGTTTTAAAACACTGTCAATTTTGTTCTTTTCACTTTAGTCTGATTTGCTTTAGTCCAAATAAGATAAGCATCATTTGTATCTTTAATTCATCTCATATCTCTTTTTCAGTTTCTTAATGGTTGCTGTAGGGGATAATACTGAGTTTCATAGCTACAGTATTTTATCTGTGTGTTTCAGATGTCACACAGATACTCTATGTTCCTGGGAACATCCATGTTTTACACAAAGAGCACAGAATCTCAGAATTTAGAAATAGCCATAAAAACTCAGGAATAGATGTGACTGTTGTAAGAGCTTACAATCTAGGAAACTTTACAATAAACTTTCCATTGGTAACCTATGCTCTCAAATTCAATTCTGAGTTTGCACATTATATTTAGTCCATAGTAATTTGGCATTATAATATTAGTCTTTTCATATCTGGCTTATTCCACTCAACATACTGTCCTCAAGGATCATTCGTATGCCTCACAGTTTCATTCCTTCTTGCAGATGCTCAATTTTCTATTGTATGCATATACCAGTTTTCCCTTCTGTTCATCAGTCAATGTACCCTTAGGCCACCTCTATCCTTTGCACATCATGAATACTGCTGCCATAACCACCAGTTGCAAAACTCCATTCTTGTTCCTGCTTTCATTTCTTCCAACTATGTACCTAAAAATGGGGTTGCAGAATAACAATGCCAACTCTATACTTGGCATCTTGTGGAACTATCGCTGTGCCCTCCAGGTGACCTGCTTCATTCTACTTCACTACCAACAGTGATTATGTACATCCCTTTCTCCACATTTTCTCCAGCACTTGTATCTTTCTGCTTATTTTTTAGACAGCTTTACTTGCACACCATACAATCCATCCTAAGTAGACAATCAATGGCTCCTGGTATAATCACATAATTATGCATTCACCACCATAATCTATATGAGGACATTTCTATTTTTTCCACAAAGAAAGAACAAGAGGAAATAAACAATACAAAATACAAAATAATAAAATAAAAAAAATGAGAAACAACAGCAATAGCACAAAGATTCCCATTCCCCCCATTATATCCTCCCCTTATTGATATTTAACTTTTGTATATTGACTTTGTTATATTTCATGGAAGTATATTGCAATGTTACTGTTAACAGTAGACTCTAATTTGCATTGTTCATATTCTTCCATATACCATCCCATTTTTAAAACCTTGAAATGTTGATATTTATTTGTTTCCCTACAAGTTAAAACATTCTCATATTTGTGCATTTAATCACCATCAATGTCCACTCTAGTTTTTCTTAAGATATACAGTCCCAGTCCTTATCATCTATCTTTCCTTCTGGTGTTATGCATGCCCCTAGCCTTCCTCTTTCAACCCTACTCACATTCAGCTTTCTTCAGTGTACTTTCAACATTGTGCTACCATCTACCATTTTTGACTTTTGGATTTTACATGTCCTATCTTATTTTATTCCTTTCTTCTCTCTCTCTTTTTTCATTTACTGATAGTCTTCATTTCTACACTTGTCTGCAAACCTCTCTCTCCTGTGATTTCCTATCTGCCTGTAATGCTCCTTTTAGTATTTCTTGTAGAGCAGGTCTCTTTTTCACCAGCTCTCTCAGTGTCTGTCTGAAAATATTTTTAACTCTTCCCTCATTTTGGAAGGACAGTTTTACCAGATATAGAATTCTTGGTTGGCAACTTTTCTTTTTCAGTATCTTAACTATATCATACCACTGACTTCTTGCCTACATGTTTTCAGCTGAGATATCCACACATATTCTTATTGAGATTCCCTTGTGTGTATGGCTCACTTTCCTCTTGTTACTTTCAGAATTCGCTGTCTTTGACATTTGACAGTCTGATTAGTGTCTTGGAATAGGTCTACTCAGGTCTATCCTCTTTGGGTATGTTGTGCTTCTTGGATCTGTAATTTTATGTCTTTCATAAGAGATGGCAAATTTTCGGTGATTACATCCTCCATTATTTTCCCTTCTCTTCTCCTTCTTGGACATCCATGACATGTATATTCATGTGCTTCATGTTGTCATTCAATCCCTGAGACCCTGCTCATATTTTTACATTATTTTCCCTATCTGTTTTTTTGTGTGTAGGATTTCAGATGCCCTCTCCTAAAGTTCACTAATCATTTCTTCTGCCTCTTCAAATCTGCTGTTTTAAGTCTCCATTGTTTTTTCCATCTCTTCTATTGTGACTTTCATTCCCATAAGTTCTGTCAATTGTTTCCTCAAACTTTTGAGTTATTCTTTATATTTACCCAATGTCTTCCTTATATCCTTCATCACATTTGCCATATCTTCCCTCAGCTCAGTGGTTTGATTTTTGAATTGATTTAGCATGTTTGTTTGATCATCTTTAATTAGTTGTTTCAACTCCTGTATCTCATTTGAAGTGTTTGGTTGTTCCTTTGACTGGACCATATCCTCTTTTTCTTAGTGTGACTCATAATATTTTGTTGGTGCCTAGGCATCTGGCTTCCTAGATTAGTTTATGCTAAAGGTTGTTTTCAGTCTTTTGCCTAGGGTTTTCTTTTTGGTTGGATTTGTTTTCTATCTGTTCTTTGACATTCAGTTCAACTTATTCTAGACATCAAGCATAACTTCTCTTTAACTGATCAGAATTTTTCAACTCTTGTTATTCTGGTTCTTGCCCTGCCTTTATGGAATCTATTTTTTTTGAGGAGGGTCTACTGAGATATGACTGACCCCAAAAAGATTTTCCCAGACCAAATAGGCCCACTTCTGAAGAGGAGGATATAATCAGTATCAAGTTTCCCTGAGGATGAGACCTAGCACTGTCAGACATTCCAGGGAGGCCTACAGACTCTATGGTTTTCCTATCCTACCCAGCATGTGGCACTTGTGAGTCCACAGTTCCCCACCATTGTAGAGAGATGCAGTGCCTTAAATTCTCAGCAGAGCCTGTTCTTGCCAGGAGTGTAGTTGAGACAGGGTGAGTCAGAAGCCAAGCTTAAACTTTTTCTGAGTTGTTTTCTTTTCTCCAATCCCTGGGGTCTGAATTCTCTTAAGGAGGGCTACCACTTGAGCTGGCCCCCAACCCACCCCCCATTTTCTTGTGGAGGATATGCCCTTTATGGAATTATTTCCTTCCCATGACTCCTTACTTTGTTTCTCAGACCTATATTAACTTCTCCCTTGCCTGTGTCAACACTGATAATTGAAATTTCCCAAGGCTTTCTCTAATGACTTACTTAGAATAGTTTAATAAAAAGAGAGAGAGAAAAATACCCTTTTCAGAGCCAGTCCACAGACCTCCAGTTTTGCCAGTAAAGAGTCAGAGTTGGTACCCAGCCCTATGTGTCCCTTTTCTTGGAGCACAGTCTTTTTTAAGTATTCTGAGCTTGGCTGACTCCAAAAGTCTGTGTTTTTATTCCATTTTATTTTACTTTATTTTATTTTATTTTATTTTATTTATTTTAATTATTTTCCATCAGCCCCACCTCCCCACTGCTGAGAGACTTCAGGGTTACTTTCCTGGTTCCTCCAGATTTATTTTATTTTATTTATTTTTATTATTTTCCATCAGCCCCACCTCCCCACTGCTGAGAGACCTCAGGGTTACTTTTCTGGTTGCTCCAAATGTATCTGTGCTCATAGCTTGAACTCAGTCCAAATTTGTTAATTAAAACCATGATTGGGGGCTGATTGAGCTTCCTTCCCCTGCTCCCAGCAGAGACCACTTCTTTTTCCCACAGGGAAGTGTTCCAATTCAGCCTGCTTTGCCAGTGAAGGATGAGCACTACTTCTGCAGTTTGAGGGACTTTTTACTTACAGTTCCACACTTTGGTCACAGCCCTTTTGCCCATTCCAGACTGGTGTATGATTTTTTTTTTTTTAATCATCATTTTATTGAGATATATTCACATACCACGCAGTCATACAAAACAAATTGTACTTTTGATTGTTTACAGTACCATTACATAGTTGTACATTCATCACCTAAATCAATCCCTGACACCTTCATTAGCACACACACAAAAATAACAAAAATAATAATTAGAGTGAAAAAGAGCAATTGAAGTAAAAAAGAACACTGGGTACCTTTGTCTGTTTGTTTCCTTCCCCTACTTTTCTACACATCCATCCATAAACTAGACAAAGTGGAGTTTGGTCCTTATGGCATTCCCAATCCCATTGTCACCCCTCATAAGCTACATTTTTATACAACTGTCTTCGAGATTCATGGGTTCTGGGTTGTAGTTTGATAGTTTCAGGTATCCACCACCAGCTACCACAATTCTTTAGAACTTAAAAAGGGTTGTCTAAAGTGTGCGTAAGAGTGCCCACCAGAGTGATCTCTCGGCTCGTTTTGGAATCTCTCTGCCACTGAAGCTTATTTCATTTCCTTTCACATCCCCCTTTTGGTCAAGAAGATGTTCTCCGTCCCACGATGCCGGGTCTACATTCCTCCCCGGGAGTCATATTCCACGTTGCCAGGGAGATTCACTCCCCTGGGTGTCTGATCCCACGTAGGGGGGAGGGCAGTGATTTCACCTTTCAAGTTGGCTTAGCCAGAGAGAGAGGGCCACATCTGAGCAACAAAGAGGCATTCAGGAGGAGACTCTTAGGCACAAATATAGGGAGGCCTAGCCTCTCCTTTGCAGCAACCGTCTTCCCAAGGATAAAACTTATGGTAGAGGGCTCAACCCATCAAACCACCAGTCCCCTATGTCTGTGGTCATGTTAGCAACCATGGAGGTGGGGTAGGCGAATACCCCTGCATTCTCCACAGGCTCCTCAAGGGGGCACTACATCTTTTTTTTTTTCCTTGTTTTTCTTTTTTCTTTTTTTTTTTTTAACTTTCCCTTCTTTTTTAAACTAACTGTATGAAAAAAAAAGTTAAAAAGAAAACAAACATACAATAAAAGAACATTTCAAAGAGACCATAACAAGGGAGTAAGAAAAAGACAACTAACCTAAGATAACTGCTTAACTTCCAACATGTTCCTACTTTACCCCAAGAAAGTTACATAATATAGCAACATTTCTGTGAACTTGTTCCTACTATATCCATCAGAAATTAACAGACCATAGTCATTCCTGGGCATCCCCAGAACGTTAAATAGCTTATCTGTTCTTCTTGGATTATTGTTCCCCCTTCCTTAATTGCTCTCTACTACTAGTTCCCCTACATTCTACATTATAAACCATTTGTTTTACATTTTTCAAAGTTCACATTAGTGGTAGCATATAATATTTCTCTTTTTGTGCCTGGCTTATTTCGCTCAGCATTATGTCTTCAAGGTTCATCCATGTTGTCATATGTTTCACCAGATCGTTCCCTCTTACTGCCGCGTAGTATTCCATCGTGTGTATATACCACATTTTATTTATCCACTCATCTGTTGAAGGACATTTGGGTTGTTTCCATCTCTTGGCAATTGTGAATAATGCTGCTATGAACATTGGCGTGCAGATATCTGTTCGTGTCACTGCTTTCCGATCTTCTGGGTATATACCGAGAAGTGCAATCGCTGGATCGAATGGTAGCTCTATATCTAGTTTTCTAAGGAACTGCCAGACTGACTTCCAGAGTGGCTGAACCATTATACAGTCCCACCAACAGTGAATAAGAGTCCCAATTTCTCCACATCCCCTCCAGCATTTGTAGTTTCCTGTTTGTTTAATGGCAGCCATTCTAACCGGTGTTAGATGGTATCTCATTGTGGTCTTAATTTGCATCTCTCTAATAGCTAGTGAAGCTGAACATTTTTTCATGTGTTTCTTGGCCATTTGTATTTCCTCTTCAGAGAACTGTCTTTTCATATCTTTTGCCCATTTTATAATTGGGCTGTCTGTACTATTGTCATTGAGTTGTAGGATTTCTTTATATATGCAAGATATCAGTCTTTTGTCAGATACATGGTTTCCAAAAATTTTTTCCCATTGAGTTGGCTGCCTCTTTACCTTTTTGAGAAATTCCTTTGAGGTGCAGAAACTTCTAAGCTTGAGGAGTTCCCATTTATCTATTTTCTCTTTTGTTGCTTGTGCTTTGGGTGTAAAGTCTAGGAAGTGGCCGCCTAATACAAGGTCTTGAAGATGTTTTCCTACATTATCTTCTAGGAGTTTTATGGTACTTTCTTTTATATTGAGATCTTTGGTCCATTTTGAGTTAATTTTTGTGTAGGGGGTGAGGTAGGGGTCCTCTTTCATTCTTTTGGATATGGATATCCAACTCGCCCAGCCCCATTTGTTGAAAAGACCATTATGGCTCAGTTCGGTGACTTTGGGGGCCTTATCAAAGATTAGTCGGCCATAGATCTGAGGGTCTATCTCTGAATTCTCAATTCGATTCCATTGATCTATATGTCTATCTTTGTGCCAGTACCATGCTGTTTTGGCAACTGTGGCTTTATAATAAGCTTCAAAGTCAGGGAGTGTAAGTCCTCCCACTTCGTTTTTCTTTTTTAGAGTGTCTTTAGCAATTCGAGGCATCTTCCCTTTCCAAATAAATTTGATAACTAGCTTTTCCAAGTCTGCAAATTAAGACTGGTGTATGATTGTGTCCAGTCATGGAAGTCCCCCAATCAGTTGTTCTAAACTATTTACTAGTTGTTCATGGCTGTTTGCTAGCTGCTCTAGAGGACTAACTAAATTCCACACCTCCTACAGCAGCATCTTGCCCCACCTCCATATTCTCCACATCCTTTGTTTTATTTTGTTTTTGGCCTCTATATGTTTTTAACACTCCTTTCATTATCTCTAGCAAATTTTACCTGGAGAGCTGACTTTGGGAAGAGGGCCTCCCACATAGGATTAATCCCATATGGTTTTCCCAGACAACACAGCCCCAGCACTCACAAAGGGGTGTAGATCAGTGTCAAGGTTCCCTGGGCATAAGACCCCCAGTGCCGGTCTTTCCTGTGAAGCCTCTTGATTTTGTGCTTCTCCTATCCTGTCCAGCAGATGGCACTTGTCAGCCCATTGCTCCCCACTGGCCTAAAGTGGTACTGTACCTTTAATTCTCAGCAGACCCTTCCCTTCCAGGGACATGTTTGAGAAAGGGACTGAGGCCGAAGGTCATCTTAAACTATTTCTGTATTCCAGCTCCTGCTGTCTGAATTCTATAAATAACTGTCACCATCTGTGCTGGGCCTTGCCACCTGCTCTTTCTTGGGGAAGAGCTGTTATTCAGCCCCTGTTTCCTGCAAGCTGGAAAAGTTACAGGACCCTCAAGCAGCCCCACTTCCACCCTTGTCATAAGTGTATTTGAGGAAGGCAGGGTTCCACATTTTGTAGGTTGAAACTGTTGCTGTTATCCCAGACCCTGGAGCCTGAATTCTTTGAATGGGAGCCACCACTTGTTCTGAGCCCTGCCCCCTTTTCTTGGAGAAGATAATCCCTTTAGGTTACTATCTCCTTCATCTGATTACTTTGACTCTCAGTCAGTCCTTTTTCCACCCTTGCCTGGGGCCAGGCTGAAAACAGAAAATGCCTGCTGCTTTCTTCAATGGGTTGCTTAGAAAAAAAGAATAAAAAGCTTTTCTCAGAGCCTATCCTCAGAACTCCATGTTTGCCAATCAAGAACCAGAGTTGGTACCTGGCTCTATGTGCCCCTTCTCTTGAAGCACCACCCTTTTCCAGTAATCTGAGCTCAGCTAATTCCATAAACCTTTGCTTTTTACATCAGCCCTGCCTCTTCCCTGCTGGGAACTGGGTAGTTACAGAGCTCCTAGATTCTTTCTTGTTTGTGTTGTAGATTTATTTGTGCTCAGAGCTGGTATTCAGCAGTCTGAATTTGTTAATCAAATCCACAATTGCAGCATGGTTGAGCTTCCCTTCTCTTGCTCCTAGTGGAGAGGACTTCTGTTTCCCACTGATGAGTGACTCTGAGTCAGCCTGCCATGCCAGCGGGGGAGGAGAACTGGCCTCCACAGTATGGAAGAATTTTCTTACATTTCTGTGCTCTAATTTATAAATCTTGTCCCTTCCACTCATTCCTGGCTGGTGTATGATGTGTGTCTTGTCTCTGAAGTTCACCAGTTGTTCCAGACAGTTCCTGGCTATTTTCTAGCTGTCCTGGAGGACAGACTACATCCCAAACCTCCTTACACCACCATCTTGATCCCTCTACCATGTAATCTTATCACTAACTCTTCTGACTCAGTCTTTTAAACATGGCAGTCTTTGTGGACCTGATGTGGCTAATTACCCTCTTAGTTTATGAAATTAACATTGGGAATTTTACAAGGTGCTTTCATGTTCATTTTGAAGTTTGGGAACATTTTCCTCTTTGAATGATATGAGTGACATTTGTAAAGCTAATTTTGGCTCCTAAATAAAGGAGTCTTCATGTACACTAAGCAAATAATTTACATTTGTGTGCAGATATGATGAAAGCAAGAGAATCTGCTGTGAAAGTTGAATGTTTCAGAAATATTTAGTGTATGTATATTTCAAATTAAGGTATGCTGATAATATGTCAATCTTGAAACATAGATCATCTGTAACTAAAGCCCTTTACCTGATCTATGTTAATTTTATAGAATAAGGTATTCTCTCCTTAGATTATTAATCCTTTTTTATTACTTCTAGTACAAAATTTTCAACAAGAAAACAACACTGATGACCAGGAAACAGAATTTCATATGAGTCTTTGGCATTAATCACTATGCTTGAATCCAAGGAGCTATTATTTTAGTTACATTTAAATCCTGATTGCATTTTATTCTGCTTTGGCAATGCTCACAATGTGATCTTCATTAGAATGTATTTTAAGCTTTCACATCTTGGCATTACCCTTATTTGTAATCCTGTAATGTGAGCAGTAAATCATGTGGAAGATGCCTAGATGCAGAGTTCCAGTCACCAAAATTTGCCTCCTTTTCTTTCCATCTTCTTTTAGAGTTTCTGAAGACCTAGAAGGAGATTTAGAATGGAACTCTCTGGAAAGCAAGCATATTAACTTGAAAATCTCATGTCCCTACTATTTTCAAATAAATTTAAAGATGCCTGCCCAGTTCCCCCAATACCTTCATTCTAGTGGGTCAATATAAATTAGGTTGCATGTATCCTGTTCATGTCAGAACTCTTCAGAATTACTTCAAATACTCTGGGTAGTTTGAGAAAATGCTAAATCCTATTTTACTTAAGTTATTCCAACCACCTGGACATTTGTGTCCCTGCTCTGGAAGCTCTTTTAATTCACTGCAGAGAGAGTCCAGTGCCCTCCCACTTATTAAGTTCCTCTTAGCAGTATGGCAGCTTAATATAAGGAGCCATTTATAGCAAGCTTAACAGTGTAAAAATTATGAGATAGGTCAAGTTTGGCCTTCAGAATTGACTTCCCTTGCCCTTTTCTTCTGCCTGTCATTCAGGGCTTGTCCTCGTGACATTCTCTAGGGAACAGTGTTGCATAATGTTGAAAACATGGACCTCTGGATCAAATAGACTTAAGATTTAATCCTAGATCTGAATTTACAAGCTTATGACCTAAGGTAATGATTATCAACCAGGGTTAATTTTGTACCCCTCTGCCTCCTCCTCTCCCCCATCCCCCACAGATATTTGACAATGTCTGGAGACATTTTTGCTGTTACAGCTGGTGGTTATTACTAGCATCTAGTGAATAAGTGACTGCTAAACATTCCACAATGCACAGGACAATCCTTGAGACAAAGAATTATCTGGCTTAAAATGTCAATAGTTCCCAGGTTAAGACACCCTGATCTAAGTCAAATTATTTTACCCTTTTGTGCTTCCTTATTTTAAAAATGGGAATGGTACCATCAACTCTCAATTATATGGGTCAAAATTACTATTTGGGGACTAACTTTGATTATGGCACAGCAAGGGACCCAAGATGTATACATATGGGGTGGGGGGGAGCATTGCTGATTTTTTCTATTGAAGGTAGGAGGGAAAGAAGCAAATAGTTCTGTGGTTGAAGCAGGGGTAGGAGGCAGAGGGTCATAATTCCTCCTGAAAGGTTTTTACACATTGAATAAGCCACCAGTTTAATCAGTTATGTATAAATCCATGTTAACAGGAGAGAGTAATTCCCTCATACCTTGTGTTATTTACTGAGTCCTTATGAATACAGTACCCCCTTCTCCTTATTGTGTATTCCATTAGTGACTCTAATGGCTGGAATTTCACACCATGTATGTAAGAAAGGGTTAAGTTTAGCTTTCACATAAAGGCAATGTTCAGTAGAGAAAATGGAAACAAGACTGGCTCAAATGGGCTCTATGGTTAAAGGGAAGGAGAGAGCCCCTGACATAAGCCCAGAATTGGAGCTAGCTCCTCCCCAAGGGTAGCCTAGTTAGCTCTCTCAGGTAGACTGTACAATTTAAAATCCCAAAGGCAGGCTAGTTAGCTCTCTTGGATAGGCTGTACAATTTAAAATCCCAAAAGCAGGCTAGTTAGCTCTCTCGAGATAGGCTGTACCCTCTGGAGTATCCAGCCAATGGAAAAACAGGGGAGGGACTTGCATGTTAGACCTAGGATATAAATTTTGCTACTTTCTATTGTTCAGTGTGCCTGCCATATTTCTTTGGTGGTGTGCCCGCTCTTGCAAGATCATGAATAAATTCTTTTCTCCTCCACAATCATGTGAGCATTTATTACAGCATTCTTTCCAACAACTCGGGGGCTCATCTGGGATCCAAAGCATTGAGAGGGACCCCTGGGATGGAAGAAGGGAAGGCACACCCTGCCATTTGAGTGGTCTTGGACTCCGTCATCGGGGGCCCGCCTCTGACTGTTGGTGAGACCCATGATCAGACACTTAGGTCTGCCAATTGTGGACAAGAAAAAGGGAAAGAAAAATGTGCCTCACAATGACCAGGTAACTCTATGCAAAGACCAAAGTAGGAAAAAAAGAACTATTAAGTGTTGCCTTGGTGGTCGAGACATTCTGATGAGACTGATGCTAATCTTAAGGGAAAGATGAACAGACAAGACTCAGAATGGGGAATAGAGGCAGTTGGCTGGCCAGGGATAAAGGGAAGGGGGTACCTGTAGGGTACCCCAGGAACATTCCTTGGGGTAGTCCATTTGGTAAGATGTTGAAACATTGGGCCAAAAGTGTTTGGACCAAGGGAAAGGATAAAAGGAAAATGATCAAGTATTGTTGTTACATTTGGACAAGAGAAAGCATTTTGCCACCCAATGTATTCTGGCCAAAATATGGGGCAGATGAAGATTGGCTCTCTGCCAACCTTGTGCATTATGTTAATGAAAAGAAACCTTTTTCCAAGGCGGAATCTGACTGTGCCATGTGCTGGCTGCAGGGAAAGGAGATCAGGTTTTATCCCATAAAAGTTAAAACCCCAGACCCAGAGACTGAATCTTTAGAAACCAAAACCTGGGATCCTTTGTTAAGCATTCTCCTGTCTTATGTTTCCCCTCCCCCACTGAGTCAGGAACCATTGAAACCCAAAGATTCAATGGAACCAGTCCATGCCCCCAGGCAACTGGAGATACTGGGAATAAAATTGGCTGTACCCAGATCCCAGAACCTAAGTAAGGCCTTTGAGGTAAATCAGGATTTTAGTGTGCTGTGTAATTGAGTCTATTTGGGGCACATGGAAGTTGCATTTAAATTTCATTAATGTGTGTATTCAGGGTGCATGGGAAGTTATATGCACATTTTCTAGGACTGCATATTTGGATTTTGTAGTAGAAAGTTGTTAGTATGCATTCTGGGAGTTGAGAATTCATGTACCTAATGGAAGTTTGGGTTGTGTGTTTATACAGGGATGTGGGATAATTGTATTTGTATGTAATGAAAGCATGTGATATGATTATGTAGGAGTCTTTGGAGCTGTGGAAGTTTGACAGTTTATGACTTAGGACTTGGCAGAAATTTCCTGTGTACTCATCTGTAGTAGACTGGAGATATTTCTTTGTGTCTTTGTAGTGTATACTAGTTTGTGTGTACTCTAGAGCTGGGTGATTGTGTGCAAGTTCACGATAGTTTGGAGAATGATACAACTCTTTACTTAAAAGTGTGAGAAGGACTGTGTTTGTGTAGAGGTTTTCTGTGTATATGTAACAGTAGTGCGTTGGCTGTTCATGCTTATAAATGGGCATAATGTGTGCATGTTTCGTATGGTTATGGGTGTGTATATAAGTTATATGTGTCTGCGTTCCAGATATATAAGGGGCTATGTGTTCTTGTGATTCATAGTATGGTTTTGTTAATGTATTTTTGGAAAAGCAAAAGGTTCATACTCTAAGTGCATGTGGATTATATGCACATTTTCCTATAAAAGGGGTTCAGGTTCACTGAAGCTGAATTGAGCAAATTTGGGACAGTGAGTGGTGCATATCTCTTCCCAGCTCTGTGTTTGCTGATGCCAGGTTGCTAGCTTGAAATTGGCTGTGGTGAGAATAGAGACACCACATGTATTGTCAAATGCCACACACCAAGGCTTGTCCTCCTCTCCCTGGAGAGTGGGTTATTACTCATCTGACAGCAAACCTTGTGTGTGTGTTCAAGGTGTACATATATGTGAATCAAGCATATTCAGGCATCACTAAATTAGATGTACTGAAGACTGGATTTTGAGTGGGAGTTTAAGAATGGTGAGCCTTTTTGTGTTCAATAACCTTGAGTTATTCTAAATTACTGTTGTCCTTCAGTCTAATTGTTCCATTCTTTTTGACCAGTAAATAGCCTTAAATGTTGGTAAATTCTTGCTGCTCTTCATGCAAATGAGTTCAAGAGTATCTGTACCTGAAGGAGGTAATAGCAGTTTTACACCAGGGGAGTCATTAGTGGGTACAAGCCATGTGTGATTTAGTACTTAGACAATTTGGATGTGTAGGCCTTTATACAGTTGCTAAACAAATATGTGAATGGTGCATAATTTGTCAAAAAATTTAAAAAAGTCTTAAGAAAGTGGGTACAAGGGAGAAGAAAGCCAGGCCTCAAACCATTCCAGAGCATTCAGGTTACTTACACTAAAATGCCCCCAATAGGTTGACTAAAGTATATTCTGGTAATTGTAGACCATCTAACTGGATGGGTGGAAGACTGTCCTCTAGCCTCAGCTACAGCATTAGGAACTTCTAAAACTATCCTTGAACAAATCATTCCCCATTATGGGTTAGTGGAGAATATAGATTCTGACAATGGTAGCCAATTTACCTCCCTTGTGTTGCAGAATGTTATGGGAAGCCTGGGTGTCACTTGGGACTTCCATAATTCCTGGCATCCACCAGCCTCTGGGAGAGTGGAGAGAATGAATCAAACCTTAAATAAACATCTTTCTAAATTAGTCTTGGAAACAAAGTTACCCTGGATCAAGTGCTTACCTATAGCCCTATTAAGGATCAGAACTTCCCCTAGAAAAGAACTGAGAATTTCCCCTTACAAAATGCTTTTTGGTTTGCATTTTCCAAGGAGAACTGGAGAAATCCCCTCCCTAGACATGAAGGATCTTTTTCCTTAAAAATTACGTACTAGCCTTGTCTTCTACTTTATCATCTCTCAGGCACTGTGGATTGCTGGCCCAGACCCTGCCTCTTGAATTTGCTGTCCATCAACATCAGCCCAGCAGCTGGGTCCTAATCAAGTTGTGGAGAGAACTCAAACTTCAACCGATCTGGGTGGGACCCTATCAAGTCTTGATGATGACTGAGATGGCAGTCCAAACAGCAGAAAGTGGCTGGACTCATTACACACAAGTAAAAGGACCAGTGCCTGAGCCTAACAATAAGTACCCAGCAACCCAACCCAAATCCTGGGAAGTGACTCCCACCTTGGTTCCCCTAAGGATCACTCTAAAAAGACAATAGTTGAAAGAACATACTAGGAACGAAGCAGGGACTGGATTGAGTCCTGTGTTTGCATTGTGCTCTGCGTATAGCTTAATCATGAAATTGCTTGTACTAATTATAATGTTCCATATTCAAGGTGTAACAGGTTCTGCTAAACTGGTTATAAGCATAGTCAAAGGCTTAGAGTCCCAAACTGTAGAGTTTGATGCTTGTCAAGTAATTAACTGTGGAAATCTAGAACATCAGCAACAACTGAGGGAGGAACATAAGTACTTATGTGGCAGACTGTCCAGATAGAGAGCAAGACTGTTGGGGGGTGAATATTTGGGAGTATAACTTATAAGTCACCTAACCCCTGTTACGAACAAGTTAACCAACAGTATGGGATGGGGGCTGATGTCATAGATACAGACTCCCTGGGATTGTCTCATATCCAAGTCCTCCCCTCCCCACCCAATGCATTCCCAATAACACCCTATCCAACTAACCAATCAGTAATACCTGAGGAAACTTGGCTGGCGTCCAACTCTCCAGTTCAAAATGACCCCAAGGTCATTAAAGTACTTGAGGTCAGAGACTTAAAGCAGACTATAGAAATAGAGACATGTTATGGAGATACAAATGCCTGGATAGAATGGGTCAAATATACTGTCCAGAGTCTAAACAAAAGAGACTGTTATGCTTGTGCAACAGGCCAACCCACTGTTCAGATTGTGCCCTTCCTCTTGGGTATAGAAAAGCAAGAAAAGGAGTTTAAGTGTATGATGCTCCTCTTTTAAAATGCCACTCCTGGTGAAAGTTGTAGTATGTTGACCTCCCTTTTCCCTCCAGTCCAGAAGGGAAGTGTCAAGGCCATACCAGCTTCTCACCTTGGTCCCAGAAACCACTCTGCCTGTCTCTCCAGATGGGAAGAAGGGCTCCAGGAACTTGGAAACATGGCCTTGTGTACACGAGTGTGGAACATAAGTAAGGACACTACTGGCAACTTCTCCAGCTTAGCTATACCCCGAGCAGACCTCTGGTGGTACTGCAGAAAGGGCATCCTCCATCCAACACTACCTAAAAAGTGGGGAGGAACCTGTACTCTGGTTCAACTGGCTATCCCATTCACCCTGGCATTTGAAAGTAAAGTAAAAGTACCAACCCAAGGCAAAAGAGATAAAAGAAATGTATGAAATATACCTGGTTCCTTTGATGAACAAATCTATTTAAGTAGTATAGGGGTTCTCCAGGGAGTTCCAAATGAGTTTAAAGCTAGAAATCAAGTGGCTAAAGGATTTAAGTTGTTCTTATTCTGGTGGGTCACCATCTATAAAAATGTGGATTGGATCAATTATATCTATTATAATCAGCATAAATTTATCAACTATACCAGGGATACCCTTAAGGAAATAGCAGGAGAGTTAGATGCCACTAGCCAAATGGCATGGCAAAATAGAATGGCCCCAAACATGATGTTAGCTGAAAAAGGAGGTGGCTGTATTATGATTGGGGGAAGTTGTTGCACATTCATCCCCAATAATATGGCACCCAATGAAACCATCACCAAGGATTTATAAGGCTTAACAGCCTTACCTCAGGAAATGGCAGAAAATTCTGGCATTAACAACCCATTCACAGGGTGGTTGGAAAATTGGTTTGGGAAATGGAAAGGAATTGCAACTTCCCTTATCATTTCAGCCAGAGTGCTCAGAGTGGTTGGGTTTTGCATTATCCCAAGTGCCCAAGGGTTAGTTCAGAGACTCACTGAAACCACCCTAACCAAGAATATCAGCAGAACAATCAATACCCCCTCAAAGAGAAAGATCCCTATGATGAGGAGAGTGAAAAAGCTCTTAGCAAATTTGAGAAACTAGAACGTGAAAACTAAAAAGTGTTTAAAAAGAAAGAGGAGGGAATCTGTAAGAAAGGGTTAAGTTTAGCGTTCACATAAAGGCAACATGGAGTAGAAAATGGAAACTAGGCAAAACTGGCTAAAATGGACTCTGTGGTTAAGGGAAGGAGAGAGCACCTGACATAAGCCCAGAGTCGGAGCTAGCTCCTTCCCAAGGGCAGATTAGTTAGCTCTCTTGGATAGGCTATACAATTAAAAATCCCAAAGGTGGGCTAGTTAGCTCTCTCAGAAAGGCTGTACAATTTAAAAACCCAAAAGTCGGCTAGTTAGCTCTCTCAGATAAGCTGTACCTGCTGGAGTATCCATCTAATGGAAAAACAGGGGAGGGACTTGTGTGTTAGGCCTATGGTATACATTTTGCTATGTTGTATTGTTTGGTTCATGTGCCATGTTTCTTTGGTGGTGCACCCACTCTTGCAAGATCACGAATAAATTCTTTTCTCCTACACAATTGTGTGAGTGTTTATTACAGCATTCTTTCCAACATGTAGAAGGGAACCATATGAATGCTAATTGCAAGAGTCAGTTTTCTTCTGGGTACATCTTTCAGTGTCTAACATAGTATACTATATAAGCAGCTATACTGAAACAGAACTCACCCTGTAGGTAAGCACATAGAACAGTTATAATAAATAATACTTGCATAGCAGTATATGCAAGGAAATATTCCATGTAAGTGCTTTCTATTATTTATTCATTTTAATCTTCACAGGTAGATATTAATATTTCCATTTTACAGAGGAGTAAATTAGGGCAGAGAGAGTCTAAATACTTGCTCATGGTCACATAGCTAAAAATGTGGAAGGGCCAGGGTTCAAACCAGGAAATCTGGCTGCAAAGTCTCCAGAGTCTGTGCTGTCAACCACTCTCAAAATCTGACACTCAAAGAAGGAATCTAGGAGGAACTTAGAGAATAATGATCTGTACTCCAAAGCAGAAATCTTGATAGAAAGGCAATTGGAGCTTTTATGACTTTGGGTGGAGATATGGGTGCAATTTAAATGCCTCAAAGCAACCAGATTTAAAGCAGAAGTTAACACAACATTGTGGAATGTACATGTGCTTTGAAGTCAGAAAGACCTTGGGCCTACCTCCAATCTTGGTAAAAAGTTTAGTGACCTTGGACAGATTAGGATAGTCTCTGATATCCCAGTTTTTATTTGAAGATCAAATTAACCATCATATGTAAAATACCTTAAACAATGTCAGGTACACAATAGGCACTTTAAAACTGTTCAGTTCCCTCCTTGCCCCCAACATTCTGCCCACACTTATCTGTTCCCAAAGGAGACTAGACAAATAAATGTTCTTCCTTTGAGTGCCCTGCCCATATAGAGGAGATGGTGACCTAGACAACACAAACAGCTGTCAATCTCCATTGTGCTTATACTGGGAATATATCTATGCTACCTTTGAGTGTATGTCTCCCTACCTTAAGAATAAAGATGATGTGGCAGACAGAGTCACAGACTATAGGTGGATCAGGAAAGCAATTTAGTGGCCACCAAAAAAAATTTAATAAAATACAATAAATAAATTATAAAATCAAGCAATAATCAAATATTGTATTACGGAATGTTTATTTTGGTATGATATGCATACATATACACATATGAGTATATACATATGCAAATTACATATGCATATATACATATATTCATACATGCATATAACTAAATATACACACACATATATACATATAGATATATAAATTGGTCATGATGTAAAATACACTTTTTGTGGTAAAAAATTGAAAACCACTACTAAGGTTTTGGTATTTGCTTTTTGTTTCTAACAGTTAAGATGGGTTCATTATGTGCCATTCACAACCTCTCACATGGTTAGTTCCCCTTGTGATGGCTAGCATGGAATTGACTAGCCAACATTGGGATACGGATGTCTGTCACTATGAAAATACAGTGTAAGTTGTTTCAGTGAAAAAGATCATCATATATTTAATTTCTTGGTGCCACACATGCCTACCATGGCACTCTGAATAGAGTAGGCAGTCAATAAATAACTGCTGATTTGATTTCATGGAGCAGTGTAATAACAGGTGAAGCACCACCTCAATGGTCTCAAAACCATTTCCTAAGCAACCAGCCAGCCACAGGTACAGCTTTGTGCTGGCTCAACACATTTTGCAACAAGTCTTTGTTTTATTTTTTTCTTCTGGAAGGGTCACTAATTGGTAGACTAAGGATGTTCCTCAAAATAGGGTCTTTAGATACCAGCAAAGATTTGCCAGGTTTTAGCAGGATAGAGAAATGTGGGCCAGATGATAGCATAGTTCAGGGAAGTTGTAATTAGTTGCATGTCTAAAACAAAGGATGTGATTAAATGGAATTAATACTTAATAATTTAATGGAAAAATTAGAATCTCAATGGATTGTCACATGTTGTTAAATGACAGGTGAAATCTAACAAGATGACTTTTGATAGGGATAAATATAAGGTCTTGGATTTGGATCTAAAAAGCCAACTATATATGCACAGCATTGAAAAATATATGTCATATTTAAAAAAGAAAAAGGCTTGTGTATTTTAGTTTTAAATGAATATAAAATGAGTTAGCCCTCAAAGAGTGAATTCCAAGTTAGGTTTGATTAATACAAGCATTGTATTTTAAATAAGGGAGTTGATAATCTTGCTCAGACCACACCTGAGTATGCTGTTCAGTTCTGTGGGCCATAATTTAAGAGTTTATTTACATGAAAGCAGTGAGACTGATTGGAGAACTTGAAAAAATTTTATATGCAAAGTAGATAAAGGAACTAGAAATGCTTAATCTGAAAAAAAGAGAAGCCTAGAGAAGGAAAATAAATTACTTCTGTAAATTCCCAAAAGAAGAAATTGGGACTGAAAGGTGAAAGTCACCACATTTCAGCTTTCATCAAGTATAAAAGAAAAACTTAGCTACCTCTGGAGGTCATAAATTCCTAGGTGAAGGCGGGCAGGTAAGGTATGCACCCTGAAACCAAAAAATCACATTATAAGAATGTTGCAAGAAGATAAAAGTATTGGGAGGTTCTGAAATCCAATGACCTTTTCAACCTTGAAACTAAATAATTTTCAAATATATACTGTACATTTTATACTTCATTTTGTGGACTAAGGTCCCCAAATCAAATAAGAATAGAATATTAAAGCCCCAACAGTATTACAAATCCTTATATTAAACATTTTAATGATGCATATTAGCTGACACTGCTTTGGCATCAGATAATACCTATATTCTAGAAACTTATAGTAGTAGAAATGTATATCTTTAAGAAATAAGTATAATAAGCTGCATGATAAACTTCAAGTAGTTAGAAGAAAGCTAACATCATATCTATCTGCTGCCTTATAGATTATGAAGACAAAATTCAGTCTGAATATTTCCAAAACACCTGTGTAGACGCTCTCATACATAGGAGAAAAAAAATCTAAAGAATTGGCAATTTTTTTTTCAGTTTTTCTTTTGTTGCTGGATAACAGGAACCTGAGTCCCCAATTGCAGACGGATTTACTGGGAACAAATTTGTGAGTTTGCTGCAAACATCTAGATGCTCTAGTTGTTTGGTGGCTGGCAAACCACAAAATCAGTTCAAACATCAAACACTGCCCATTTTGGCAAACTGTTTTGTTTTGTTTTTTTCTAATTCTTAAGAAACCACCCCTTAGGAATCTTCCTAATAGGTTAATAGTCTTTAGATAATTCAATCATTAAAATAACAAAGACAATATAGAAATCACAAAAAAAGTTGGCTTACCAAAACATTGCTAAATTTTTATCATTTGGTAGAACAAAGGGCCTTTCCTTGTCAGTTGTCTGTATTGGCAGGCCACTTGTCAAAACAGAGTATTAAAAAATCCAAAACAAAATGACTGGGTCCACTAATCATGTCATCAATGGTACTAATCATTGTTACATTGCTAACCATATTTACCTCTGCTTCTGAGAACATGACTATATAACCACTGGGCAGTAATAGCTCCATTAATATATCATAGCATAGTTTGGCATACTACAGCAGACCATAACATCCAATCATCAGGAAACATAGATACCTAAAAAATATTAAGTCATCAGAATGTAAATGTTATCTACATAAATATAAATATTTATACATAAATGGATGATTTCCACAAGTAATATGTTTACTGCAATTTATAGCCACAGCTGTAAATATTGAAAGATAACAGAAAGTGGTAGCAATGAGTAAACAAGAATACCGCAATATATAGCCCTAATCTTGATAATCTTATACATGCCTGCATTTTTTAAAAATAAGGGGTCAAAATGGATTGTCCTTCAATATCATATGGTATCTCTCATGCTATAGAAAATAATCATTTTTTAAATAGCCCTTCAGGCAATTTCTCATCATTATTAGTGGGTGGTATAATTTTATTTTGACCTTATAACATCTCTTACAAATGCAAACAACAGGGATCAAGAGAAAATGAATGTTATGTGCATTTGTAAAATGCCACAGCAGATAAATCATTTGTTTATTTGGTCATCTTTTCTCTAACCAGAGGAAGCTGGAACTTCAGAAAAAAAAATCAGTCTCATTCATTTTACAATTACAAGATCATATGCACACACACACCAACACATACATATAAATTATTTTAATCAAACATAAAGTATTCAACCTGCAAAACTGAATTGCAGGCAAAAGAAAAAGTGCGTAATTCAGTCCAATGTAGTAATGAATGCCTTCTCATTCTTTTAAAAGTGAGGAATTAAACAAAGGTCATTTTCTCAATAGATACTGTTTTCCAAATGATAATGTGTTTGTGACTTTTTTTTCCCATATAATCTTTGCTGGAAACAGCTCTAAAATGCACACAGTTATAAGAAGATTCTGTTTGCTAGTATTTTAGCAGGTCTGTAATTCACAATTATAATGTGTAATTCACAATTATAATGAGGAAAGCACATCAGTGCTTTTCTAAAAATGACAAAAGAGAACCAGTAGTGCATTTCCTTTACTTTCGGTGCCCCTCAAGACCAATCTTCTTATTCATGGCCAATCAAGGGAGAAGCAGCTTTTCTCAATTTGGACTAGCTGCCATGTTTCCAAATATGGAGCTATCCAGGAGCATTATAAACACCATGAAAAATAGCTGAAGGTCTTAGACAAATGCAAGGACTTCATGTATGTGGCTTTAAAGACAACAGTTTATTTAATTAAAAGTACTGTTGCATCTCTCTGTCTTAAGAGGATAGGTTTCTGTGTCTTCATAACTTTTTCATTTAAGTTCTTTAATTATTTTTCATGTGGAACCCATGACCATCTTATTTTGCAATGAAAAATAGTGTTATGTATGGTTCACTGAATACATTATATGATTGGTGTTCAATAGAAATTAAGTTAAAAACTCAATGCCCATCAAAATTAGTGTGTAACATTCTGCATGTGGAAAGTTTAATCTTTTAAGTTTTCAAATAGTTTTTTTAATTAATTTAAATTTTGATTCTATAAATTCATGCTCATTGTGATATTTAAAATAATAACAAAAATTTAAAGTAAGTAAGCAGCTCTTGAAATCCTTTCACCAGAGATAACCAAGTTTAATATTTTGCTTACTTACTCTTCATATTTCTATATATCCATATACATATTAAAATATGTTTTAAAATAAATTTCACCAGAGAAGAAATATAACTTTTAAAAAATAGTAAGAACAGTGAGCTACCTGAAAATTCTCACGATTTTAAGCATAAGGAAAATACTGTGAGTATTGTTTCAGTACTTGTGGTAGGCAGCTTCTGACATGGCCTTCAATGATCCCTGCCTTCTGGAATTCACAACTTTGTGTAATCCCCTCTCCTTCAATGTGGTTGTGATTAGGTTACCAAAGACTAAGACTTCCATTTTGCACATGTGTGCTCCCTCCCTCTCTCTCTTTCTTTCTCTTTCTCTGGATCTTCTTGAGTGTTTTCTTATGAAGCAAAATGGAGAGGATTAAATGTTGAAAGACTGAGGGTGGCAGCCAGTTAATGACAAGTGAGGAAGTGAGGCCCTCAATATAATAGCCCTTGAGGATTTTTCAATACTCTGTTTTGACAAGTGACCTGCCAATATAGACAACTGACAAGGAAAGGCCCTTTGTTCTACCAAATGATAAAAATTTAGCAATGTTTTGGTAAGCCAACTTTTTTGTGATTTATATATTGTCTTTGTTATTTTAATGATTGAATTATCTAAAGACTATTAACCTATTAGGAAGATTCCTAAGGGGTGGTTTCTTAAGAATTAGAAAAAAACAAAACAAAACAGTTTGCCAAAATGGGCAGTGTTTGATGTTTGAACTGATTTTGTGGTTTGCCAGCCACCAAACAACTAGAGCATCTAGATGTTTGCAGCAAACTCACAAATTTGTTCCCAGTAAATCCGTCTGCAATTGGGGACTCAGGTTCCTATTGCTGTTGGAACAAATAATCACAAATTTAGTGGCTTAAAACAATATGAATTTGTCACTGTACAGTTCTTTAAATCAGAAGTTCTAAACAAGTCTCACTGGGCTAAAATCAGTGTATCAGTAAAGCTACATTCCTTTTTGGAGCTTCTGGGGGAGAATCCACTTCCTTTTCTTTTCCACATTCTAGACACTGCCCACATTCCTTGGTTCATGACTTCCCCTTCCATCTTCAAAGCCAGCAATGACCAATCAAGTCTTTTTCACATCACATCACTCTGACACTGACTTCTCTTCTACCTCCCATTTCCACATTTAAGGCTTCTTATGATTACACAGAACCTACCAGTATAATCCAGGATAATTTCCCTAATTTAAGATCAGCTGATTAGCATCCTTAATTCTATCTGCAATCTTAATTTTCCATGGCCATGTAACATAACATATTCACAGGTTCCAGGGATTAGGACATAGACATCTTTGGGGTGCCATTATTCTGCCTACAATACCTGCCATGAACTTGGAAGTATATTCTTCCACAGTAGAGCTTTGCCCCCAGCACTGGCTGACAACTTGATTTCAGCCTTGTGAGAGACCCTAAAACATAGGCTAAGCCATGTTCAAATTTCTGACCCACAGGAAATTGTGAGTTAATAAATGTATGTTGTTTCACACCACTAAATTCCAGATGGTTTGTTACATAGAAATAGATATGCAATATAGTACTTAAAACTAAATTATAGTTTTTATTTGTGCATTTCCCCTAGGTTTTATTTTTGCAGTCATTTAATTAAAAAGAAATGTACTCCATTGATTTGAAGTTGTAGAAATTACAGGTTACAGTTCAGTTATACCAATCAATGCTAATATGATCAATTATGACAGTGTTTGTAATGAAAAGCTTCAATTTGCTATACTCACATAGTAATTCTATTATATCAACAATGCAAATCACTCATTTTAGCTACAGACGAATCTTCAAAATATGACTACAGTAAAGGAAGATGATCAGTCAGAGGAAAAGGCATGGTGGCCCAGCTACACCACAATATTTGTAATTATAAAGAAGTTGTGGTATATTCAACTGAAATTTTATCTGCTGGAATTAAATTAGTGTGCTGTCAGTTACATTTTTTCTTCTTCAGAAATTAGTATGACTTCTCTCCTTTATGAAACAAAGAGAACCAAGAGATGAAATTGTAAAAAAACTGAAAAGCTGATGTACCTTTTAAGCTTTTGGTATAGTCAATGGGTAATATCTATATTCATTGATCTGTAACTAATTCACTCAATTGGTTAAACCATGGGGCTAATGAGTGAAGCTAATTGTCCTAGCTAGAATAGAACTCAACATCTGATTTGTTTAGCACCATGTTGCCATCAGCAAATGAATAGTCTTTTTAAAAAATCATTATGGCTACTAGCAGAGACTTTGTCTCTCTAGTAATAATAAAATTGCACTCTGCTATATACAGTCATTTTATTTAGTAACTATTCAGAGAGACTACTGGTCTAATATCCACCTATTGGGTTTCATTGTTTAGTGGCACTCCTTATAGAGTCTATTTTTAAATAGTTTTATTTATTCCCTATCATCATCCACAGTGTATAATCAACTGTTCACAGTACCATCATATGGTTGTGCATTCATCACCAGAATCAACTTTTGAAGATTTTCCTTACTTCAAAAAAAAGTAAAAGAATACCCAAAACATCCCATCCCCTCATCTCTCCCTATTATTCATTTAATTTTTGCCCCCTGTTTTCTACTTATCAGTCCATACACTGGATAAAGGAAGTGTGAGCCACAAGGTTTTCACCATCACACAGTCACACAGTGTAAGCTATATAATTATACAATTGTCTTCAAGAACCAAGGCTACCGGGTTGCAGTTCAACAGTTCCAGGATTTCCTTCTAGCTATTCCAATGCACTAAAAACTAAAAAGGGATATCTACGTAGTGCATAGAAAAACCTCCAGAATGACCTCTCAACTCTATTTGAAATTTCTCACACACTGAAACTTTGTTTCCTATCTCTTCCCCCTTTTTGTCCAAGAAGGCTTTCCCAACCCCTGATGCCAAGGCCAAGCTCATCACCACAAGTCATGTACCATGTTGCCCAGGATATATACAACCCTGGGAGTCACGTCCCACATAGCGGGAAGGGCAGTGAATTTACCTGCAGAGCTGGCTTAGAGAGTGAGGCCACATCTGATCAACAAAAAAGGTTCTCTGTGGGTGAATCTTAGGCACAATTTTAAGTAGGCTTAGCATCTCGTTTGCAGTAACAAGCTTCATAAGGGCAAGCACCAAGATCGAGGGCTTGGCCTTCTAAATTTGTAGTCCACAATGCTTGTAAGAATATCAGTAATTACCCAGGTGGGGAAGTTTAATATTTTCACATTTTTCCCCTGTCCCTCAAGAGGGCTATACAAATACATTTTATTCTCTGCCCGAATTACTCTGGGATGTACCGGGGCTTCACACTAACCTGTACAAATCAACCAGATTTCACTCCTTATCCAAAGCTCCAAGTAATTATGGTGCTTGAATAAACTGACCATACAAGTTAAATTATATAGTGTACTACAAAAAATATAGATTTTGCACCTAATAAACATCTCTTCCTTTGATCTCACATAGAAGTTGAAGTTTTAAAACACTGTCAATGTCATCCTTTACCCTTTAGTTTGACTTACCTTAGTCCTAACCAAGTCCATTTCATTCATATCTCTAATTGAAGTCTGATCTCTTTTTCAGACTCTTTAACATTTGCTGTATGTGTGTAATACTGACATTCATAGCTGCCAGACTCTGGCTCTGAGTCTCATGTGTCACACAGATACCCAAAGTCCCAGGGATTGACCAAATTATACACAAAGAGCTCAGCATCTCAGAATTTAGAAAGAGGCATTACAACTCAGGAATTGATGTAACTGCTGTAAGAGCTCACAATTTAGGAACCTGTACAATAAGCCTTCCCCTGATATCCTATACTCTCAGACTCAATTCTCAGAGTTTGCACAATTACAGTTAGTCCATATTAGTGTGGCATTATAATGTTTGTCCTTTTGTATCTGGTTTATTTCACTCAACATACTTCCTGAATATCCATTCACCTAGTTGCATACCCCAGAACTTCAATCCTTCTTGTAGCAGCTAAATATCCCATTGTATGTATACACCACAGTTCACCATTCTATTCACCAGTTGATGTACCCTTAGGCCAACTCTATCCCCTGTGAATCATGAATATTTCCATCATAATCCCCACTGTGCAAATGTCCATTCATGTCCCTTTTCAGTTCCTCCAAGTATATACCCAATAACAGGGTTGCAGGACCATATGGTAACCCCATGCTTAGCTTCCTGTGGAATCACCACACTGCTCTCCAGATGGGATGCACAATTCTAATTCCCCAACACTGGTGATTAGTAACATCCCTCTCTCCACAGTTTCTCCAGCACTTGTATCTTTTAGACAGTTTTATTCACAAACCATACATTCTCTCCTAAATAAACAATCAAGGGTTGCCTGTATAATCAGTTATGCATTCAACACCACTATCTACATGAGGACATTTCTATTTCTCCCACAAAGAAAGATGAAGTGGAGAAAAAAGAAAAAAAGAGAAAAGAAAAAGAAAGAAAAAAATGATGACTAAGAAAACAAAAGAAAAAATAAAATTTAAATTAAATAAAATACAGTAAAAAGTCAGACAACAGCACCAACACCAGGAATCCCATAACCCTCCCTTATATCCCCCTCTTATAGATGTTTAGATTTGTTATATTGCCTTTGTTACAATTAAGGGAAGCATATGACAATGTTACTGTTAACTATAGACTCAAGTTTGCATTGATTGTATTTTTCCCTAATACCATCCCATTTTCAACATCTTGCAAAATTGACATTCATTTGTTCTCCCTTATGTAAAAACATTCTTATATTTGTACATTTAATCACAATCATTGACCACTCTAGGTTTCACTAAGTTATACCATCCCAGTCTTTATCTTCTATCTTTCCTTCTGGTGTCCTATATGCCCCTAACCTTCCCTTTTTAACCATACTCACAGTCATCTTTGTTCAGTGTACTTACCATATTGTGCTACCATCACCAAGTATTGTGCTATCCATTTCTGGATTTATACAATCAATCCAGTTGAACATTCTGTACTCCTTCAGCATCAAATGCCCAATCTTTACCCTCTTTCTATCTCCTGTTATCTTCATTTCTTCACTCTTCTCCAAACCTTTCTCTCCTGTCTTTTCCTATCTGTCTGTAGCATGCTCTTTAGTATTTCTTGTAGAGGAGGTCTCCTGTTCATGAACTTTCTCAGTGTCTATCTGTAAATATTTTAAACTCTCCTTATTTTTGAAGGACAGTTTTGCCAGATATAGAATTCTTGGGTGGCAGTTTTTCTTTTTCCATGTCTTGACTATATCATACCACTGACTTCTCACTTCCATGATTTCTATTGAGAAATCCTCACTTAGTATTATTGAGATTCCCTGGGATGTAATGGCTTGCTTTTCTCTTGCTGCTTTCAGAATTCTCTCTTTGTCATTGACATTTTACAATCTGATTAGTAAGTGTCTTGGAGTAAGTCTATTTGGATCAATTCTGTTTGGGGTATGCTGCGCTTATTGGGCATGTAATTTGATGTCTTCCATAAGAGTTGGGAAATTTTCTGTGATTATTTCCTCTATTATTTTTTCTGCCCCTTTTCCGTTCTTTTCTTCTGGCACACTTATAACACAAATATTTGTGCACTATATGTTGTCATTCAGTTTCTTGAGCCCCTGCTCATATTTTTCCATTTTTTCCCCATCTGTTCTTTCATGTATAGGATTTCAGATGTTCTGTCCTCTAGTTCAGTAATCCTTCCTTCTGCCTCTCCAGGTCTGCTGTTGTATGTCTCCATTGTGTTTTTCATCTCTTTTATTGAGCCTTTCATTCCCATAAGTTCTGCCATTTGTTTTTTCAAGCTTATGAATTCTTCCTTGTGGTCACCCAGTGTCTTCTTCACATCCTTCATCTCTTTTTTCACAGTTTCTTTCAACCCATTGATTTGATTTAGAAGATTTGTTTGAATGTCATTTGCGGTATTAGGTTTTTCCTTTGACTGGGCCATATCTTCATTTTTCCTGGTGTGACTCAAGAATTTTGCTGTCTAGGCATCTGATTTTCTTGATTAGTTTATTCTGGAGGTTGTTTCTCCCTTTTGCCTTGGGTTTTCTTGTTGGTTTTCTTTGAGCTCATTTTTTCTTTGTTTTCCTCACTGGCCAGTCTTCCCCCCAATCAGGCACCCACCATGGCCTGCCACAGGGATGGGAGGTAGGCACTGGGCACCCCAGCAAGTTCACTGTGTGTGGTAATATAGATCTGCTGGCTTCCAGTGGTACTCTGTTTTCCACAAGCTGGCAAGACCTGGGTTTGTTTTAGAGCCCTGTTTTAACAGTTGGCTTGTCCATATTTCTCAGCCAAAACAGGGCTGAGCTTCCATGCAGGGTGTATAGACCAGCTCCTCTGGTCCTAGTAAAGGGTCTGCAACATCTTTTTTAAAATGTTTAATTATCTTGCACTTTCTAACTGTCCAGCAGATGGCACTGCTTGATAACATAATTGTCCTTAAAGGCTGCTTTGCCTCTGAACATAGGCTGTGTCTATGTACTTGAAGTGAAAATGCAGGACTCCTATGCCCTCAATTTGCTGGCCAAATTCAGGCTTGATGTGGGGCTCCACCTGTGGCAGGGCACTCCCTTATCTGACCCAGTAATCCAGACATCCCCAAGGCAAGGAAATGGCCTCTGGCTGCTGCATCCCTCAAAGGTGAGTGAAGGGCATTCAGACCCAGGGCTGGAAATACTGTCTCTGTCCACATTTTCTCAGTCTCTTTGTCCCTCACTGACCTGGGCCTTGAAAAGTTCTCCCCTGTTCCCTGGGTCTTCAGACAAAGGGGTATGTCTCACTGCAGTGAGAAATTTTAAAATCTGTGTCTCTGGTGGGAGGTGTCCTGTCTGCTGATTCTGCACCTTTCCCACACTGAGACTGACTGAAGGGGAGAGGAGAGAACTGGCTGGTCTGGGACAGAAGATTCCTACCTGATATTTCTTCTCTTTCTTCAATTCAGCATCTGCAGGTAACTTCTCCAATCTTTTTCCTTCTCCAGAGTTTCAAAAAAATTGAGAATTGTCCTTTCTTCATTGAATCTCTGGAGAGGAGTTTTCAGTAGCTGTTTAGGTCACCATGTTGATGACATTACCCTTTTGGTAGACTTTTAAATTGTTCTTAACTGCAGATGTTTAAGTAGAAAAAAAAAGTATATTTAGGAGTATTACTTTCTCCTAGATGGTAATAGCAAGCATGAAAACTCCTCTGAGAAGACCAGTGAATTTTAAACTTAATTGCAATTGGTGGCTTCATGCATTTCTTTATGGAAGCAAATGAAACAGTGGTTCAAGTAAATAAATGATGTTGTGGGTCATAAGATGAACCTGGTCAAATCCCATGAATTTCTCCATTAAAGAAAGTAATGACCATACAGTAATATCATTGAATGTTAATGGATTAAACTCCACAACTAAAGACACATATTGGCAGAATGGATAAAAAAAAATATGATCTATCTATATGCTGTCTACAAGAGACTCACTTGAGATGCAAATACAAAAATAGGTAGAAAGTGAAAGGTTGGAAAAAAAAACAAAAAACAGTGGAAGTTGCTTTACTAATTATCAGACAAAATAGACTTTAAATGTAAAACTGAAGAAAAAAGAAAGGAAGGTGACTATCTACTAATAAAAGGGACAATCCACAAAGAAGAAATAACAATCATAAATATTTATGCAACAAACCAGGATGTCCCAAAATACATGAGGCAAGTCTGGCAACACTGAGGAGGGAAATAGATGTCTCCACGATAATAGTTGGAGACCCGAATACACCACTCACATCAATAGACATCTAGGCAGAGTATCAATAAGGAAACATAGAACTTGAATATGATGAATGAACTAGACCAAACAGATATTTACAGAACATTGAACCATGCAACAACAAGACATACATTCTTCTCAAGTGCTCATGGATCATTCTCCAGGATACACCACATGTGGGTAACAAAACAGGTCTCAGTGAACTTAAAAAGATTGAAATTATGCAAATCACTTTCTATATTCATAATGGAATGAGGCTTGAAATCAATAGCAGATGGAGGACTGGAAAATTCACAAATTTGTGTAAGTTAAACAACACACTCTTAAACAATCAGTGGGTCAAAGAAGAAATTGAAATAGAAATAAGTAAATATCTGGAGATGGATGAAAACTAGAACAAAATACATCAAAATTATGGAATGTGGCAAAGGTAGTGCTCAGAGGGAAATTTATAGCCCTAGATGCCTACTTCAAAAGGAAGAAAGAGCTAAAATTAAAGACCCAACTGTACATGTGAAAGAACTACAAAAAGGACAGAAAACTAATCCCAGAGCAAACAGAAGGAAATAAATAATAAATATTAGAGCAGAAATAAATAAATAAACTTGAGAATAAAAAAAAACAGTAGAGAGATGCAACAAAACTAGAATTTGGCTCTTTCAGAAAATTAAGAAATTGACAAACCCTTAGCTAGACTGACAAAGAAAAAAGAGATGAGATGTAGAAACTTAAATAAGAAATGAGTACAGGTACATTATCACAGACCTATAGAAATAAAAAAGAGCATGAGAGGATACTACAAACAACTGTAAGCCAACAAACTAGACAATGTAAATGAAATGGAAAACTTCCTAGAAACATATGAACAACTTACACTGATTCAAGAAGAAATAAAAGATCTCAACAAACCAATCACAAGAGATTTAAATGGTCATCAAAAACCTCCCAACAAATAGAAACCCAGGACCAGATCGATCAACAGATGAATTCTACCAAGGATTCTGAGAAGAATTAATGCCTGTGCTGCTGAAACTCTTCCAAAAAATTGAAGGGGAGATAAAACTATGTAATTCATTCTATGAATTCAACATCCCCCAACACCAAACCCAGATAAACATACTAAAAGAAAAGAAAATTACAGACTAATTTCTCTAATGAATATAGATGCAAAAATCCTCAACCAAATACTTACAAATATATCAAGCAGCACATTAAAAGAATTATACACTATGATCAACTGGGTTTTATCCCTGGTATACAAGGGTGGTTCCACAGAAGAAAACAAGAAAATCAAATAATGTAATACACCACATTAACAAACAGAAGGATAAAAACCATGTGATCATTTTGATTGATGTGGAAAAGGCATTTGACAAAATCCAACATCTTTTCTTAATAAAATCTCTTCAAAATATAGGAAAAAAGGAAACTTGCTCAACACAATGGAAAACATATGTAAAAATAACACACAGCTAACATCATATTCAATGGAGAAAGACTGAAAGCTTTTCCTCTAAGATCTGGAAAAATACAGGTATGCCCACTGTCACTATTGTTATTTAACATGTGCTGGAAGTTCTAACTAGATCAATTAGGCAAGAAAAAGAATTAAAAGTCATCCAAATTAGAAAGGATGAAGTAAAACTGTCACTGTTTCCACATGACATGTTTCTATATTTAGAAAGCCCTGAAAAATCTACAATGAAGCTACAAGGTCAGCAAAGTGGCAGGACAGAAAATCAACACTATACACTAGTAAGGAGCAATCTGAGGAGGAAATCAAGAAAGAATTCCATTTGCCATAGCAACAAAAGAATCAAATATCTAGGAATAAATTTAACCAAGGATGTATAGAACTTGTACAAAGAAAACTACAAAACATTGCTAAAAGAAATCAAGGAAGACATAAATAAATGGAAGGTCATACCATCTTCATGGATTGGAAGACTAAATGTAGTTTAGTAGTTGAGTAGAATTGTGGTATCAATTCTACTCAAATTGATTTAGATATTGAATGCAATGTCAATCAAAATTCCAATAGCATACTTTGCAGAAACAATAAAACCAATTACCAAATGTATTTAAAAGGGTAGAGGGCTCTGAAAAAAGAAGAAATAAGGTGAAAGACTCACACTACCTGACTTCAAAGCATATTACAAAGCTACAGTGTTCAAATCACCACGGTACTGGCATAAAGATAGATATATTGGTGAATGGAATTGAATTGAGAGATCAGAAATTGATCCTCACATCTATGATTAATTGAATTTTTATAAGATGGATTTCTATAATCCTGAACACCTTCATGGAACTTTGATAAGGGAGAAAAGAGTGCCTTAGAGAGCTGAGAGAAGGAAAGGAGATCCCTGATAATGGGCCCTAAGCATCCCTTACTTCTGGCAGGACCCAGGGAGAAAGCAGGGCCTCAGAAATGAATGGCTAGTTGGCACACAGGAAGACTGGACCCTTGGCATCAGATCTTCCAGCTTTGGCAGAGACTCCCATACCCATTGGTGGCCCTGGAGCAGCAGAGATGCCCACCTTCAAAATACTATATAGACTTGGACAGTGAGAGTAACAGGAACAAATACCACAGCCCCACATGAGACCCCCTAATTCTTGGGTGACTTGTGAGAAAAGGAGAGGCAACCTAATAGTGAATTATATTGAAACTGCCTTCATCTCGATGGGATGGAGGGAAGATGCAGATTTAAGCCATCATTTCTGAGCAAACCTGCCCTGGGATATACACTACACAGAAGACATAGCAGGTGAATGCGTACTCTTTATTATTAGTTAGGGCTTTGGCCCAAAGCCCTGATAAAGGTTGAAACTGGTGAGCTTGGGGGATCTCATGGGAGAACTCAAGGACTCCTTTTGTCCTGACTGGAGCAGACCTAACTTCCTATGCCCTGGGCTCCTTCCTGGTTCCCTGTTTGCCTTGCAGCAGCTGCCTCAGGAGAGCAGAGAGCCAGCAAAGAAAGCACAAAGAGGAAAAGAAGGAGTGCAGGAGCATTCTCAAGAGTGCTTGCCCCAGTCTTGGTGTATTTTAATCCAATTACCCCTCCCAAGAGAAGCAGCATCTCATAACATGGGGACCTCAATGTCTGTCCTTGGAATCCATTTTGCCCTTTATCCACCATTGATTTGAAAGGGGATTGGGGTAGGGCCAGCCCAAGGCTGAGGGCTAGAATGTCAAACCAGCACTCCCTAGACACTATCCTTCACAAAAACCTGGTGGTTTTTCAGCCAGGTCAGTGGGCAATTAGGAAAAGAACTGCCCTTTTCAAGGGAGGAAATCAGCAGAGTATCAGAAAAGTCCTGCCTGCACTTCCGTGAGGCCACTTTCTTGATCTTTGCCACTGCTTATTTATCTCACCTGAGACTAGGGAAATGAACAGTTCAGTCACTCAAATCCTTTCATGAAAGTCTCATTGGCATTGCCCCCAAAACTCTGAAAATGGTTCTGGACATTATTTCAATTGTATTTACCTCAAGGTCACTCCATGCAAGGCAAAGAAGGCAACCCTGATCTATTTTCAATCTCAAATTTGGTTCTTACCTGTCATCTAACCAAACTCACCATTAAGGGTTATAATTTTCACACCAGATAACAACACATAATTCTAGTTCTTAGGAAATACTAGGCAATTAATAACTATTTGATTAACAAATTGAATGAAATTTCTCAAATGCTATCATCTATAAAATTTAACACTACAACTCCCCTAACTCTTCCAAGTTTATCCCTTACCACAAAGGAGGAATTAAATCCTAACAAGTTAATTTTCCTCCAGAGTGTGCCAAAGAATCTCTTCTTCCCTGATTTTTTCTCACTCTTATCAGCTCCAGCCACTTGGAGTCTCACTGAAGTGTGGGTTTATCAGAGTTGAGGTGTCATTTCATTAGGTTCTTGGGAGATACTCTACAGGACAGGTACAGCTTCTTCAACAACAAGCAATTTCCATTGAGCTCAGAAACACAAAAACAGGACTTCACCTATAAAACTTTAAAAAACAAAAACAAAAAGCAAACGATCACTGCTGTAGTTTTCAAAGGGACAAAATGATTTTCAAGGAAAATCAGTGTTCCTAAAATTCAGCATAGATTATAACTATAAAAACACATGACTGGATGGGCAGGGAAAGATGGTGGACTGGTGAGGTGTATGTTTTAGTTACTCCTCCAGGGAAGTAGGTAGAAAGCCAGGAACTGTGTGGACTGGATACCGCAGAGCAATCTGACTTTGGGCATACTTCATACAACACTCATGAAAACGTGGAACTGCTGAGATCAGCGAAATCTGTAAGTTTTTGCAGCCAGGGAACCAGCACTCCTCCCTGCCAGGCTCAGTCCTGTGGGAGGAGGGGCTGTCAGCGCCGGGAAGGAGAAGGGAGAACTGCAGTGGCAGCTCTCATCGGAAACTCATTCTACTGATCCAAACACCAAACATAGATAGACTGAGACAAGACACCAGAGAATCTGAGAGCAGCCAGCCCAGCAGAGAGGAGATAGGCATAGCAAAAAACAGCAAGACAAACTCAAAAATAAAAGCGGATGCTTTTTGGAGTTCTCGTGAACATAGAAAGGGGAAGGGCAGAGCACAGGCCCACAAGCTCATTTGCAAAACCTGAAGAAAAACTGATCTCTCTTCCCCCTGGATCTTTCCTTAATAGCCCTAATTGCTTTGTCTCCTAGCATTTCAATAATGCATTAGATCTGCCAGGAGGGCCCTTCTTTTTTCTTTTTTTATCTTCTTTTCATTTTCTAAAACAATTACTCTAAGAAGCCCAATACAGAAAGCCTCAAAGACTTGCAATTTGGGCAGGTCAAGACAAGAGCAGAACTGAGAGCTCTTAGACAAAAGGCAATAATCCAGTGGCTGAGAAAATTCACTAAACACCACAACTTCCCAAGAAAAGGGGGGCATCCTCTCACAGCCATCATCCTGGTGGACAGGAAACACTCCTGCTCATCACCGGCCCCACAGCCCAGAGCTGCCCCAGACAACTGAATGTGATGGAAGTGCTTACAATAACACGCATACACCACAAAACTGGGCATGGACATTAGCCTTCCCTGCACCCTCAGCTGGTTGTCCCAGACTTGGGAAGGTGGAGCAGTGGGAATTAACAAGCCCCATTCAGACATCATTTCATCAGACTGGGAGCCTCCCTACACAGACCGGCAGCCCAGAACCACCCTGGGGGGATGGCACTCACCTGTGACATAGCACAGTCATCCCTCAACAGAGGACCAGGGGGTGCAAGGCCTGGAAGAGGGACCCACTCACAAGTGTCAGGGGCCACATGCCAATACCAAGGACTTGTGGGTCAGTGGCAGAGACAAACTGTGGCAGGACTGAACTGAAGGATTAGACTATTGCAGCAGCTTTAAAACTCCAGGAACACCAGGGAGATTTGGTTGTTAGAGCCGCCCCCCTCCCTGACCGCCCAGACACATGCCCCTTATACAGGGCAGGCAACACCAACTACACATGCAAGCTTGGTACACCAATTGGACCCCACAAGACTTACTCCCCCACTCACCACAGAGGCAAAGTGGGGGAGAACTGGCTTGAGGGGAACAGGTGGCTCGCAGATACCACCTGCTGGTTAGTCACAAAAAGTGTACTCCACGAAGCTGTAGACCTGACAAATTAGAGATAAGGATTTCAATTGGTCTACAAATCCTAAAAGAACCCTACCAAGTTAAGCAAATGCCAAGAGGCCAAAAACAACAGAAAATTTTAAAGCATATGAAAAAACCAGACAATATGGATAACCCAAGCCCATGCACCCAAATCAAAAGATCAGAAGAAATACAGTACTTTGAGCAACTAATTAAAGAACTAAAGATGAACGATGAGACCATGGCATGGGATATAAAGGACATCAAGAAGAGCATGGAACAGGATATAAAGGACATCAAGAAGACCCTAGAAGAGCATAAAGAAGACATTGCAAAACTAAATAAAAAAATAGATGATCTTATGGAAATTAAAGAAACTGTTGACCAAATTAAAAAGATTCTGGATACTCATAGTACAAGACTAGAAGAAGGTGAACAACGAATCAGTGACCTGGAAGATGACAGAATGGAAAATGAAAGAACAAAAGAAAGAATGGGGAAAAAAATCAAAAAAATCAAAATGGACCTCAGGGATATGATAGATAATATAAAATGTCGAAATATAAGACTCATTGGTGTTCCAGAAGGAGAAGAAAAGGGTAAAGGTCTAGGAAGAGTATTAAAAGAAATTGTTGGGGAAAACTTCCAAAATCTTCTAAACACCATAAATACACAAATCATAAATGCCCAGAGAACTCCAAATACAATAAATCCAAATAAACCCACTCTGAGACATATTCTGATCTCACTGTCAAATATGGAAGAGAAGGAGCAAGTTCTGAAAGCAGCAAGAGAAAAGCAATTCACCACATACAAAGGAAACAGCATAAGACTAAGTAGTGACTACTCAGAAGCCACCATGGAGGCGAGAAGGCAGTGGCATGATATATTTAAAATTCTGAGCGAGAAAAATTTCCAGCCAAGAATATGTTATCCAGCAAAGCTCTCCTTCAAATTTGAGGGAGAGCTTAAATTTTTCACAGACAAACAAATGCTGAGAGAATTTGCTAACAAGAGACCTGCCCTAGTGGAGATACTAAAGAGAGCCTTACAGACAGAGAAACAAACAAAGGAGAGAGAGACATGGAGAAAGGTTCAGTACTAAAGAGATTCAGTATGGGTACATTAAAGGATATTAATAGAGAGAGGGAAAAATATATACAACAAACATAAACCAAAGGATAAGATGGCTGATTCAAGAAATGCCTTCACGGTTATAACGTTGAATGTAAATGGATTAAACTCACCAATTAAAAGGTATAGGTTTGCAGAATGGATCAAAAAAGATGAGCCATCAATATGCTGCATACAAGAGACTCATCTTAGACACAGAGACACAAAGAAATTGAAAGTGAAAGGATGGAAAAAAATATTTCATGCCAGCTACAGCCAAAAGAAAGCAGGTGTAGCAATATTAATCTCAGATAAAATAGACTTCAAATGCAGGGATGTTTTGAGAGACAAAGAAGGTCACTACATACTAATAAAAGGGGAAATTCAACAAGAAGAAATAACAATCATAAATGTTTACGGACCCAATCAAGGTGCCACAAAATACATGAGAGAAACACTGGCAAAACTAAAGGAAGCAATTGATGTTTCCACAATAATTGTGGGAGACTTCAACACATCACTCTCTCCTATAGATAGATCAACCAGACAGAAGACCAATAAGGAAATTGAAAACCTAAACAATCTGATAAATGAATTGGACTTAACAGACATATATAGAACATTACATCCCAAATCACCAAGATACACATACTTCTCTAGTGCTTACGGGACTTTCTCCAGAATAGATCATATGCTGGGACATAAAACAAGGCTCAATAAATTTAAAAAGATTGAAATTATTCAAAGCACATTCTCTGACCACAATGGAATACAATTAGAAGTCAATAACCATCAGAGACTTAGAAAATTCACAAATACCTGGAGGTTAAACAACACACTCCTAAACAATCAGTGGGTTAAAGAAGAAATAGCAAGAGAAATTGCTAAATATAGAGAGACAAATGAAAATGAGAACACAACATACCATAACTTATGGGATGCAGCAAAAGCGGTACTGAGGGGGAAATTTATAGCACTAAATGCATATATTAAAAAGGAAGAAAGAGCCAAAATCAAAGAACTAATGGATCAACTGAAAAAGCTAGAAAATGAACAGCAAACCAATCCTAAACCAAGTAGAAGAAAAGAAATAACAAGGATTAAAGCTGAAATAAATGAGATAGAGAACAAAAAAACAATAGAGAGGATAAATAACACCAAAAGTTGGTTCTTTGAGAAGATCAACAAGATTGACAAACCCCTAGCTAGACTGACAAAATCAAAAAGAGAGAAGACCCATATAAACAAAATAATGAATGAGAAAGGTGACATTACTGCAGATCCCAAGGAAATTAAAAAAAAAATTATAAGAGGATACTATGAACAACTGTATGCTAACAAACTGGATAATGTAGAGGAAATGGACAATTTCCTGGAAACATATGAACAACCTAGACTGACCAGAGAAGAAACAGAAGACCTCAACCAACCAATCACAATCAAAGAGATCCAATCAGTCATCAAAAAGCTTCCCACAAATAAATGCCCAGGGCCAGATGGCTTCACAGGAGAATTCTACCAAACTTTCCAAAAAGAATTGACACCAATCTTACTTAAACTCTTTCAAAACATTGAAGAAAATGGAACACTACCTAACTCATTTTATGAAGCTAACATCAATCTCATACCAAAACCAGGCAAGGATGCTACAAAAAAGGAAAACTACCGGCCAATCTCCCTAATGAATATAGATGCAAAAATCCTCAACAAAATACTTGCAAATCAAAACCAAAGACACATTAAAAAAATCATACACCATGACCAAGTGGGGTTCATTCCAGGCATGCAAGGATGGTTCAACATAAGAAAATCAATCAATGTATTACAACACATTAACAAATCAAAAGGAAAAAATCAAATGATCATCTCAATAGATGCTGAAAAAGCATCTGACAAAATCCAACATCCCTTTTTGATAAAAACACTTCAAAAGGGAGGAATTGAAGGAAACTTCCTGAATATGATAAAGAGCATATATGAAAAACCCACAGCCAGCATAGTACTCAATGGTGAGAGACTGAAAGCCTTCCCCCTAAGATCAGGAAGAAGACAAGGATGCCTGCTATCACAACTGTTATTCAACATTGTGCTAGAAGTGCTAGCCAGGGCAATCCAGCAAGACAAAGAAATAAAAGGCATCCAAATTGGAAAGGAAGAAGTAAAATTGTCATTGTTTGCAGATTATATGATCTTATATCTGGAAAACCCCGAGAAATCAACAATACAGCTACTAGAGCTAATAAACAAATTTAGCAAAGTAGCAGGATACAAGATTAATGCGCATTAGTCAGTAATGTTTCTATATGCTAGAAATGAACAAACTGAAGAGACACTCAAGAAAAAGATACCATTTTCAATAGCAACTAAAAAAATCAAGTACCTAGGAATAAACTTAACCAAAGATGTAAAAGACCTATAGAAAGAAAACTACATAACTCTATTAAAAGAAATAGAAGGGGACCTTAAAAGATGGAAAAATATTCCATGTTCACGGATAGGAAGGCTAAATGTCATTAAGATGTCAATTCTACCCAAACTCATCTACAGATTCAATGCAATCCCAATCAAAATTCCAACAACCTACTTTGCAGACTTGGAAAAGCTAGTTATCAAATTTATTTGGAAAGGGAAGATGCCTCGAATTGCTAAAGACACTCTAAAAAAGAAAAACGAAGTGGGAGGACTTACACTCCCTGACTTTGAAGCTTATTATAAAGCCACAGTTGCCAAAACAGCATGGTACTGGCACAAAGATAGACATATAGATCAATGGAATCGAATTGAGAATTCGGAGATAGACCCCCAGATCTATGGCCAACTGATCTTTGATAAGGCCCCCAAAGTCACTGAACTGGGTCATAATGGTCTTTTCAACAAATGGGGCTGGGAGAGTTTGATATCCATATCTAAAAGAATGAAAGAGGACCCCTACCTCACCCCCTACACAAAAATTAACTCAAAGTGGACCAAAGATCTCAATATAAAAGAAAGCACAATAAAACTCCCAGAAGATAATGTAGGAAAACATCTTCAAGACCTTGTATTAGGCGGCCACTTCCTAGACTTTAAACCCAAAGCACAAGCAACAAAAGAGAAAATAGATAAATGGGAACTCCTCAAGCTTAGAAGTTTCTGTACCTCAAAGGAATTTCTCAAAAAGGTAAAGAGGCAGCCAACTCAATGGGAAAAAATTTTTGGAAACCATGTATCTGACAAAAGACTGATATCTTGCATATATAAAGAAATCCTACAACTCAATGACGATAGTACAGACAGGCCAATTATAAAATGGGCAAAAGATATGAAAAGACAGTTCTCTGAAGAGGAAATACAAATGGCCAAGAAACACATGAAAAAATGTTCAGCGTCACTAGCTATTAGAGAGTTGCAAATTAAGACCACAATAAGATACCATCTCACACCGATTAGAATGGCTGCCATTAAACAAACAGGAAACTACAAATGCTGGAGAGGATGTGGAGAAATTGGAACTCTTATTCATTGTTGGTGGGACTGTATAATGGTTCAGCCACTCTGGAAGTAAGTCTGGCAGTTCCTTAGAAAACTAGATATAGAGATACCCTTCGATCCAGCGATTGCACTTCTCGGTATATACCCGGAAGATCAGATAGCAGTGACACGAACAGATATCTGCACGCCAATATTCATAGCAGCATTATTCACAATTGCCAAGAGATGGAAACAACCCAAATGTCCTTCAACAGATGAATGGATAAATAAAATGTGGTATATACACACGATGGAATACTACACGGCAGTAAGAAGGAACGATGTTGTGACATATGACAACATGGATGAACCTTGAAGACATAATGCTGAGCAAAATAAGCCAGGCACAAAAAGAGAAATATTGCATGCTACCACTAATGTGAACTTTGAAAAATGTAAAACAAATGGTTTATAATGTAGAATGTAGGGGAACTAGCGATAAGAGAGCAATTAAGGAAGGGGGAACAATAATCCAAGAAGAACAGATAAGCTATCATGGATAAATTTAATGTTCTGGGAATGCCCAGGAATGACTATGGTCTGTTAATTTCTGATGGATATAGTAGGAACAAGTTCACAGAAATGTTGCTATATGAGGTAACTTTCTTGGGGTAGAGTAGGAACATGTTGGAAGAAAAGTAGTTATCTTAGGTTAGTTGTCTTTTTCTTACTCCCTTGTTATGGTTTGTTTGAAATGTTTTTTTCTTTTTTTTCTTTGTGTAAATGCCTGCTGCAGGGCACCGGGCGTGAAGTGCGGCTGTGCAGCTCCTTCCTCTCCCTCCTCATGCAGCTGCTGCAGCTCCCAGGCCATGGCCCAGGCAGCCTCCTGATACTCCTCTACCTGCTCCTGGAGCTGTCAGATGCGGCGCCCCTGATGCTCCCGCTGCTGCACCGCCACACACATGCTCAGGGGCAGTGACCTCCAGGCACAGGCCCTCTTGATGGCTCGTGGCACCTGCGGGTTGGCCACGATGGCCCATAGCCAGTCCTTCACTTCATTCCAGGGCTGCGAGGGGAAGGACAGGTAGAAATCCCGGGCCGCCACCATTCATGAGGACTTCATTGTTGATGAACCTGATCACTTTGTTGTGGCGGAAGCTGCTACCCTGATCCCTGAAGTCCAAGGCCATGGCTGCTGAGGTCTTGTTGGCCGGATGCCACAGTCCAATAGTCAGCCCCTCACCACACCAAGCCGAGTCCCTAACCACACAACGCATAGAACGATGATGGCATGGCACGTCACAGAGACAGGCTCTCCCTCATTTCAGACTGTGTGAGTTCATCTTATTCTCTTGTGCTCAACTACCATCATTAATTGCTAAAGAGTCCCCAAACTTTATATCCAGACCTGCTCTGTCCCCAAACTTAAGACTCACCTAATCAACAATCTCCTAGGACTCTTCACCTGTATCTTCCATAGGCACCTTATTTTCCACAAGTCCCAAACTCATCAATACCACTTGGGTCAAATGGCTTATCAAGTTCATTAACATTTCTGAAGATCCTCTTCTTTGTGGAGTTGTTGCAAGGATGAAGTGAAAATATATATGTAAAGTATCTGGCAGTAATTATCATTTTCTTCATCATAATCATCACTATTACTATTAGAGAAAGCTTCTTGGAGAAAGTGAGGCTTTATCTGAGGTTTGAACAATGGGTAGGATTTAGATAAGGACTGTGAGGGGGAAACAGACCTGAAATTGACAAAAGATGTTTCCCCGTCTTTTACCAATTGAATGTTTGGTAAAGATTTGTAGCAGGTCACCCTGTTCTGCCATATACAGTTGAATTATATTGCTAAATTCATACAGCAACTGCCTCTTGTGCTTTCATTCTATTATGTTTTTAGAAGCTAACATCTGGTCCCCCACCTACCTGCCTTCTACATTTCAGCTATTTCCATGGATGCTATTTACTAGAGCTACACACCTGATACCATCAGGGAAGCACCATGTGTGTACTGGCATTTGCGATATTTCCAGGATCTATTTTGCCTTCTGGGTGCTAAAGGTGTCATCTGCTTCTGATCAGAAATAAAACATGTTCTATATATGAAAAGTAGAAACAATAGAGTTGTTGAGAGGTGGAATTAGGACTACACTTTGGCATATACAGAAAATAAAAACACATACTAACAGGATATAATTATGAGGATAAATTAAGTTTTCATGTAATAGTAATTATGTCTGCTTAGGTTAGTAATGAGAAATTAAAAGAAAATGGAAAATTCTGGTATGACTTTGGAATGGTAAAAAGCAAAATTCTATATGCATTTTTTCCAGATAGACAACAACTTTCCCTGCAAATAAAGACAGTTTCATATTTGGACCAGTTCAATTTGCCAAAGGCTGAATAAATATTATAAGTAGCAGCACTGTTTTTCTTGCTGTATAAAAAGCCATTCAGTATAAGAGGAGCAGTGGTTAACATTACCAGCTCTAATTTACAAATTGGCACTAATCCTTATTGCATATTTAGTGAAGGTAGATGCAATTCCATTTAAACTGAAGCTAAAATTTTTCACTGATGATCTCAACAATAGGAAGTCTTTTGAATATTCATATTATAAGCAATAACAATGGTGCAAATAAAACGTTTCTCTTCTGGGATTTTTATACAGTAATAAATAATAGTTAACTTCTTTAGCACTTGCTATGTGCTAGGTGCTGTCCACACTTTATATGCATTACCTTATGCAGTCATCACCACAACCATGTGAGTTAAGTAACAGTATTCCCTCCATTTTTAGAATGAGTAATTGGTTCTTTAAAAAGTTAAATAACTTTTCCAAAGACTCACAGATAGTATGTAGGGAAGCCAAAATTAATATCTTTGATTGTGGTCTGAGTACAAAATCCATGCTCCTATTACACTGTACTGTGTGAAATGACACATTTCCCAAGAATTTTAAGACCCATACTAATAAAATCAAAACATAATAGATTTGATATTACATGTGCAAAATTAATACTAAAAGGTAAAATGTCTTTCAGTTGAAAAGCAAAAAGACTAATGCTTCCCTATAAACTCTTAGGTAACTTAAATGTATCTAAAAAATGAGTTAACTGAAGAGGGGTGATGAATTTGAAGCATAGAGAAGCAAGAAACAGCACAAATTGAAAGTGCTATTACAAGTCAGTGCAATGTAGAAAGTGCTCTAATCAATATATGGAAACATTCTAGACCCCTGGCCAGATCTATCCCTGTAAGTGAAGACAGAGGCATCATGCCATAAGAGTTTCATGACAAGAATCCATGGAAATCAATCAATTCCAATTGTTCTTGTTATTGTCTCCTGATAATAATTTGACTTCCAATATAACTTAAAAGCATGGAAATAGCTCCCTGACCTAAATATTTCAGGCTGCTTGAAATTATGCTTATTATGGCAAACAAATAAACCAGCACTCTGACTTTTTTAAACATTTTTATTGTGAAATATAACATATATACAGAAAAGTGATACCTTTCCAAGTACAGTTTAACAAGTGGTTATAGAGCAAATTTCAAAGTTTAGTACAGGTTACAGTTCATAATTTCGGTTATTTCCTTCTAGCTGTTCTAATACACTAGAGACTAGAAAAATCTGTATAAAGATTCAGTAGTCATAATCTTTGTTAAATCCTATCTTGTCTGTTGCTACTCCTCTCTCTCATTCGATCACTGTTTCAATCTTCAGGGATATCTGGGTGATGACCCCTCTAACTTGTTCATATTGAAAAGTGGTATTGACATTATGTGGAAAGGGGATGCAGTTGGTTGATGTTCTTAAAGAGGCTGTTGCCTCTGGGTTTTAGGAAGTTGTCTGGCATAGGAACACTCTGGTGGACTTAACTTTCTGAAAAATAAATTTAGTGACTGAAACTTGGATAGAGTCTCAAATAGGGACCTGGGTATTCTTCAGGATTTTTGGCAATACTGTTGGTTTGGGCTTGGCTTACTGTGGCCATTTGCAATATGTAGCTGAAGCTTGCATAAGAGTAACCTCCAGGACAGCCTCTCAACTCTATTTGATATCTCTTAGCCCCTAAAACCTTATTTTGTTTTATTTCTTTTCCCCCTTTTGGTCAAGAGGGCATTCTCAATCCCTTTATGCCAGGGCCAGGCTCATCCTTGGGACTCATGTCCCACGTAGTAGGGAGGGTAATGAATTTGTTTGCAGAGTTGTGCTTAGAGAGAGAAAGGCCACATCTGAGCAACAAAAGAGGTTCTCTGGAACTGACTTTTAGGCATAATTATAGGTAGACTTAGCCTCCCCTTTACAGCAGTAAGTTTCACAAGAACAAGCCTCAAGACCGAGGGCTTGATTTATTAAGTAGGGGGTCTTTAATTTCACATAGCATGTATTCTGTCCGAAATAAACAATCAGTGGCTCACATTATTCTCACATAGTTGTACAATCATCATCACTCTCAATTTTGAACACTTATCATAACCCAGAACACCCCATAATTCTTATCCCAACCCCAATTATTTACCCCTAGTATTGGTCTGGTACTAGTAAGGTATTCTTATTAAATATAGTCCATAGAATACATTATGTAGTGTTTTCCATATTCCACTCTGTTGTTAACTCTTTGTACTAGTGTCATACCTTAGAAGTAGATCATGCAAGCACTTATTTATATTTGTAGTGCTAATCTATGAGACACATGACTTTAAACAATCTCTTTCAATCATGTTCACCTTCAATACAGCATTGATGTTTATAATCCCATTAAAGAACTAACATCACTCCTGTCCATTCCCATACCTTTAAGTTCAAACTCATTAGCAAGTCTGTACATGTTAGTTAATCATTGCCCCTTCTCTACCTTCTGTCTATCTCTAGGCCCCCTATATTCTACATTTTAAGACACTAATTTTACATAATCCAAGGGGGTTTGTATTAATGATATACTATATCTCTCCTTTCATTTCTGGGTTATTTCACTCAGCATTATGTCCTCAAGTTTCATCCATGTTGTCACATGTTTCAGGACCTCATTCCTTCTTACTGCTGAATAGTATTCCATCATAGGTATATAACATTTTGTTTATTCACTCATCTGTTGAGGGACACATATTGCTTCCATTTTCTGGCAATCATGAATAATGCTGCTATGAACATCAGTGTGCAAATGTCTGTTCATGTCATTGCTCTCAGATCTTCTAGGTATATACTGAATAGTGGAATTCCTGGGTCATAGGGTAACTCGATATGGAATTTTCTGAGGAACTGCTAAACTGTTTTCTACAGTAACTGTACCATTAAACATTCCCACCAGTAGTGGAAAAGAGTTCCAATTTCTCCACATCCTCTCCAACATTTGTAGTTTCCTGTTTGTTTAATGGCAGCCCATCTCATAGGTGTGAGATGAGATCTCATTGCGGTTTTGATTTGCATTTCCCTAATAGCTGATGAAGATGAACATTTTTTTTTCATGTGCTTTTTAGCCATTTGTATTTCCTCTTCAGAAAAAAATGTCTTTTCATATCTTTTGCCCATTTTATAACTGGGCTGTTTGTACTTTTGTAAGTTGTAGGATTTCTTATATGTGCTGGATATCAGTCCCTTATCAGATATATGGTGTGCTGGTTTGCATCTTTAATGCACCCCAAAAGAGCTGTGTACTTTTAGTTCAATCCAATCCTGTGGGGACAGACCTACTGTGGGTGGGATCTTTTGATTATGTTATTTCCCCTGGTGGGGAAGTTTAATATTTCCACATTTTTCCCCAATCAATTCCCCACCCAATTTTGCATGAGACCTTTTGATTAGATTATTTCCATGGAGATGTGACCCTGTCTATTCAGGGTGGGTCTTAATTAGTTTACTGGTGTCCACTATGAGAGGATAAAAGGTAGAGACATTTTGAAGAGAGCTGAGAGACACTTAGAAAATGCCCAGAGACATTTTGGAGACAGCCATTGAAACCAGACTTTAGAATTGCTAAGCTAAGAGATGAGTTTACCCTGTAGAAGCTAAAAGAGAACCCACAGACACTTAAAGAGAAGACCACTGGAATCAGACACTGAAAGCAATGCAACCTGAGAGCAAAGGACCAGCAGACGCCAACCATACATGTTCCCAGCTAACAGAGGTGTTCTGGACACCATTGACCTTTCCTCAGTGAAGGTATCCTCTTGTTGATACCTTAGTTTGGACACTTTCATAGACTGTAAATTTGTGAACTAATAAATCCCCATTATAAAAGCCAATCCATTTCTGGTATATTGCATTCTGGTGGCTTTAGCAAACCAGAACATATGGTTTCCAAATATTTTCTCCCATTGAGTTGGCTGACAAATCACCTTTTTGACAAAATCCTTTGAGTCACAGAAGGTTTTCATTTTGAGTTCAAATTTATCTAGCTTTTTCTTTCCTTGTTTGTGCTTTGGGTGTAAGATCTAAGGAAATACATCCTATTACTAGGTCTTCAAGGGGTTTCCCTATATTATCTTCTAGAAGTTTTATGGTACTGGCTCTTATGTTCAGGTCTTTGATCCAGTTTGAGTTAGTTTTTGTATAGGGTGTGAGGTAGGGGTCCTCTTTCATTCTTTTAGATATGGATATCTGGTTCTCTCAGACCCATTTGTTGAAGAGAATATTCTATTCCGGTTCAGTGGATTTGGGGGCCTTGTCAAAAAGGCCTTGTATCTGTGTGACACCTGAGACTCAGAGCTAGTGTTTTGTAGCTTTGAAAGTCAGTATTATCCTATATAGAAACTGCTTAAAAAGCTTAAAAAGAGTTCAGATTTCAATTTGAGATATGAATGAAGTTGACGTAGTTAATACTAAGGCAAATCAGACTAAAGGATAAAGGACAATATTGGTGGTGTTTTAAAACTTCAATTTCTGTGTTAAACCAAAGGAAGAGATGTTTATTTGGTGCAAAATCTATATTTTCTGTAGCACACTCTCTAACATAACTTGTATTGTCAGTTTATCCAAACACCATAATTACATAGAATTTTGAATTGGGAGTGAGGTCTGCATGGTTTGTACAGGCTAGTGTGATGCCTGATTCATCCCAGAGTAATTTGGGCAGAAAATATAAGTGTATTTACAACACCCCCTTGAGGCACTGGAAAAAATGTGGAAATATTAAATTTGCCCACCTGGGGAATTACTGATATTCTCACAAGCACTGGGGACTACCAATTTAGAAGGCAGAGCCCTTGATCTTGGGGCTTGCCCTTATGAAGCTTGTTACTGCAAAGGAGAGGCTAAGCCTACTTAAAATTGTACCCAAGTCACCCCCAGAGAGCCTCTTTTGTTGCTCAGATGTAGCCTCTTGCTCTAAGCCAACTCTGCAGGTAAACTCACTGCCCTCCCCCCTACATGGGACATGACTTCCAGGACTTAAATCTCACTGGCAATGTGGGACATGAGTCCTGGGGATGAGCCTGGGCCTGGCATCATGGGATTGGGATAGCATTCTTGACCAAAAGGGGGAAGAAAAATGAAACAAAATAAAGTTTCAGTGGTTGAGAGATTTCAAATGAAGTTGAGATGCCATTCTGGAGGTTATTCTTATGCATTATACAGATATCCCAAATATCCCATTTTATGCATTGGAATAGCTTGGAGGAAATACCTGAAAATGTTGAAATACAACCCAGTAGCCTTGATTCATGAAGAGGATTGTATAGCTATATAACTTACAGGGTGTGACTGTCTGATTGTGAAAACCTTGTGGCTCACACTCCCTTTATCCAGTTTGCGGACAGATGATTTTAAAAATAGGGACAAAAATTAAATGAATAACTGGGGTGATGGGGGGATGGATGTTTTGGGTGTTCTTTTTTTACTCTTATTTTTTTTTGAGTAATGAAAATGTTCAGAGATTGATTTTGGTGATGAATGCACAACTATATGATGGTACTGTGAACAATTGACTGTACAGTTTGGATGACTGTATGGGATATGAATATATCTCAATTAAATTGAGTAAAAAAATCAATTGACCATAGATTTGGGGACCTATTTCCAAACTCTCAATTTGATTCCATTGATCAATATGTCTATCTTTGTGCCAGTACCATTCTCTTTTGACCACTGTGGCTTTATAGTAGGCTTTAAATTCAGGAAGAGTAAGTCTTTCCACTTCATTATTTTTAAGGATGATTTTGACAATTCCAGGACCCTTTCGTTTCCAAATAAATTTGATAACTAGCTTTTCCAAGTCTGTAAAGTAGGTTATTGGAATTTGGATTGGAATTGCATTGAATCTGTTGATCAATTTGGGTAGAATTGACATCTTAACAATGTTTAAACTTCCTATCCATGAACACGGACTATCTTTCCACCTATTTCTGTTCTCTATGATTGCTTTTATTGTAATTAGGTAATATTCTGTGTAGAGGTCTTTTACATCTTTGGTTAAGTTTATTCCTAGATACTTGATTCTTTTAGTTGCTATTGTGAATGGGATTTTTTCTTGATTGCCTCTTCACTTAGGTCATTTCTACTGTATAGGAACATTACTGATGACTGATTGGATCTCATTACTTGTGATTGCTTTGTTGAGTTCTTCTATGTCTTTTTGAGTCAGTCTAAGTTGTTCATGTGTTTCCTGGAAGTTGTCCATTTCCTCTAAGTTGTCTGGCTTGTTGGCATGCAGTTGTTTATAGCATCCTCTTATGATTTTTTACATTTCTCTGGGATCCATAATAATGACCCCCTCCCATTTCTGATTTTGTTTATTTCGATATTCACTCTTTTACTTTATTAGTCTAGCTAAGGGTTTGTCAATCTCACTGATCTCACAGAGCACTCTTTTGGTTTTATTTGTTATATTGCTTTTTGTTCCCCAGATCATTTATTTCTGCTTTAATATTTGTTATTTTATTCTTCTAACTGCTTCAGGGATACTTTATGGTTCATTTTCTAACTTCTTCAGTTGTTCAGTTAGGTGTTTACTTTTAGCTCTTTCTTGCTTTTTAATGTATGCCTTAGAGCTATAAATTACCCTCTCAGTGCCACTTTTGCTGCATCCCAATGGTTTTGATATGTTGGACTATCATTTTCATTCATCTCCAGGTATTTACTGCTTTCTCTTGCACTTTCTTCTTTGACTCACTAATTGTTTAAGAATGTTGTTTAATCTCCATATATTTGTGAAAAATCTGGTTCTTTGGGGATTATTGAGTTCCAGCTTCATTCCATTATGGTCAGAGAAAAAGTTTGTGTAATTTCCATCTTTTTAAATTTATTGAGACTTGTTTTGTGCCCCTGCTTATGATCTATCCTGGAGAACATTCCATGAACATTAGAGAAGAATGTATATCCTTGTATTTTGGGATGCAGCAATCTATATATGTCTCTTAGGTCTAATTCATTTATCACATTTTTTCTACATTCCCTATTTCCTTATTCATCATCTTTCTGGTTGTTCTATCTATAGAAGAGAGAGGTGTATTGAAGTCTCCCACTATTATTGTAGAAACATTTATTGCTTCCTTCAATTTTGCCAATGACCTTTACAAATACTCTTCAATTCTGTGCCCTTCTCCTGACCTATCTCCTTTCTTTTTTTCAGCTGACAAGCACTCCCTTTAGTATTTCTTGCAGGGCAGGTCTCTTGTTAACAGATTTTCTCTGCATTTGTCTGTGAAAATTTTAAACTCTCCCTCATTTCTGAAGGACAGCTTCACTGAATAAAGAATTCTTGGCTAGCAATTTTTCTCTTTCAGAATCTTAAAAATGTCAAACCACTGCCTTCTTGCCTCCATGGTGCTCTTTCAGCAGTCTTGTGTGGTTTTCCATGTATGTGGTGAATCTATTCTTTCTTGCTGCTTTCAGGACTTTCTTCTTCTCTTCAGTATTTGGCAATCCAATTAGAATGTGTCTCGGAGTGGTCTATTTGGATTTATTCTATTTGGATTTTGTTGGGCTTCTTGATTTGCATATTTATATCTTTTATAAGGGTTAGGAAGTTTTCTCCAACTATCTCCTCAAATTCTCTTCCTAGCCCTCTACTCTTCTCTTCTCCTTCTGGGACAGCAACAACTGTTTCTTATATTTGTGCTCTTCATATTGTCCATCATTTCCCTGAGCTCCATTTCAAATTTTTGTGTCTTTTTCATCATTTCTTCTTTTGTGCATTTGCATTCAATTGCCATAGCCTCTAGTTCACTTATTCTTTCTTCTGCCTCTTCAAATCTGCTGTTGTGTCTAGTATATTTTTATTTGATCTACAGTCTTTTGTTTCCATAAGATCTGCTATTTTTCTATTTACTCTTTCAAATTCTTCTTTATGCTCTTCTAGAGTTCTTATTCATGTCTTCTATGTCTTTAGCCAACCCACTGAATTTGTTTCAGAGATTTGTCTGTACTTGTTTGATTACTTTTTCCAAGTTCTGTGTCTTCTTCAGCTTTTTAATTTGGTCATCTGTCTTGGAAATATCTTCTTTAATCTTCATATGCTTTGTGATTTTCTGTTGATTTCTTCACATTTGCTTATCTTAATATGGTTATTTTGGGTGATGCAAGTCTATTAAAAACTTGGCAGAACTGCTATTTGCCAGGGTGTACTTTCCCTTTCTTCCCAAAAGATGGCTCTCTTGGGTCACCTCTTCCCTCAAACCTGTGTTTCCCTCACTGTGGCTTTGCACTGGGTGGGATCCAAACCAGGTGGAAATCCAATCAGTGCAGCAGTCCTCCATGTGACCTGGAGATTGTCATCCCCAGGGTGGGGAGTGGGTGCTGTGGAGTTCAGCAGAGAATATGCTTAAAGGCACAATGTGTCTGGTGATTCCAAGGCACCTGAATGGATCAATTTCTGGGTGTGGGGCTGTGAGTTTCACCTTCCCCAGTGCTCAGCTAGCCCCAAGGTGAGTTTTTAGTTGGCTCACCAGGTCCCTGCCCCCCATGTGTCCATGGGACTCGGGTGGGTGGGGGTATCCTGATCCTTCCATGTGGCACCCTCCCTTATCCCTGCCTCTCTGTTCATGCACACTGCAGAGTTCCATGGAGAAGGGATTCAGGTAGCAACACACAGACTCTCTCTCACCTGCTAATTGTTGGCACAGCTCTGCTCAGCTCTGTGTACCCTATCCTCCTGAGAGGAGGGCCCTTCAGTCCTCCACAGAGCTAAGCCCCCACAGCAGCCTGCCTCAGAACTGAGGGATTTAAGCACTGTGTAGTGCACCAACATTACTGTGCATGGCCAACACAAGTCTGCTGGTTCCTGAGTTCCTTCACAGGAACTTCTAGTTGTGGGGCTGAGAAGGGTTATCACCCCAGCTGGTTGCTGAAATGGGAGTGTGGGAGTGCAGAACTCCTCCCTCTCCTGCTCAAACCTGCATGTAGCTGCCAGCCCCAGCAGTGGTCATGAATGAATAAACTCACCCTGTCCTTTCAGTCATAATTTCTCTGCTTTTCCATCCAGGTCCCCACTGTATGTTGTAGAGGCCCCTCTCTGGCCACTTGTAACCTGGAGCTGTTCTCCCAGTCATTTTCTGCCTTTTCTCTAGTTATTGCACAGGGGAGAAGTTTGCTCTGTCTCTCCTATTCTGCCATCTTCCTGGAAGTTCTGACACTTCAGCAGTCAGATTTTATACACTGATCCCTTTTGAATTAAGCTAGTGTAAGCTAGTCTCTATGAAACTGGCAATATTTGGGTACTTGACTGAATTGAGCATCTGGCCTACAGAACTGAGTAGCATACCCTGGAATGGGGTATCTGCTTCAAGGTTAATCTATTTTAGGTGAAAACTAAATTTCATGATTCATGCAGCCATAGGTTCACCTATTTTACCTGACCTGATCAAGATAATCATTATGATGAGGGGGTTGAGAATCAGATATATGGTGTCATTTCTAACCTTTATCATTGTCTGGAAACCCCATGAAATGTTGAAATTAAAAGTAGAACTTATAGAAAAAAGAGTTTGGTTACATTCCATAGTAACTGAAAATTCTACTAAAGCAACACTTCTCCATAATGTTCTATTTCAAGAATTAACTTTCTATAGCTAATGAGTATTAGCACTTAGTTTAATGTCAGTAATAGAATACTATTTATTTTGAGCCAACTGTTTGGGTGTTCATTGTTTGACTTTGTAGTGGCAAGCTTAACATGTTATATTTCCCAGCAGAGTTATTTCCAACCCCACCCCCACCCCACCCTGTGGTCTTGTTACTGTTGTTGGTTTATTCTCCGAATTTGTTGACTGAGAGCTAGAAAAGCTGCCTCATCCTTCTTAGATTTTGTTTTAATTTCACAGGATGATTAGGATGAAGTCATACGTTCCCATCCCTGACTTTACAGTTATATGTCAGTAGGGCAAATAAACCCACGAGTGGTGATAATCCATTTGGTATCAACCTAGAAGACATTATAAATGAGCCAATGGGTGAGTATTTTGATAAAAACATAAGAAATGTCTTTTCTGCTCTATCCATCCCTTAAGATAATGATGCCCTGTTCTGGTTTGCTAATACTGCCACAATGTAAAATACCAGAAATGATTGGCTTTTATAAAGGGGGTTATTTCATTAAAAATTTTGAGTTCTACAGCCATAAAAAGTGTCCAAACTAAGGAATCAACAAGAGGATACCTTTACCAAAGAATGGCCAATGGCATCCAGAACACCTCTGTCAGCTGAGAAGGAATGTAGCTGGTGTCTGCTATCCCTTTGCTCCCGGGTTATCTTTCACAATGACTTTCTCCAAAATGTCTTTGGCCTTCTGTCTCTCTTAGCTTCTCCAGGAAAAACTCTGGGCTTCATCTCTTAACTTAGCTTCTCCAAACATCCTCCTGTCTGCATCTCCAAGCATCTCCAAGCATCAACAAGCATCTGGGTCTGTGTTAGCTCTTAAAAACTCTAGTGAACTAATCAAGACCCACCCTGAATGGGCAGGACCACACCTCCATGGAAATAATCTAATCAAAAGTATCACCAACAGTTGGGTGAATCACATCTCCATGGAAACGCTTAATCAAAAGTTTCCACCCTTATCAAAAGATTAATAAATCTGCCCCCATAAGATTGCATTAAAGAACATGGCTTTTTGTGGAGGGCATAATATATCCAAACTGGCACATGCCCCCACAAACAAATTTCCTATAAATAACAAATATCATGGACTTGAATCTCACAGAAATATCTGAAAATGTTATGAGCATGTATCAACTTGTATCATGTCTTGAAAATTAGAAATTCCAGTGCTCTTATACCTGTTCTATGTAAAAGAAAAGAAGGGAACACTCTTTTATTTTTCCTAAATATTTCCCTTTTAGTTTTCCATTCAATCTTCAATTCCCTGAATTGTGGAACCTATAAATGATTTCACTAAGGCCACAAATGGCTTCCTAATTGTATGATGCAAGGGAAATTTTTCAACCCTTACTTTACCGAGCTTCTCTACTCTATTTGGTGTAGACAGTCACTCCCTCATTCCAGAAATTCTCCACTCCTCAACTCTAGAATACCAAACTCCTCTGGTAATTTTAGTAATATCTAATCATTCTTTTTCTGTTTCTTCTGTGACCTCTTGTTCCAGCATTTGCTCAGTCAATGATAGTGCTTCCCAGGGTCTGTATCTATCCACTTTTCACTTTATACATTTCCCTAGTTGATGAAATTCATGCACATATACTCAGATATTACCTATATGCTGATAACTCCTAAAACTGTATATCTAACCTATATCCCTCATGCAGACTTAATATTTTTACAGAATTGTGTGCTGAATATCCCAAATGCCTCACAGAAACTTTAATGTCACAAACTTAACTCATCTCTAGTCCTGTGCTGGTTTGAATGTATTATGTCCCCCAGAAAAAGCCATATTCTTTCATGCAATCTTGTGAGGCAGACATATTAGTGGAGATTAAGTTGGAACATTTGTATTAGGTTGTTTGCATGGAAATGCACCCCACCCAAGTGTAGGTGATAACTCTGATGTGATATTTCCATGGAGGTGTGGCCCCACCCATTCAGTGTGGGCCTTGATCAGTGGAGCCATATAAATGAGCTGACAAACAGAAGAACTCAGTGCAGCTGAGCGTGACCTTTTGAAGAGGAGCTACAGCCAAGAGGGACACTTTGAATAAAGCACAGGAGCTGCAGATGAGAGACATTTTGAAGGTGGCTGTTGGAAGCAGACTCTTGCTCCAGAGAAGCTAAGAGAGGACAAACATCCCAAGAGCAACTAAGAGTGACATTTTTGAGGAACTGCAGCCTAGAGAGGAATGTCCTGGGAGAAAGCCATTTTGAAACCAGAACTTTGGAGCAGATGCCAGCCACGTGACTTCCCAGCTAACAGAGATATTCGGACACCATTGGCCATCCTCCAGTGAAGGTACCCGATTGCTGATATGTTAACTTGGACACTTTATGGTCTTAAGACTGTAACTGTGTAACCAAATAAACCCCCTTTTATAAAAGCCAATCCATCTCTGGTGTTTTGCATTCTGGCAGCATTAGCAAACTAGAACAAGTCCCATCTCACATCTTCTCCTTCTCCTATAGTTATTGGGTATAGATTGTCATCATCTACTCAGTAACCAAAATTAGAAATTTTGAATTTATGTAGACTGTCTCATACTCCCTCTCCCTACATCCAATTAATGGTTGTCTTCCTTAATATTTCTTGGTTCTATCATCATTTCAACAGCTATGCTACCACTACCAAATGTAACCATTATCATTTGCCTAGATTAGTACAAACAACTGTTCTCCAAACTTCTTCAAAGTTATCTTCCAGAAAGCCTTCATGTCAATCTAATTTAAATTTGACATCCAACCATCATATTTAAAAATAAGTCAGTACATATATTTCCTACACACTAATGTCCAAACCCCCAATGTGTTATTTAAGTTTCTTCATAATTTTCCTTACTGGCCTTGCAAACCTCATTTTTCCTCCACTGCCAGATAAAATGTTATATTCAAATAATGTCGAAATGCTTGTAGTCTCTCACACATGCTATCTTGCTCCTCATGTTTTTGGATTTGTTTCTGTTATTTTTTCTGCCTATAACATTCCAAAATCTCTTCACCTCAATAACTTATCATCTTTTAATATTCAGTTTAGGTGTCACCTCCAGAATCCATTTCTTGAACCCCCCTCCACATTAGGCTTTTTTCTACTATTCTATGAACTACTCTAATACATCTTTGTATCTCCAACATTTCCCTCAGTGCCTGTTACATAATGCATGGCTATTGAATGAATGAATCTCAAACATTAACCTCTAGGTATTAAATATGGAAGTATAATAAACAACTCTAAACAAAAAAAAGCAATTCACCACATACAAAGGAAACAACATAAGACTAAGTTGTGACTACTCAGTGGCCACCATGGAGGTGAGAAGGCAGTGGCATGACATATTTAAAATTCTGAGAGAGAAAAATTTCCAGCCAAGAATACTTTATCCAGCAAAACTCTCCTTCAAATTTGAGGGAGAGCTTAACTTTTTCACAAACAAACAAATCCTGAGATACTTTGCCAATAAAAGACCTGCCCTACTTCAGATACTAGAGGGAGCCCTACCAACAGAAAAACAAAGAAAGGAGAAAGAGATATAGAGAATTTTAACTGACATATATAGTACCTTACATCCCAAATCACCAGGACACTCATTTTTCTCCAGTGATCATGGATCTTTCTCCAGAAGGGAACATAAGCTGGGACATAAAACAAGCCTTAAGAAATTAAAAAAAAAAAAATTGAATATACTCAAAGCACATTCTCTAACCACAATGGAATACAAATAGAAGTCAATAATTTTTGAACTGTAACTTCACTATTTACTTCCTACATGATATAAAATACACAAACTCTAAGGACAAATCAGTGGTTTTGAAGTCAACTTAAAATATGTAATTTTAGACAACTATATAAAGGTGGGGGAATGGAGGAATATAGGAACATAGTTTATGTGTCCTATTGAAGTGAAGGTGGTATCAAAGGAAAACAAGATTGATATGGATTTAAGAGGTTAATTTTAAGCCCCACAGTAAACACAAAGAAATTATCAGAGAATATAACCATAGAAATGAAAAGTAGAGTTTGGGTTAAAAGAAATGAGTGTAGGGTTGCTGTTTGAGGTGAAGGGAAATTTCTAGTAATGGATGGTGGGAAAGAGCATTACAACATTCTAAATGTGATTAATCCCACTAATGGAAGGCTAGGGAGGGGGTGGAATGGGAAGATTTAGGCTGTATATATGTTTCCACAACTGAAAAAAAAAAAAAAAGACAGTCTAAATAGATGACAGTTGAATGCCAAGGATGAACTTGGATGGGATTGGAGGATAGAGGACAGGTGGCTCAAAGGGACACAGTTGAGACATAAGGAAAAGGAAATATAGAATGTAAGCTTAGTGTCATTGTTGAATCTCTTGTACTTCTTAGCTGAGCTTAATGGGATTGCATAAAAGAATGTTCTTGTTCATGGGAAGTGTATATGAGAATTATAGTGTTTGTTCAAGGATGTGTGCAGCTAGCTCTCATATGTTCAGAAGACAGAGCAATAGATGGTGGATGATAGATAGGCAGGGAGGGAGGGAGGGAGGGAAAGAAATAGCGATGTGACAGCAGGTTAAAGTTGGTGGGTTGAGCTATCAAGGGAGCGGGGTCAGGGTATGATGGAATTCTGTGTATGGGGTTAGTATTGTTTTTGCAACTGTTCCTATAACTTTGAATTTATTTCAAAATAAAAAAAAAACAAGAAAAATAAAAGCTAAATATGCATTTTTTAATCAGCATGACACATATTCTAGTTCATTTGAGTCAGGAAAATATTAAAAGTGGTCTCAAAGGGTCCTTGGTTGAATTTACCTCTTCACATTACAGAAAACTAGGGTAATTTCACAGAAAATGACTTTTCCTATAGTTTGCCACCTTCTACTTGGCATTTCACTACCTAAAAATCTTGGTCTTAACTGCCAACTTGGCAAATATTGTGGATTCACCCTTCCACATAATTTTATTAACATATATTTAATAAACACTATATTAAAATTTTATAAAAAGTAAAATTAGACTCAGCATTTATACCTGTAGGACACCTCAGTTTTCACTTGTCTACCCAAAGAAGTACATGCCTAACATCAGTGTGTCTTTGTAAGTTCCCTTCTCCTCATGTACTCAGTAACTCCCATCAAATTCATAAAATTTTTGTTTCTTTGTGGAAAATTACCCCCCAGAGATTAAAATACTAGTGTGCTGATAGAAATGAAGAGAAAATGGAGATATATAAGAAAGTGATGGTTCTTGGAAAATTGAACATTTATGTGGGAAATTATAATGATTATAGTATTTGAAATATTTAAAATTTCCAAAAGTCTTTTGATATGTACTTCATAGCTGCTAAAAGTCTACAGCAGTATTTGCTAAAATTGCCTAATTTATGAATCACCTTGGTCACATGCTAAAAATATAGATTATCAGGCCCCCTCCTCCAAAAACTATCATTCAAGAGGTGAGCTAATGTCAGGGAATCTTTATTTTTAACAACTGTCCATATTAAATGAAGAACCTCCTTACATATTGCAATTTCATAAAAGGACCATAAAAGTTGGATGAAAGGGAAAAGGATGATAACATTTATTGAGTACCTGTTATTTGTAAAAACCTTTAGAATCCATTTTTATAGGCATTATATCTTATGAGAAAGGTAATATAGGTCATAATATCCCAGACGTGTTAAGTAATTATGTTCACATGGGACAACTGCACTTCCTATGTGAATGAGGTATCAAGCTCATACATATTATTGCGGTCTTCCACAATTTTGCCACATAATCCCAACATTTGTGCTCACTGAAATGCTATATAACCATCTCTCAAATATCCCAGGTAGCTAAATTTTATTTTAGGCATTTTGCTTTAGGACATTTATCAATGTTATTTTATATTTATCATTTTTTTTTCATTTAAGTGACTTTCAAATCTCACTATTTTTCTTACTCTTAGAGTAATGATGATTTTATCCAATTTGTTTTATCTTGGGAACAGTAGATCAGTATTACTATAACAATATTTTAGTCAGTAGAATCATAGAAGTAATTAGGGCCAGGAGTAAAACTGAAACAAGTATCTTAACTCTCAGTCCAGCATTCTTACCACCACATAATACTGACTTTCATCATGCATTAATCCCAACAATTATGCTCACTGAAGAACAGTAAACAAATTGTTAGCTATTACCTATTCTGTAACATCTTTATTCTGCTGAATCTATAACCATTTGTACTCAAATTGAACAATATTTAGAGTAAATGTTAATTTAATTCTTTGAATTATCAAAAAGAATTAGAGGCATTGTTAATCATTTCTAACACTTTTACCCTTTTACATAGCAGAACTAGATATGTCAGGTTTCTGCTGACCTGAGTTTCTCAGAAACGATGTCATTAGAGAAATTTCCAGTAACACACAGATTTTTAAATATGGTACATGACCTAATATGACTCAACAGAAGATTATGGACTTATCGTAAGTCCTTGTTGCACTTATATTCTCCGTTATATTGTTAATTTCCTGCCCATATATCCTTTCTTTCCAAACTAGATAGTCAGTTCCTGATGGGCAGAAACTACATGTTAAATCTTTGTTCCTTACTAAGTACCTAGTCCGTTGTCCTTAAATGTATGCTATTTGTTTGATCACCTCTCAGAGGCACAAAGTGCCCTCATGGGTGTCTCTAACTGATTCAGATCTCTTCCTAAAGCCAAGTAAATGAATAAACCATAGGTCACACAAACTGGCAACCCTCAAGCAGAATCTAGCTTTCATATAATAATTTAGTCACTAAATGTTAAAGAGTCCATCTTAATATTCCTACATACACACTGCTCTGACATTTGTTAACATTTATTCTTTGCCTGTCATAAAGCAACCACTATGGACATTCTCCTTATGAAAATCTCCAGAGATAAAAACTTTAAATACATAACTCATTACCTAGAAGAGCAAGAGAGTATACTTGGTAAGCAGCTCAAACTTCTCCATTTTTATCATTTTCTTTCCTCTTTTCCACTTTTTGGTGGTCAGAGACAAGGCAAAATCTTTCACATTATAAAACTAATGTTGGAATACTGTAAGCAAATCACCCATTAGCCATTCCTTCTTCAGGAGAAATAAGCCTAATTCATTTCACTTGTGTCCACAAAAATCGTATTCTGTGCCTTTCCTTTTATTTCCCTGTATTCAGTATCATCCTCATCCAATTCTCACCATCAGTGATTTGAGCTAAATATAAATACAACCATTTTATTCCCCTTCCTTAAATCCTTCCATAGCTCCCCATTGACTATAGGATAAAATTTAAACTCATCAGTATGGCATATAAACCCTTAAGGACCTAACCTCTACCAAATTCTTCCATCTCAACTCTTGTCACTTCTTGTCTTGCACTCTATGTTTCAGCAACTCTATTCTTAAGTTTTCCCACCATTCACCTATATGTGTTTGCTCAAGCTAGCCTGCCTACTTGAAATATCCTTCTCCAAGATGTCTCTTATCATCTGACTACTCATCTTTTAAGACTCTGGTTTCCACTTTTATTACTATTCTCCACTGATCTCCATAGTGAGGTAGGCACATCTGAGGGGGGTATGCAAAATGATGCATTGGAGTGTAGAAAATATTAGAACTTTTATGTGTGCATGTATTCTTATCTTGTCCTTTTACTATTGATAATTTGGTGGTATACATAATAAATATAAATATTTTTAAAATATAGATATGTGCAGGTAAACTAACATACTTGCACACACATGTTGGGTAAACTTTTTTATGGATGAACTGCATTGCCAGTAAAATTTGGATTCTACTGATTTTCTCTTTTCATTATTTTATGATTTCTTTAAGTCCTGTGGAATCAATTAATACCTAGTTAAAGATGACTCTCAAATCTGTATTTTGAGCCCAAACCATACTCCTGATTTTCATATTTAAACTTCCAACCAGCTACTGAACATTTCAATCTAGGTGTTCTGGAGTTATCTCAAAGTCAATGTGCCTAAGTTTGAACCCATTTTTATCCTTCTCTAATCTATATTTCTGACCTTTTTTGAATACCCAGTTTTGTAAGCTAAAAACCTAGAAGCCTTCCTTGACTCCTCCTACATTTCCTTCAAATCCATTTCCTATTCTTTATCCATACAGTCAATTCTTTATTTCAAGCCTCGACATCTTACAACTGGACTTTTGCAAGTTAACTAACTAGTTTCCTTACCTCCAGTTTTATTTTCCTTCAATTCTTCCCTCATCCTACTGTCAAAAGAATCCTTCAAAAATGCAAATGAGATTATGGTAATTGCCCTTCTTAAAACTATTCTGCCATCACCACTGACTTCAAGATGAAATGCATGATCTCTTAGCATGGCCTAGGTGGCATAGAAGATAAAGACAACTACTTGCTGTTATCCAGGTGCACCTTATTTCTCATTGCTGAGTGCATTCACTCATACCATTTGTTTGCCTAAAATGTTCTTCTCTTAGAATGCTTGCAAGAATCTATTCAAATGGCACCTCCTCTAAGAATCAGTTGCTGATACCAATTTCTCCCAACATTGTGTGTTTTGCCCTTTTTAGGTGCTACCACAGCTCCAGGTGCTCAGCTTTATTGCATTTATCACAGTATGTAGCTGTTTTTTTGTATCACCCACTAGACTGTGTGAGTGAGGGTAAAGATTATTTTTGAATGAATGAATGAATTGTCTGAAGCTGTTCTCTGAATAATTTCCAGATTATCTGTATATTTTTTAAAAGTCCAGAGGATAAAGTTTTTATAAGACCTTAACTAGTTCAGAATACATTGGAAAGATGACTTCTTTACTTTGTATGACAGATACTGAGAGGTTTAGAATTATAAGGAATCCATAGATATCAATTAGTTTCACTCCCATTTTACTGATTAGAAAAAGGATCAGAGTTTATACACTTGCCTAAGCTGTGTATATATTAAGCAGCAGAGCTAGAACTCAAACCAACTTTTTCTGTTTTTTTCAGTGTGTGGTTTTTTCCCCACTACACTATGGGTTCTTATCCCTTTTTGATCCATAGATCCCTTAGACAGTCTGTTGAAACCTATCAACCTCTTCTCAAAATAATACTTTCAAATAAATAAAACACAGCAGATTACAAATGAAATGAAATACATAGAAATAGAGGTATGAAATTTAGGAGAACTGCAATACAGTAAAATGTATGTCCATTAAAGCATTAACTAACAAGTTCTATTAGCAGTTTTAATAACTAACGCAATTTTGAAATACTGATGAGTGTAAGTGATACTTGGAGATATCTATAAGAACTATAATGTGATGTCTATTGGTGACAAAATCACAGGTATTCTTAATACAACTGTAGCTTTTTATCTACATTGATAATCAAAATTTATAATTGAAGGAAGTACTAAACTTTACTAATAGGTTAGATGGAATAAAAATGTAATATTTTTCCCATAAAAATTTGTGGACTCCAAATGCATGAACATACACGTATGATAAAATTGCATAGAACTTAACACACACACATACTTGCCACACACACACATGAGTGCAAGTGATACTGGGGAAATATAAATATTATCAGAGGATTTTTATCAATGTCAAAATCCTGGTTACAATATTGTATTATAGTTTTCTAAGATGTCACCATTTGGAGAAATTGGTTAATGGGTACATAGGTCTTCTCTGTATTATTTATTAAAACTGCACTTGAATCTACAATCATCTTGAAAAATATTTAATTAAAAAATTCATACTACAAGTTAAGAAGCCCTGTAATAAAATCTTGGATGTGGTGGTTCCCAAATTGTTCTTAAAGAAGTGTTCCATGGCATATTAAAGGTTCTGACAAGTTAAGGAAATGAAAGAAAAAAAACTCCAACAACAAACTTAACTTGGAATTGAACAAGTGCATTTGCCCACAAAATCTTTTATTTTGTGGAATATTGTTAGTATCTCAAAGGGACTTGCATTCCACAGAACTCACTTTGAGAGTGCTGCTTTTTTCATCATGGGATTATGTTAGCCCTTATCACAACAGCCTATGAAAAGCATTCAAGCTAGCATTTGAATTAGGATATTTCAGCAGTCTGCTGTCACTCTTCTTTCATCATTGTTTTTGAGCAATATGGTTTTCTTTGGGGTAGTGCCTGTTTGGAAGGATAAGTCAACCAGGTGGAAGGGCTATGTGGGTGTACTGAAACACTTCCACACTAATTATTTTCCTTTACAATTCAGTGAGTTGTACTGAGCTGAAAATAAATCTGTCAACAACCAAAGCAAAAGAAAATATAAAAACATTCTGAAGAAAAGAGGAATCAACTTAAAGAAAAAGAATAATGGATTGTAAAATAGCATAATAAAATATGCTCACCATGAGATAAGTACAGAACTTGCTTCATAAATGTATGCACATAAACTCACATTTGAAGAAACTGAGGTATACTCTTGTATATTCTTGGTGAAGGAACTTTTAGGTTGAGATTTTTCAACATATCAGTAATTTTGAAACTTTCTTCCCCAACATTTATGACCTTTGGAAAGATTGTAAGTTACACTCAACTTGATACAGTGGCGTATGGTGAAAATAGCATAGGGCTTAGAAACATGAAATGAGGATTTCCATCTCAACTGTGCCACTCACTGTGTGATCTAAGGAAAGTCATTTGCCAGGTCTTGAGCTTCTACATATATCAACTCTCTGTGGTTTGTTATTTACATTCACCATGAAAAAAAGTTAGACTAGCTGATCTGAGAGTAACATTTTGGTTTAATAGAGTTATTGGTGTCCTTGAACTACCAAAACATAAATTATGCTCAAATTGAAAGAATAATTGTTAACATTTATTGGATGCTTACTGTGAAACAACTTTTGTGTGTTTTACATATATTATTTCTTTGGATCCTCAGTAAAACCCTATGAGGTAAATATTACTATTATTCTTGTTTTATCGATTTTTAAAAACTGAGACATAGAGGCCAAGAAACTTATTGAAGTTCATGTGTGTGATGAATGGAAGAGCAGATATTTGAACCTTGGCAGTCCAGCTTCGGATCCTCTGAGTTTAACCACTAAAATATAAACTAAATTGAATAAATAAATACTTCTGCAAAAAGAGAAGATGAGACAAGAATAAAGAAAAAGCAGAATATTTAACCATCCAGTTTCAATATTTGCAAATTCCATATGTATGTCATGAACTTCAGTGGTATTACACAGATGGAAAAATGTCAAGCACTTAAGAAACTGTTTTGCTGTTCTAAAAGTTACCCAATAAAACAATGACACTATCACAGAATAAAGCTTAAGAGGCCCCAAATCCTTTTTTCTTGGCCTGCACGCAAGAAAGTAGATTAAAGTGTTTCTTGCAACTGTGTATGGATGAAATGTTGTCCTCTGGGCATATTCCATTTGGAACATTTAAAATAAAGTGTGTGTGCTCCATAGATAAGGAATATTAGACTTCCATGCCCATAAATCTTAACTGCTTCCACCTTGTCAATTAATAGTTAAAACATACTCATAATCTATGAAATTATACATTTCAGTACACAAAGCTGAATTTCTTCTGTTAACCGAGACATTTGCTATTTCTTTTTCTTTACTGAAACAAAGCCTTTCAACCAAGATACTTTCATCACACTAAATAATTGGCTTATATCTATCAGCCTTATGTCAGCAGCAGACAGGTTATTGCCAAACAGAACTTTCTTTTTCTTTCATTGAATTTTAATCCAATATTTAATCTTCTATCTTAAAACTCAACTCCCAGTGACATCAACATGGTTAGGAAAAAGATTTACGTGTGCATTATGCAAATAATAATATTGGGTTTTCAGTAACATTACAGTTCTGCAACTATGTACAGTGATATTGAAGCCTATTATCAAAATAAAAGAAAGTCATTTTGTTGCTGTCTGTAATGGATTTTCTGCACCCAGCTTCTTATAAAAAGCACATCCTATTAAGCAGAAGAAAGCTGGGGTGAAATAAGGAATTTAGAAAATAAGGAATTTGTTGAATTCACCCCCAACATTTTTAGGCTTCGTTGATTTGTTTAGTGTCTCTAAAGGAAGCCGAGACTGTCCAATCTGATTTCCTAACAAAGTGAAGGAATATTGATTACTGTTGCTTAGTTCACATTTCTGTACCTCATGACAAAGAACAGTTTTAGATCCAGTGCTTCATTCATCTTTTCAACAAATGTATATTGATTACTCATTAGGTACCCAGCACTATGTTAGGCATTAAGAAAACACAGGTGAAAAAATTCAGTTCCTGCCCTAAGGAACTCTATTGGAAGAAACAACCAAGAAAACAGACAATTAAAATACAATGTGGCAAATTCTGTGAAAGCATACCCAGAGGGTTCTATTGTGCCAGAGAGGAAGAAGCCCTTACCTCTGCCTGTGAGTATCAGAAAAGATTTCAAGAAGGAGATGGACTACTTAGGCTGAGGCTTCAAGCTGGCAGTTTGAAAAGTCAAGGCAAGGAAAGGGAGTTGTTGGTAGAGAATAGAGACATGGAGGTAGGGTGAGAACTCATCCAGAGTTGCCTGGTACTGAAGGGGTGCCTAGGACACAGGAATATAAGTGTTGAAACCAAGAAAGTCTCTGGCAAACCAAGATGAATTGAATTGGTCACCTTTCAACAAAATTGTATTCCTTTAGCATATCAGGATCAGGAGTTTTCAAAAAGGACAGAATGCATCAAAGATAGAAAGGATAAGTATTATTTAATAATATTTTTATTTCAGGAATATGGCTTGTGTGTGTGGGTGTGTGTGTCTGCATAATGGGTAGTGGTTTAAAATTTATTTCTTACAGTGGGACATATTTAAAATGTTTATGAGGCAAGATGGCAGAGTGGTGAGGTCTAGTCACTCCTCCAGGGAAGTTGGTAGAAAGCCAGGAACTGCACAGACCATATACCACAGAGGAATTTGAGATTGGACAAACTTCATACAATACTCATGAACATGTGGAACAGCTGATATCAGTGAAATCAGTAAGTTCTCAAGGCCAGGGCACCTGTGCCCCTCCCTGCCAGGCACAATCCTGAGGAAGGAGGGGCTGTCCATGCTGGGAACCAGGAGGGAGAACAAAAGCTGCAACCATAGATAAACTGAGAGTAGACACTCGAAAATCTAGGAGCAGTCAGCTCAGTGGAGAGGAGATAGGGTTAGCAAAACAGCAAAAGAAAATAGAAAACAAAATAAAAACAGAGACTTTTTGGAGTCAGGTGAACATAATACAGAGAAGGGCAGGGCTCAAACAGAATCAGACACATATGCAAATCCAGGGAGGGAGAGCCCTTGTCTGAAAACCCAACTTCACTGCTTTCTTGATTGCTCCTTAACTGCCCTCAACTCCAGGGCTTTTAGCATTTCAATAGCCCATTAGATCTGCAAAGACTGTAAGTAGTCCATAGTGGGCCCTTCCTTTTTTAAAAAAAATCCTTCCTTCTTTTCTAAAACAGTTACTCTAAGAAGCCCACTATGGAAAGCCTCAAAGACTTGCAATTTAGGCCAAGGCAAGAGTAGAGCTAAGATAGCTCTGAGGGACAAAGCAGTAAGTCTAGTGGTGGAGAAAATTCACTATACACCATAATTTCCCAGCCCTTTTGGGAACTCTTATCCCAGGGGTTGGAATTCAGAAACTAGCTTCAGTCAGCCAGGCACCCAAGAGAGTCAGGGTCACCTGGAGACCTAAAGGCTCCATGCCTCCTTACACTGGTGGGGGATCTGCAGGCTGGCAAAAACCACCTGATGGACAGCATAGGAGAAGCACAGAGTCAAAAGGCCCCACAGGATGGTCTCATTTTCAAGGAAACTCCATACCTTCCTCCTGAGACCTGAGTCACTCTGGACTAGGAAAACCTGACTGGGGCTGACCATATCTGAGGAGATCACCACACCAAAAGGCTACATAAAGGCAGAACAAGAAACAGAAAAACAAGAGGTGAAAAACTCTGATCAACTAAACAGAATATAAGTTAAATGTCTAGAATAAGCTGAACTAAACACCAAAGGTTAGAGAACAAATCCAACCAACAAGAAAATCCTAGGCAAGGAGTGAAAACAAGCTCCAGAATAAACTAATCAAGAAAGTCAGATGCCTAGACAGCTTAAGATAATGATCCGTAAAAGGAAACACGAAAATATGGATCAGCCAAAGGAACAAACTAATAGCTCAACTGAGGTACAGTAGTTGAAGCAATGATTGCTAAATCAATTCAATGAGATGAAGGAAGAACTAATTGGAGATGCTCAAACAAATCTAAATCAATTCAAAAATCAAGTCAATGAACTGAGGGGAGAGATAGCAAAAGAGATGAAGGATATAAGAAGGACACTGGATGACCATAAGGAAGAATTCATAAACTTGAAAAAACAAATGACAGAACTTATGGGAATGAAGGGCATAATGGAGGAGATGAAAAAGACAATGGAGGGATACAACAGTAGATTTGAACAGGCAGAAGAAAGGATCAGTGAATGGGAAGACTAGAAATCTGAATTCACACACATGAAAGAACAGATGGTGAAAAGAATGGAAAAATATGAGCAGGGTCTTAGAAAGCTGAGTGATAACATGAAACACACAAATCTTTGTGTTATGGGTGTCCCAGAGGGAGAAGAGAGGGGGAGAGGAGCAGAAAGAATAATAGAAGAAATAATCACTGAAAGTTTCCCAATTCTTAAGAAAGACAGAAAATGAGAGATTCAAGAAGTACAGCACATCCCAAACAGAATAGACCCCAATAGACATATTCCAAGACACTTACTGATCAGATTGTCCAATATCAAAGACAAAGATAGAATTCTGAAAGCAGCAAGAGAAAAGCAATCCATCACATGCAAGGGAAGCTCCATAAGATTATGCACGCATTTCTCCACAGAAACAATGGAGGCAAGAAAACAGTGGTATGATATATTTAACATACTGAAAGAGAAGAACAGCCAACCAAGAATTCTATATCCAGCATAACTGTCTTTCAAAAATGAGGGAAAGTTTAAATATTTTCAGACAAACAGACACTGAGAGAGTTCATGAATACAGCTCTGGGGCTACAAGAAATACTAAAGGGAGTGCTACAGGCTGATAGGAAAAGACAGGAGAAAGAGGTTTGAAGAAGAGTGTAGAAATGAAGATTATCAGGAAGGATAAAGAGAGAGAGAAAAAATAAGACATGACATATAAAATCCAAAAGACAAAATGGGACAAGAAAGTACTGCCCTTACAGTAATAACACTAAATGTTAATGGATTAAACCACCCAATGAAAAGAAACAGACTGACAGAATGGATTAAAAAACAAGACCAATCTATACTCTGTCTGCAAGAAACTCACCTTAGACACAAGGACAAAAATAGGCTGAAAATGAAAGGTTGGAAAAAGATATTTCATGCAAACAGCAACCAGAAAAAAAGTAGGAGTAGCTATATTAATATCAGACAAACTGGACTTCAAAAGTAAAGCAATTAAAGAGACAAAGGACACCATATATTAATAAAAGGGTCAATTCATCAAGAAAACATAACAAACATAAACATTTATGCACCAAGCCAGAGTGTCCCAAAACTCATGAGGCAGACACTGAGAACACTGAAAGGAGAAGTAGATAAATCTACAATAATAGTTGGAGAGTTCAACACACTGCTTTCATCAATGGATAGAACATCTAGACAGAGGATCCACAAGGAAATGGAGATGTTGAATTCTATTATAAATGAACTAGACTTGACAGACATTTATAGAATACTACACCCCACAACAGCAGGATACATATTCTTCTCGAGTGCTCATGGAACATTTTATATGATAGACCACATACTGGGTCACAAAGCAAGCCTCAACAAATTTCAAAATATTGATATAAAAAAACACTATCTCAGATCATAATGGAATGAAGTTGGAAATAAATAACTGGCAGAAGATTGAAAAGTTCACAAATATATGGAAACTAAACAACACGTTCTTAGAAAACCAGTGGGTAAAGGAAGAAATTGCAAGAGAATTAGTAAATACCTTGAGACAAATGACAGTGAAAACACAATGTATCAAAACTTATGGGATGAAGCAAAGGCAGGGCTGAAAGGGAAATTTATTGCCTTAAATGCCTATATTAAAAGAGAAGAGAAAGCAAAAATTGAAGAATTACCTGTCCACCTGGAAGAACTAGAGAAAGAACAGCAAATAAACCCCAAAGCAAACAGAAGGGAAGAAATAAAGTTCAGAGCAGAAATAAATGAAACTGAGAACAGGAAAACAATAGAGAGGCTCAACAAAACCAGAAGCTGTTTGTTTGAGAAAATCAACAAAATTGATGGATCCCTAGCTAGCCTAACAAAAAGAAAGAAAGCACATGCAAATAAATGCAATCAGAAATCAGAAAGGAAACATAACTACTGATCCTACCAATACCAATTAAAAATTCCAACTACTTACTTTGCAGAAATAGAAAAACAAATGACCAAATTCATTTGAAAGGGGAAGGTGCCCTGAATAACCAAAGATATCTAAAAAAGAGGAACAAAGTGGGAGGTCTCACACTATGTGACTTTGAAGCATATTACAAAGCTACAGTGCTCAAAACAGCATGGTACTGGCATAAGGACAGAGGTACTGACCAATGGAATCAAATTGGGTGTTCAGAAATAGACTTTTGCATCTATGGAGAACTGATCTTTGATAGGGCAGTCAAGCCAAATCAACTGGGACAGAGCAGCCTCTACAATAAATGGTGTTTACAGAATTGGATATCCATTTCCAAAAGAATGAAAGAGGATTCCTATCTCACACCTTATACAAAAATTAACTCAAATTGGATCAAAGATGTAAACATAACCACTAAGACAATAAGACCCTTAGAAGAAGACATAGGACACTATCTTAAAGATCTTATGAAAAGGGGTGGTTTCTGAGACCTTACACCCAAAGTGTGAGCAACCAAAGAACAAATAGACAAATGGGATCTCCTAAAAATCAAACACTTTTGTACATCAAAGGACTTTGTTAGAAAAGGGAAAAGGCAGCCTACACAATGGGGGGCAATATTTGGAAACCACATATCAGATAAGGATTTAATATCCCAAATATATAAAGCAACCCTACAACTAAACAACAGAAAGACAACCCAATTAAAAATAGGCAAAAGACATGGACAGACACTTTTCCAAAGAGGAAATACAAATGGCTCAAAAACGTATGAAAAAATGCTCAACTTCACTGGCTATTAGGGAAATGCAAATCAAAACCACAATGAGATACCATCTCACACCTACCAGAATAGCCATTATCCAAAAAACAGAAAATTACAAGTGCTGGAGAGGATGTGGAGAAAGTGACACACTTATTCATTGCTGGTGGCAACGTAGAATGGTGCAACTGCTCTGGAAGACAGTGTAGAGGTTCCTCAGGAAGCTAAGTATAGATTTCCCATATTATCCAGCTATTCCATTACTAGGTATGTACTCAAAGGAACTGAAAGCTAAGACACAAAGAGACATTTGTAAACTGATGTTTATTGTAGCGTTATTCACAATTGCCAAGAGATGGAAGCAGCCCAAATGTCCATCAATGGATGAGTGGATAAACAAACTGCAGTATATACACATGATGGAATATTATGCAGCTGTAAGACAGAACAATGACATGGAACATATAATAATGTGGATGAACCTTGAGGACATTATTTTGAGTGAAGTTAGCCAGAAACAAAAGGACAAATACTGTATGGTCTCACTAGTATGAAATATCACTAAGAGCAAACTTTGAGAGCTAAAAGCTGATAACACAGGCTACCAGGAGATAGAAAGAGGGTAGAGATCAGGCATTTGATGCTGAAGGACTACAGAAATGTTCAGCAGGATTGATTGTATAGATCCAGAAATAGATAGCATAATACTGTGTAATGGTAGCACAATATTGTAAGTACACGGAACAAAGATGTCTGTGAGTAAAGCTGAAAGAGGTGGAATAGGGGAATGTATGAAACCAGAGGTAAAGATAGATGATGAAGACTAGGACTGTATAACTTGGCAAAAACTGGAGTGGCCAATGACTGTTGCTAAATGTACAAATATAAAAATGTTCTAACATGTGGGAGAACAAATGAATGTCAACCACACAGAGTGTTGAAAAAGGGATGGTATTTTGGAAAAAAACATAATCAAAGCAGACTGGAATCTATGGTCAACAGTAACATTCTAATATGCTTCCCTTAAATGTAACAAAGGCAATATACCAAAGTTAAATGTGTATGAGAAGGGGATATAAGGGAGGAATATGGGATGGTTTGTAGTGGCATTGTTTTATGTCCTTACTATTATATTGTATTGTATTACATTTTTATTTTTCTTTTTATTATCTTTTTTATTATTCACCAAAAAAGCAACACTTTGTCATAATAATATGTTCAACTGCTGACTATGGTGATAAATGTACAACTATGTGATGATGCCATGGACAACTGATTGTACACTGGGGATGGTTGTATGTTATGTGAATATGTCTCTATAAGATTGTGGGAAAAATATAAATAGAGGTAAAAGTGCTGGGGAAAACTTGGAGAGAGGGAGGGTCCTATTTACTATTGATGAGGAGGCAGAACAGTGTAACCTTCTGGAGGTCACTCTGGTGGCTCCACAAGAAGCTAAGTATGTGGAGCCATAAGGTCCTACAACCTCATTATAGGGTATGTATTTGGAAGATCCAAGAGCAGAGACATGAATGGACATTTGCACACTGGTGTTTATGGAGGCAGTATTCATGAGTTGCAATGGGTGGAGATGGTCTAAGGGTACACTGACTGAAGAACAGAATGGTGAACTGTGGTGTATGCATACAATGGAATATTGAGCAACTACGAGAAGGAGTGAAGCTGTGAGACACACAAAGAGGTGAATGGATCCTGTAGACAGCACGTTGAGTGAAGTACACCAGAAACCAAGGCAAACGCTATAATGCCTCACCAATATGGACTAACTACAATGTGTAAACTCAGAATTAAGTCTTAGAGCACAGTCTAAAAGGGAAATGATTATTGTAATGGTCCCTAGATTGTAAGCTCTTACGGCCATCAGATCTATTCCTGAATTGTAATGGCTATTTCTAAACTCTGAGATGTTGATCCCCAATGTATAACCTGATTGGTCTCTGGAACATTGAGTATCTGTGTTACACCTGAAACTCAGAACTAGAGCTTGGAAGATATAAGTATCAGTATTGACACATACAGCAACTGTTTAAAAAAAAAAAAAAACTGAAATAGAGCCCAGACTTCAATTAGATATATGAATAAAGCAGATCTGGTTAAGACTAGTGCAAATTGGATCAAAGGGTAAAGGTTGAAACTGACTGTGTTCAAACTTCAACTTCCATGTGAGACCAAGGGAAAAGAATTTTATTTGGTGTAGGATCTATATTTTCTAAACAATATAACATCTACAGTCAGTTTGTTCAAACACTACATTTACATGGAACTTTGAATAGGAAGTGAGCTATGGTAGGTCTGTATAGATTAGAATGAAATAGCAACACATCCTAAAGTAATTTGGGTGGAGAGTAAAAATATATATTTGGGGCCCCCCTGAAGAGCTGGGGGAGGATGCAGAGGTTTTGGACTTCCTCACCTGGATTGTTGCTGATGTTCTCATGAACATTGGGAACTGATGGCTTGATGTGCTGAGCTCTCTGTCTTGGGGCTGGCCCTATGAAGCTTGTTGCTGCAAGGAGAGGCTAAACTTGCTTCTAATTGTGCCTAAAACTCACCCCCTGAGTGCCTCTTTCTTGCTCAGATGTGGCCCTCTCTCTCTAAGCCACCTTGGTGAGTGATCTTGCTGCCCTCCCCGCTATGTAGGACCTGACTCTCAGGAGTGCATATCTCCCTGGTAACACAGGATATGACTCCCAAGGATGAATCTGGACCTGGCATTGTGGGATTGAGAACATCTTCTTGACTAAAAGGGGGATGCAAAATGAAACAAAATAAAGCTTCAGTGGCTGAGAGAATTCAAATGGAGTCAAGAGGTCACTCTGGTGGACATTCTTATGCACTATATAGATAACACATTTTAGGTTTTAATATATTGGAATAGCTAGAAGTAAATACCTGAATCTACCAAACTCCAACCCAGTAGTCTGGACTCCTGAAGATGATTATATAATAATGTAGATTACAAGGGGTGACAGTGTGATTGTGAAAACTTTGTGGATTGTACTCCCTTTATCCAGTGTATGGATAGATGTGTAGAAAAATGGGGAGAAAAATGAAATGAAAAATAAGGTGGGATGGTGGTGATTTGGGTGTTCTTTTTTATTTTTTTAATTTTTTTCTGAGTCTGATTCTTTCTGGTGTATGGAAAATGTTCAAAAATAGATTGGGGTGATGAATGCACAACTATAAGATGGTGCTATGAACAGATGATTGTACACCATGGATGATTGTATGGTATGTGAATATATCTCAATAAAACTGAATGAAAAAATGTTTATGAGCCACTGTGATAGAAGACACAAACAACTGAAGTTTAGGATGCCTGGAGGATAAGGATGGGAAATCAGGTCTACAAAGACAGAATCTCCCTGATGTCAAGGCTGTGGGTTTGGGGTGGGTGGGGGAGTATAGGTAAAACCCAAATGAAGAAGGATTTTCACATGTCTGTTGTCAATATTTTTTAAGCCCTTTTGAGCAGCTTCCTTTTCTTAGAATAAACAGGGACCTCTTTTCCCAAGTGAGTTTGTCTGGAAAGCAGGGCAGGCTTTATGAGCATGAGACCTGTGGAGTAAAACAGGACTCATTCTCAGAAAGGCTCCTCACTTTGTTTAATGCTCTGCTGTTGCCATCTTGAAAGTCTTTAAAATTTTGTCTTTGAACTTGTGTTTTGTTAATGAAGTCCAAAGGGGCAATGGAGCATGTGCATGAGCAGAGGAGATACCCTGGCTGCTTCATGCAAACCACAGGCTCAAGCCTACAGGCACAGCAAGAGCTAAACAGTTAGATTGTATATGCAGATGCTGGCTTGAGGCAGTTCAGGGATCTGTAGTGTCCCAAGGGAATTGCTGAGGTGAGGTGTAGACCTAGGCATAAGCAGCTATGGTGGTGGCAGCAGCCACAACCTGGGAAAAGGAAGGGTTCAATCTAAGGGCCATGTTGGCATCTGCACAAATATTAACTCTCCCAGCAGGAAATGCTGTAGCTTAAGCAGTAACCTTTATTAGTGAACTATTAAAACATTAAAGCAGGTGACATCATCAACATGGTGATGTAAGACAACCCCTGAAAAATCCTCCCCAGAGGTTCAGCGAATAAAAGGACAAATCTCACTCTGGAGGATGGTAAAGACTGGACAAGTCCTCCACAAATGCTGAATTGAAGAAAGAAATATCAGATAGGAACTTCCATCCTGACATGCCAGTCCTCTCCCTTCCACATCACTCAGTTCTGCACAGCTTGGGAGTGGCTCAGAGGTAGTGGCCCAGATCCCTCCCACATCCCACTGGGGACACAACTTATAAGGCATGTAGGGCAGAGAGTTAGAATCCAGGCACAGGGAACCAAATCCACACAGAGAAGCTGCTGAGGAGGGTCACAAATAAATGGGCCCCTGGAGTGGAGAGAGAAATACCAAAGTAGAATAGCAGCTTCCAAGTGTTGTGTTAACACAATCCAGTTACTGTCAGCTGAACCATCAAAGCACAAAATAGACATTTTTGGAGTGATCTACCTTTCTGGATTGAGCCCATCAGGTGCCTAGGGTAGGATACCTAAATGGGGAAGAGACAGAGAACAGAAAACCTCACAGAAACTAAAAAAGAGGGGGTGGGGGGAGATAAACAGAACTCCTGTAAGAGAGGATGGTCCCAGAACTGAAAAGTCTAAGGAAAACAGGGCAGTGAGTGAGGGAGAGAATTTAAACAAATTGTAAGAGTTGGGAAGAAAATTCTTCCCCAAAACAAACAGAGCTGATCAAGATTCCTGGAGAAGGAACAGAGTATGGAAGCTTTCCCTGGAGGTGAAACATTCCAGAGTAATTTGGGCTGAAAATACCCAAAGTAACCATGAGGGACTGGGGGAAAATGTGGAAACATTAAACTTGCCCACCTGTGGAATTCCTCATATACTCTCAAGCATTACAGACTCCCAATTTAATAAGCCAAGCACTTGATCTTGAGACTTGCTGTCATGAAACTTATTTCTGCAATGACAAATCTAAACCTGCTTGTAATTATGCCTAAAAGTCACACCCAGAGAGCCACTTTTGTTGCTCAGATGTGGCCTCTCTTTAAGCCGACTGCAAATAAACTCACTAACCTTCCCCATTACTTGGGACATAACTAGTAGGAATGAGCCTGGACCTGGCAGTGTGGGATTGAGAATGCCCTCTTGACCAAAAGGGGAAAAAGAAATGGAACAAATAAAGTTTCAGTGGCTGAAAGATTTCAAATAGAGTTGAGGGATCATTCTGGGGGTGACTCTTATGCAAGCTTTAGCCAGATATTGCAAACTACCACAGTATGCCAATCCCCAAACAAAACAGTATTCCTGAAAACCCTAGGGAGTGCCCTGGACTCTATCAAGTTCTCCATAAAAGATTTTCTTAGTAAGTTTATTTTTTCAGAAACATAAGGCCTCCAGATTGATCCTATGCCAGATAAGCCCTGAAACACAAAGGTACTAGTCTCTCCAAGAACATCAACCAGTTTCATGCCTCTACCCCATAAAGTCAGCTTCCCTTTCCAGCATGAAGTAGTTAAAATGGTCATTGCCTAGATATCCCTGAAGATTGAGACTGATCAAATGAGAGGGAGGAGGTGTAACTGAAAATTTAAGATTTAACAAATGATTGTGACTACTGACTCATTATATAGATATGTCTTTTTAGTGTCTAGTGTTTTAGAATAGATAGAAGGAAATATCTGAAATTGTTCAGCTATAATCCAGTAGCCCTGATCTTATTAATGATTGTATAACTATATAGCAAAAAATGAGTTGGTTGCCCATGTTTGTATGGATCTCTTTCTAGATGTGTTTTTCTGTTCCACTGATCTATTTGTCTATCTCTGATAACACTACACTGTCTTAATTAACCTATCTCTATTGTAAGTCTTAAAATTTAATAATGCACAATACTAGTGGTCAATAAGGGAGGGGAATGGTTAAGGGGTATGGAATGTGTAGGATTTTCTTGCTGCTTCTTATTTCTTTTCTGCAATAATGCAAAAGTTCTAAAAATGATCATGGTGATGAATGCAAAACTATGTGATGATACTGTGAAACATTGATTGTATGCTTTGTTTGAATTGTATGGTATGTGAATATATCTCAATAAAATTATCTTTTAAAAAAGGCAAAAAATGAGGACACTTATAAAACACATGTTTTCTGTTAATAGCCTAAATCTGAGTAATTGCATGTTAATTTTATCTGTTTGACTGTTAAATAAAGTTTGGGGTTGGGGAAAAATACACTAGAAATAGAGGCACACAGCAGCAGATTTGTGCAGGCAGAAGGAAGCTTCAGTGAAATGAAAGACAGACAATTGAAATCATAAATTATGAAAAATAAGTAGAGAAAAGAATAGAATAAATTGAGCAGGATTTCAGGGATTTCATGGAAAGCACAAAACAGGCAAATATACCTGCCATTGGTGTCCCAGAAGTATAAGAAATAAAAAGGGGCAGAAAGAATATTTGAGGGAATAATGGCAAAAAGTTTTCCAACTCTTATGAAAGACATAATTATATGTCCATGAGGCACAGGTACTCCAAACAGAATAAATATTAATAGACCTACTCCAAGACACATACAAATCAGAATGTCAAATGCAAAGAAAAAGTGAGAATTCTGAAAGCAGCAAAGGAAAATTGATTTGTCACATACAAGGGATCCTCAATAACACTAAGTGCTGATTTATCATCAGAAACTATGGAGGTGAGAAGGCAGTGGTATGATACATTTAGGGTTATGAAAGACAGAAAGTGCCAGCCAAGAATTCTTTATCTGGCAAAAATGTCCTTCAAAAATGAGGAGTTTAAAATATTCTCAGATAAACAGAAACTGAGAAAGTTTGTTAAAAAGAGACCTTCCCTACAAAAAGGGATTCCTGTGGACTGACAGGAAAAATCAAGAGAGAGAGGTGTGGAGGAAAGAGTAGAAATCAAAAATATCAGCTAAGGTAACTAAAAAGGTAAAGAATAAGATATGCCATATAAAACATACGGAATAAAATGTTTGAAGTAAGTACTGCCTTTGCAGTAAAAACAATGAATATTAATGGATTAAACTCTCCAATCAAAAGACAAAGATTTTCAGAATTGTTTTTTAAAAAGCACATGATCCATCTATATGCTGTCTACAAGAGACTCACTTTACACCCTAGGGAGCAAACAGATTGAAAGTGAAAGGTTGGGAAAAGATATCCCACACAAACAGCAAACAGAAATGAGTGGTGGTAATTATGCTAATATCAGACAAAATAGACTTTAAATGCAAAAATGTTAAAAGAGACAAAGAAGACACTATATATTAATAAAATTGGCAATCCACCAAGAAGAAACAACAATCATAAATATTTATGCACCTAGCCAGGGTGTCCCAAAATACATGAGGCAAACACTGGCAACACTGAAGGGAGAAATAGACATCTCTACAATAATAGTTAGAGACTACAATACACCACTCTCATCTGTGGATAGAACATCTAGACAGAGGATCAATAAGGAAACAGATCTTGAATAATATGATCACCAAACTAGAACTAACAGACATATACAGAACATTGAACCCCCAAACAGCAAGATATACAATCTTCTCAAGTGTACATGAATCATACATGTTGGGGTCATAAATCAGGTCTCAATTAATGTAAAATGATTGAAATTATTGAAAACACTTTCTCTGATCATAAAGGAATGAAGCTGGAAATCAGTAACAGTTGGAGGCCTGGAAAATTCACAAATATATGGAGGTTAAAAAACATATTCTTAAACAATCAGTGGGTCAAAGAGGAAATTACAAGACAAATCAGTAAATATTTCAGACACATGAAAATGAGAACAAAACATATCAAAACTTATGGGATGCAGGGAAAGCAGAACTGAGAGGGAAATTTGTAGCTCAAAACACCTACATTTAAAAAGTAGAAAGAGCTACAATGGAAGACCTAACTACACACCTTGAGGAACTAGGAAAAAACAGGAAACAAACCTCAAAGCAAGCAGAAAAAAAAGAAATCACAAAGATTAGAGCAGAAATGAATGAAGTTGAGAATTAAAAAAAGGAGAATCAACAAAACCAAAAGTTGACTATTTGAGAAGAACAGCAAAATTGACAAACTCTTAGCTATACTTAATAAAAAGAGAGAGAAGATGCAAATAAATAAAATATAAAAAGATATGAGAGAGGGGACATTACTATTGTCCCACAGAAATAAAAAAAAATCATAAGAGGATACTATGAACAACTTATGCCAACAAATTAGATAACTAAGATGAAATGGACAAATTTCTAGAAATAAAAAACAACCAACACTGACTCAAAAAATATAAGACATTAACAAAATAATCACAGTAAAAAGATTGAATTAGTCATCCAAAACCTCCAAACAAAGAAAATCCCATGATCAGATGGCTTCACAAGGGAATTCTACCTATCATTTCAAGAATAATTAGTACCAATCCTCCTCAAATGCTTCAAAAAAATTGAAAAGGAAGGAACACAGCTTCACTCATTCTTTGAGGCCTACATCACCCTAATACCAAAGTCAGACAAAGATCTGATAAGAAAAGATAATTATAGACCAATTTCTCTAATGAATATAAATACAAAAATCCTCAACAAAATATTAGTAAATGAATCCACTGGCACACTAAAAGAATTATACCTCATGATCAAGTGGGCTTTATCTCAGTTATGCAAGAGTGGTTCAACACATGAAAATCAATTAGTGTAATACTTCACATTAACAAATCAAAGGGGAAAAAAACATGATCAGCTTGATTGATGCCTTTTCACAAAATCCAGCATCCTTTCTTGATAAAACACTCTGAAACATGGGAATTAAAGGAAACTTCCTTAACATGTAAAGGCCATATATGAAAACCCACAGCTCACTTAGTACTCAATATTTGAAAACCTTCCTTCTAAGGACTGGAAGAAGGCAAAGATGTCCACTGTCAATGTGGTTATTTAACATCATACTAGAAGTTCTAGCTAGAGGAATTAGGCAAGAAAAAGAAATAAAAAGCATAAAAATTAGAAATGAAGAAGAAAAACTCACTCTTTACAGATGACATGATCCCACATATAGAAGGTCCCCAAAAATCTTCAACAAAGTTATTTGACTTAATAAACGAGCTCAGAAAAGTGGCAAGATACAAGATCAACAAGCAAAAATCAGTAGTGTTTCCTTACACAAGTAAAGAGCATTCTGAAGAGGAAATCAAGAAAAAAATTCCGTTTACATTACAATAGCAATTAAAAGAACCAAATATCAAGGCATAAATTTAACCAAGGATGTAAAGGATCTGTATACTGAAAACTACAAAACGTTGCTAAAAGAAGTAAGGAAGCTCTAAGTAAATGGAGGGACATTCTGAGCTTATGGTTTGGAAGACTAAATATCATTAAGATGTCAATTCTACCCAAATTGATTTCCATATTCAAAGCAATTCCAATCAAAATTCCAACAGCTTACTTTGCAGAAACCAAAAAGTGAATTATCAAATTTATTTGGAAATGTAAGGGCCCCAAATAACCAAAAACAGCTTGAAAACGAAGATCTAAGTTGGAGGACTTTAAAACATATTACAAAGCTACAATGGTCAAAACAGCATGGTACTGGCATAAAGATTGATATATTGGCCGATGGAATCAAATCAAGAGTTCGGAAATAGGCACTCACATCTATGGCCAATTGATTGTTGACAAGGCAGCCAAGTCCACTTTACTGTGACAGAATATACTTTTCAACAAATGGTGCTGATGAACTGGATATTGATATGCAAAAGAATTAAAGAGGACCCTTATCTCACACATTAAACAAAATCTAACTCAAAATGCATCAAAGACCTACATGTAAGAACCAGTACCATAGCATTCATAGAAGAAAATGTAGGGAAGTTTCTTCAAGATATTGTGGTAGGAAATGATTTCCTATACTTTACACTGAAAACACAGCAATGAGAGAAAAAATAAGTAAATTAAATTCTGTTCTGCTTCAAAGGAGTTGGTCAAGAAAGTGAAAGGGAAACCTTCCCAATGGGAGAAAATTTTTGGAAATTACATATCCAATAATTGTTTACTATCCAGAATATATAAGAAATCTTACATCTCAACAATAAAAAGGCAAACAACTCAAAAAAATGGGCAAAAGTATGGAATAGAAACCTTTCCAACAATGAAATATAAATGGCTAAAAAGTACACAAAAATATGCTCAACATCACTAGCTATTAGGGAAATACAAGCCAAAACCATGAGATATCATTTCACATCTAATAGAATGGCCATTATCAAAAAATTATAAAAACAGAAAACAACAAGAGTTGGAAAGGATGTGTAAAAATATGAAAAATTATTCACTATGGGTGGGAATGTATAATGGTGCAGCCACTGGGGAAGAGTTTGGCAGTTACTCAGGAAGCTGAATATAGATTTGCCATTTGATCCTGCAATCCTACCACCAGATATATACTCGGAAGAACTGCAATCCAGGATGTGAACAGACATTTGCATTCTGATACTCATAGTGGTATTATTCACAACTGCCAAAAGATGGAAGCAACCCAAGGGTCCATCAACCAATTAATGGATAAACAAAATGTGGTATATACATATGTTGGAATATTATTCAGCTGTAAGTAGGAATGAAGTCATAATATATGTGACAACATGGATGAACCTTGAGGATATTATGTTGACTGAAATAAGTCAGACACAAAAGGACAAATATTGTATGGTCTCACTAATATGATACAATTATAATGAGCAAATTCTTTTTTTTTTTAAATCATTTTATTGAGATATATTCACATACCATGCAGTCATACAAAACAAATCATACTTTCGATTGTTTACAGTACCATTACATAGTTGTACATTCATCACCCAAATCAATCCCTGACACCTTCATTAGCACACACACAAAAATAACAAGAATAATAATTAAAGTGAAAAAGAGCAATTGAAGTAAAAAAGAACACTGGGTACCTTTATCTGTTTGTTTCCTTCCCCTATTTTTCTACTCATCCATCCATAAACTAGACAAAGTGGAGTGTGGTCCTTATGGCTTTCCCAATCCCATTGTCACCCCTCATAAGCTACATTTTTATACATCTGTCTTCGAGATTCATGGGTTCTGGGTTGTAGTTTGATAGTTTCAGGTATCCACCACCAGCTACCCCAATTCTTTAGAACCTAAAAAGGGTTGTCTAAAGTGTGCGTAAGAGTGCCCACCAGAGTGACCTCTCGGCTCGTTTTGGAATCTCTCTGCCACTGAAGCTTATTTCATTTCCTTTCACATCCCCCTTTTGGTCAAGAAGATGTTCTCCGTCCCACGATGCTGGGTCTACATTCCTCCCCGGGAGTCATATTCCACGTTGCCAGAGAGATTCACTCCCCTGGGTGTCTGATCCCACGTAGGGGGGAGGGCAGTGATTTCACCTTTCAAGTTGGCTTAGCCAGAGAGACAGGGCCACATCTGAGCAACAAAGAGGCATTCAGGAGGAGACTCTTAGGCACAAATATAGGGAGGCCTAGCCTCTCCTTTGCAGCAACCGTTAATGAGCAAATTCTTGAAGTTAAAATCCACAATATAGATTACCAAGTAATAGAATGAGGATTGAGATTGGGGATATGTTGCTTAATTTGCACAGAATTTTTAGTAAGTTTCATTGGAAATGTTTGGAAATGGATAGAGGTAATGGTAGCACATTATTGTGAGTGTAATTCACAGTGCTGAATTATTGATGTGATTGTGGTTGAAAGGGGACATTTAGGATTGTGTATGTTACCAGAAGGAAAGTATAAAACATGGAATTCTATAACTAGGTGAACCTGTTATGGACAATGACTTGTTAATAGTACAAATATAAGAATATTCTTACCTGATCTAGAACAAATGTATGTCACTATTTTAAGGTGTTAATAAAAAGGTGATATATGGGAAAATACAACTAATGCAAACTATGGACTATAGTTAGTAGTATTATTGTAATATTCTTTCATAAATTGTAACAAAACTCTACTAATGTTTCAATAATAGGGGAGTATATATGTTATGGGATTTTTTTCAGAGTAATGAGAACATTCTCAAATTGATTGTGGTAGTGAATGTACATCTCTGTGATTATACTGAGAACCATTGGTTGTACACTTTGGATGAATTGTATAGTTTGTGAATGAAACTGTTTAAAAAATAGTATAATTATAAAAGAGTGCTATCATTAATTTTAAGAAATATTCCACACCAATGCAAGGTGTTGGTGATGGGGTGTTGGATGGGAATCCTGTATTATTCATATGCAACTTCTGTAATAAAACATTTTTGAATTACCAAAGAAAAAATCATATAAAAGCATATACAGGGACATGGCAGTAAGCCATATCAAAGAGTAGTTAGAATTCTAAAAGTACATTAGAAATTCTGTATTTGAAAACTGCTACAACACTGCAAAGCAAATATTCACAGGCTTAGTAATAGAATTTAAAATTAAAGATCACTATTTTTATTCGAAGCTTCAGATGAAACAATAATTAATCATGGAGATAATTATAAATAAATGTTCCTTATAATTGAAGATATAACAGTAGAATGCCTAAACAAGCAATTCAAATTATGCTAATTAAAAACCCACTTTCAGTTTCTTGTACAACCTTCACAAGTTACAAAAATTTCAAAGGAAACATTAAAATGTCATCATATAAATTTATATTTAAAATTAAATTCCAGGCTTACAGGAAAATAATTTGTATGGCAGTTAAATCTTTTTTTAAAAATTGTTCTGCAAGAATTGTCATTTTTAGATATACTAGAATTTAATTTAGAATTTATCAGATATCTATACCAATGTTGTCACAATCTATGTAATATTCATAACCATTCCATAACAGTTGCATCATCACAATGATCCTTCTCAAATTTAAAAATTATCAACAATTATTTGCAATCTGCATCCACTAAGAGTGACTGACACTGGAGTGTGGGGCAAGATGGCAGCATAGAGAGGTGTGGAATTTAGTTAGTCCTCTAGAAAAACTAGTAAATCACCAGGAATAACTAGTAAATAGTCTGGAACAACTGTTGGGGGACATCCATGACTGTTCACATATCGTACACCAGCCTGGAATGGGTGGAACAGCTGAGATCACAGCATAAAAGCTGTAAGTGAAAACAAGAACTGGTGCCCCTCACAACAGCATGGCAGGCTGGGCTGCAAAACCTTGCTGTGGGGGAAAGAAGCAGTCCCTGCCAAGAACAAGGGAATGTAGCCCAACCAAGCTCCAACTGCAGTTTTAATTAACAAACATGGATGGCTTAATATAAGCTATGAGCACAGATAAACCCCTAACAAACAGGAAAGTACCCTTAGGTCACTCCCAGTGGAGAGGAGTTGGAGCTGGTGGAAAAAAAAAAATAAAGGCTTTTGAGATGGCTGAGCTTGGAATACTGGAAAACAGTTATCTCCCAAGAAAAGGAGTACAGAGGACTGGGTAATATCTTTGTTTGACAGGCGAAACTGGAGGGCTGGGGACTGGCTCTGAAAAGGGACTTTCTCTCTTTTTCCTTTTTTTCTCTCAATCTCAGTAGCTCATTGGAGAAAGTCTCAGGCATTTTGAGTTCTCAGTGCTGACCCAGGCAAGGGTGGAGTTAACAGAGACAGAGAGACAAAGGAGGAATTCAAGTGTAGAAGATAACTCCCTATGAGGTTTATCTTCCCTAAGAAAAGCAGGGCAGGGACCAGCTCAAGTGGCTGCCATCCCTTCAGAACTCAGACCCCAGAGACTGGGGGAAAACAAACAATTAAACCAGAAACTACTTAAGATTTGTTTCTGACACCTGCTTCCATGACCAGGACAGGGACTGCTGAAAATTAAAGGGACCACACATCTTTACACCAGTGGGGAGTGATGGGTTGACAGGCACCACCTGCTGGGCAGGATGGGAAAAGCACAGCATCTAGAGACCTCACAGGAAAGCATGTCAGTCTTCTAGGACTCACCCTCAGGGAAACGTGATACTGAATACAGCCTCCTCATGAGACCTGAGCCCCTGTTGTCTGGGAAAATCTGATCAGGATAATCAAGGAAACCAGATGCCTAGACAACAGAAAACAACAAATTACACTAGGAAAAATGAAGATATGTCCCAGTCAAAGGAAAAAACTTACACTTCAACTGAGATACACAAATTGAAGCAAATAATTAAAGATCTTCAAATAAATGTTAACTCAATTCAAAAACTAATTTGATGAGTTGAGGTAAGATATGGTAAAAGAGATGAGGGATGTAAAGAAAGCATTGGGTGAACATAAGGAAGAAATCAAATGATTGAAAAAATTGGCAGAACCTATGAAAATAAAAGGCACAACACAAGAGATAAAAAACACAATGGAATGACTCCCGGGGAGGAATGTAGACCCGGCATCGTGGGACGGAGAACATCTTCTTGACCAAAAGGGGGATGTGAAAGGAAATGAAATAAGCTTCAGTGGCAGAGAGATTCCAAAAGGAGCTGAGAGGTCACTCTGGTGGGCACTCTTACGCACACTTTAGACAACCCTTTTTAGGTTCCAAAGAATTGGGGTAGCTGGTGGTGGATACCTGAAACTATCAAACTACAACCCAGAACCCATGAATCTCGAAGACAGTTGTATAAAAATGTAGCTTATGAGGGGTGACAGTGGGATTGGGAATGCCATAAGGACCAAACTCCACTTTGTCTAGTTTATGGATGGATGTGTAGAAAAGTAGGTGAAGGAAACAAACAGACAAAGGTACCCAGTGTTCTTTTTTACTTCAATTGCTCTTTTTCACTCTAATTATTATTCTTGTTATTTTTGTGTGTGTGCTAATGAAGGTGTCAGGGATTGATTTAGGTGATGAATGTACAACTATGTAATGGTACTGTAAACAATCGAAAGTACGATTTGTTTTGTATGACTGCATGGTATGTGAATATATCTCAATAAAATGAAGATAAAAAAAAACACAATGGAGACATATAACAGCAGATTTCAAAAGGCAGAAGAAAAGATTCATGAACTGGGGAACAAGATACCTGAAAACCTACACATAAAAGAGCAGATAGGGAAAAGAATGGAAAAATATGAGCAACATGTCAGGGAATTAACTGACAACATGAAGCACAAGAATGTACATGTCATGTGTGTCCCAGAAGGAGAAGAGAAGGGAATGGGCAGAAGCAATAATGAAGGAAATAATCACTGAAAAATTCCCATCTCTTATGAGAGACATAAAATTACAGATCCAAGAAATGCAGTGTACCCCAAAGAGAATAGATATGAATAGACCTACATCAAGACACTTAATAATCAGATTATCAAACATCAAAGACAGAGAGAATCCTGAAAGCAGCAAGAGAAAAGTCATCCATCACATGCAAGGGAAGCCCAATAAGACCATGTGCAGATTTCTCAGTAGAAACCATAGAGGCAAGAAGGCAGTGCTGTGATATATTTAAGATACTGAAAGAGAAACACAACCAACAAAGAATTTTATATCCAGCAAAACTCTCCTTCAAATGTAAGGGAGAGTTTATTCTCAGACAAACAGACAATGAGAGAGTTATGAACAAGATACATGCTTTACAGGAAATACTAAAGGGAGTGCTACAGACAGATAGGAAAAGACAGGAGTGAGAGCTTTGGAACACAATTTTAGGTTATGGTAGCACAATAATGTAAATACACTAAACAAAGATGAATGTGAGTATGATTCAAAGAGGAAGGTTAGGGGCATGTGGGACACCAGAAAGAAAGAAGGAAGATAAAGACTGGAAATGTATAACTTAGCAAAATGTAGGGCAGTCAATGATTGTGATAAAGTGTACAAATATGCTTTTACATGGGGGAGAACAAATGAATGTCAATCTTGCAAGTTGTTAAAAAAAGGGGTGGTATTGGGGGAAAACACTATCAATGCAAACTAGAGTCTATAGTTAACAGAAACATCATATTATGCTTTCTTTAATATAACAAAGCCAAATGCCTATAAGAGGGGGATATAAGGAAGGGGTATAGGATTCTTGGCATTGGTGTTTTTGTCTGACTTTTTAATTTTTACTTTATTTTAATTTTACCTTTTTTTGCCTTTTAACTGTCATTTTTTTTCTTTCTTTTTCCTTTTCTTGTCTTTCTACTTTTTTGACTCTTTCTCTTTCTTTGTGGAAGAAATGGAAATGTCCTTATATAGGTAGTGGTGATGAATGCATAACTACATGATTATACAGGGAACCACTGATTGTTTACCTAGCATGGAATTTACAGTGCATGAATAAAACTGTCTTAAAAAATATAGGTTACTGGATGAACCTTGATGATATTATGTTGAGTGAAATAAGTCAGACAAAAAAGGACAAATATTGTATGTCTCACTGATATGAACTAACTATACTATGTAAACTCATGGACATGAAATATGGGTTACAGGATATAGAATGAGGCTAAAGAATGAATGGGAAGTGTTTGCTTATTATGTGCAGAATATTTAAATGGGTTGAACTTAAGCATTTGGAAATGGACAGAGGTGACGGTAGCATGTTATTGTGAACACAGCTAACAGTACTGAATGGTGTGTGAATGGGGTGGAAAGGGGAAGCTTAGAGTCATGTATGTCACCAGAAGGAAAGTTGAAAGTTAAAACATGGGAATGTATAACACAGTGAATCTTGTGGTGGACAATGTCTGTGATTAAATGTACAAATATTAGAAATTTCTTTCATGAACTAGGACAAATGTATGATGCTATTACTACAAGTTGATAATAGAGGGGTATATGGGGGAAAATGTACCTATTGCAATCTATGTACCACAGTTAGTAATATTTTAATATTCTTTCATCAACAGTAACAAATGTACTATACCAATACTATTAGTCAATAATGGAGGGGGGGTTTAGGGGTATGGGAGGATTTGGTTTTTCTTGTTTATTTTTATTTCTTTTCTGGAGTAAAGGAAATGTTCTAAAATTGATCATGGGTATATATGCACAACTATGTGATGTGAGCTGGTGATTATATACTGTGGATGGTTTGTATGGTGTGTGAATATATCATGTAAACTTGCATTTTAAAAAAGAACAGTGACTGACATTGCTTTTCATATGATCAATTGAAAATGAATCTGTTAATGTATAGATTCTGATGACCTAATAAATGAATTTACAGAAAATAAGGTAGAAAAGGTATCATATTAATAGCTATGTAATGTATTATGTTCCATAAAATTATTACACCAAAATATTATTTTGTTGCCTTTTGTAAGTTTTTGTTGTTACTCTTGCATTATTATTACCTTTCTAGGGTTTTATAAGAAATCAAATATTTTTAAAGGAAAAAAGCTTTATATTTTAGTATCTCAAACTATTTTTATTTTATTTTATTTTTATAAAATATAAAATATAAAAAATATAAAAAGCTTTATATTTTAGTATCTTAAACTATATTTTACTGCTTTTTGAACAAAGGTGCCACATTTTCATTTACACTTGGCCTCACAAATTTGTAGTACGCCCTGCTTGCAAGTTTTGCCATGTAGTAAGAGAAACAGAGAACATCTTAGCCCTCCTATTAAGAAATCTGTATCTTTAACAGATATAGCATTAAGAAAAAGAAGCTGTGTAATGTTGTATTTAGTTTTCTTGCCTGTCCATGATATTTTCCCAGCCTTGTTTCTTATAAAAAGGAGTGAACATGTGACTCAGGCTTAGAAAGTCACAGTAATCTAGGTTTGTGACACCAGGGACTGGACCTGGGATGAGTATGCCATCTAAATCAGACCAATCAGGGTCTATGCTGGGTTGAATATGTTATGTGCCCCATTAAAGACTATGTTCATTTTGTCCACTCTTGTGGGGGCAGACCTATTGTGGTTGGGAAATTTGATCAGATTATTTCCATGGAGATGTGACTTCACCCACTCAAGATGGGTCTTAATTAGTTTACAGGAGTCCTTAAGAGCTCAAGGCAAGTGAGAGTTCAGAGCCAACAAAGACCCAGAAACTTGTAGATGCAGACACAAAGACATTTGAAGATGCTACGCTAAGAGATGAAGCCCAGAGCTTGCACTGGAGAAGCTAAGGAGAACCCAAAGAAACTTAGAGAAACTTAGAGAAAGCCAGTTTCAGTCAGAAACTGAAAGCAATGCAACCTGGGAGCAAAGGGCCAACAGACACCACCCATATGCCTTTCCAGCTGATGGAGGTGTTCCGGATGCCATCAGCCTTTCGTAAGTGAAGGTATCCTCTTGCCTTAATTTGGATACTTTTATGACCTTAGAACTGTAAAGTTGTAACATAATAAATCCCCTTTATAAAAGCCAATCCATTTCTGGTATATTGCATTCTGACAGCTTTAGCAAACCAAAAGAGATTTTAGTGCCAGAGAATTTGGGTGTTGTGATTTGCAAATACCAAAATTGCTGAAATGGCTTTATAAATGACTAAGTGGAAGATTCTAGAAGAATTGTGAAGAGTTTGACAGAAGAGGCCTAGATTGCTTTGAAGAGACTGTTGATAGAAATATTGGCCCTAAAGACACTTCTGATGAGACCTTAGACGAATTGGAAGGAAGGTGATCCTTGTTTTAAAGTAGAAGAGAATTTGGCAAAATTGAGTCCTTGTGTTGGATTGGAGGCAGAATTTGAAAGCAACAAGTTGGGACATCTAGCTGAGGAAATTTACAAACTAAATGTGGAAAATGCAGTCTGGCTTCTTCTTGTAGCTTATAGTAAAATGCAAGAGGAAAGAGATATGCTGAGAACTGAACTCTTGGGTACAAAGAAATAACAAATTGATTGTTTGGAAAATTCTGGGCTTCTAGAAAGTGATATCCCAGAGGATAGTGCCACACACGAAGATTTAACAAAACCTGGAACCAGCAAGCCATTTCAATACAAGCCAGGACTGGTGATGGAGTTTATCCAGGAAGGATTAGTGCAAAGCCATATTATCTCATGATTTTGACCCCCGTATGTGGCATTCCAAGCCAACAATTTTCTTGCAAGTTATATATAAATGGAACCACTGCCAGTCCAAACTAAAAGGGACAGAAAAGGGACAGATTGAAGGAAGAATTGCTTCAAAGGCAAAGCCATGGAAGCTCAGGTTGGGAGTTGGGAAAACTGGGGCCAGGAGAGTGGACCCACACATGCATGTGGATAGGGAGAGTTTGCCCTGGAGTTTAAGAGTATTGTTGCCTAAGGATTATCAGATGCCTGAGGAAATGAGGGGAGCTTGTCCATCTGTTGTTTGGAAAGAGTGTTGCAGCCTGAGGATCTGGAGAAGGTGGAGCACATTCCCTGGAGATTAGGGAGAACCTGGCCACCATCCCACTTTTAAGAGAGGGGAAAGACTGCCCTGGAGATGGCAGAGAGCCCAGGTGGTGCCTTTATGCTTGAGGAGGGTGAGGCCAAGAACAAGGTGGTCTCCCCAATTCTTGGATATGTTGCAGCCAACACACCAGCATTTAGAGAGAACAGGGCCACTGCATAAGCCTTTGGAAAGGGTGGAATGGCTGCTCTCTTAAGCCCTGAGGATAAAACATCATTCTATAAATGACTCTCAGATTTTGAAATCTAATGGAGTTTACCCTGCAGGTTTTAGGCACTGTTTGCATCCCATGAACCCTGTTTTCTCCCTATGGCAATGAGAATGTTTATCCTGTGACTTCATTACTTTCTATATTGGAAGCAGATAACTTGTCCTAAGTTTCACATGTCCACAACCAGAGGGAAATTTTCCTTTGGACAAACCATGCCTGTTACTGATTTTGATAAGACTTTGTACTTACCTATTGTTTCTGAAATGATTTAAGCTTTGGTGATATTGTGAAGGAATGAATGTATTTTCCATATGCTAATAACATGTCTTTTGGGGGCCCACAGGGTGAATGTGCTGGTTTGAATCTGTTATGTACCCCATAAAAGAGTATGCTCTTTTAAGCCACTCTTGTGGGGGTAGACTTATTGTGGGTAGGACCTTTGGTTAGATTATTTCCATGGAAATGTGACCCCTCCCATTAAGGTGGGTCTTAATTAGTTTACTAGAGTCCTTATTTGAGCTCATGAAGAGAGAGTTCAGAGCTGACACAGACACAGACACTTGGAGATGCAGACAGAAAGACGTTTGGAGATGCTAAGTTAGATAGAACCCAGAGTTTGCCCCAGAGAAGCTAAGTGAGAAGCCACAGTCACTTAAAGAGAAAGCCACTGGAATCAGAAGCTGAAAGGCATGCAACCTGAGAGTAAAGGAGAAGCAGATGCCAGTCACATGCCTTCCCAGCTGACAGAGGTGTCCTGAACACAATCAGTCTTTCTTCAGTGAAGGTATCCTTTTGTTGATGCCTTAGTTTGGACACTTTTATGGCCTTAGAACTGTAAAGTTGTGACCTAATAAATTCCCTTTATAAAAGCCAATCCATTTTGGTATATTGCATTTTGGCAGCTTTAGCAAACCGAAAGAGGATCCTTCTTTGGGACTATTCATTTGGAGGTGATGAGGAAGTGTCTCTCTTCCTCTAGTCAAGGAACTATAAGGAGATCAAGGAAATTTTTTTAACTTTATCAAAAAATTAAAAAAAACAATCAAAAAATTTCTAATGAAACCAAAACAAAGGAATAAAAAAAACAAATAACCAAAAATAAATACATTGCTTCCAACATGTTCCGATCATACCCCAAGAAAATTAACAAACTATAACCAAAGGAATAAGAAAAACAAATAACCTAAAACAAATAAAGTGCTGTCAACTTGTTCCTACTATACCTCCCAAAAATTAACAAACCATAGTCATTCCTGAGCATTCCCATAACATTAAGTTTACCCTCCATAACTTGTCTGTTCTTATTAGATTACCATTCCCCCTTCACTATTTGCTCTCTATAGCTATGTCCCCTACATTCTACAATATAAATCATTTATTTTACATTTTTCACTGAGTTCACATTAGTGGTAATATACAATAACTCTTTTTGTGCCTGGCTTATTTCACTGAGCATTATGTCTTCAAGATTCATCCATGTTGTCATATGTTTCATGACCTCATTCCTTCTTACTGCCATATAGTATTCCATCATGTGTATATACCAGATTTTGTTTATCCACTCACCAGTTGAAAAACATTTGGATTGTTTCTATCTCTTTGCAATTGTGAATAATGCTACTATGAACATTGGTGTGCAGATATGTGTTCATGTCACTGATTTCAGATCTTCTGGGTATATACCAAGAAGTGAATTTGCTGGATTGAAGGGTAACTCTATATCTAGTTTTCTAAGGAACAGCAAGACTGTCTTCCAGAGTGGCTGTACCGTTATACAGTCCCACCAACAATGGATAAGAGTTCCAATTTCTCCACATCCTCTCCAGCATTTGTAGTTTCCTGTTTGTTTAACGACAGCCAATCTAATTGCTGTGAGATGATATTTCATTATGGTCTTAATTTGAATCTCTCTACTAGCTAGTGAAGATGAACAGTTTTTCTCGTGTTTCTTGGCCATTTATATTTCCTCATCAGAGAACAGTTGCTTCATATCTTTTGCCCATTTTATAATTGGGCTATCTGTACTATTGTCATTGAGTTGTAGGGTTTCTTTATAAATGCAAGATATCAGTCTTTTGTCAGATACATGGTTCCCAAATATTTTTTTCCCATTGAATTAGCTACCTCTTCACCATTTTGACAGATTCCTTTGAGGTACAGAAGCTTTTAAATGTGAGGATTTCCCATTTATCTATTTTTTCTCTTGTTGCTTATGCTTTGGGAGTAAGGTCTAAGAAGTGATGTCCTAATACAAGGTTTGAAGATGTTTCCCTACCTCATCTTCTAGGAGTTTTATAGTACTGCATCATATTGAGGTCTTTAATCCATTTTGAATTAAATTTTGTGTAGGGTGTGAGGTAGGGGTCCTCTTTCATTCTTTTGTATATGGATATCCAACTCTCCCAGTCCCATATGTTGAATACACTATGTCCAAGTTAAGTGGTTTTGGGGGTCTTATCAAAGATCAGTCAACCATAGATCTGGGCGTCTATTTCTGAATTCTCAATTTGATTCCATTGATCAGTATGTCTATCTTTGTGCAAGTACAATGCTGTTTTGACTACTGTGGCTTTCTAACAAGCTTCAAAGCCAGGGAGTGTAAGTCCTCCTGCCTCATTTGTCTTTTTGAGACTGTTTTTAGCAATTTGAGGCATACTTCCCTTCCAAATGAATTTGACAACCAGCTTTTCCAAGTCTGCAAATTAGGTTGTTTGCATTTTGATTGGAATTGTATTGAATCTGTAGATGAGTTTGGGTAGAATTGACAACTTAATGACATTTGGCCTTCCTATCCATGAACAAGGAATATTTTTCCATCTTTTTAGGTCCTCTTCTATTTCTTTTAGTAAAGTTATGTAGTTTTCTATAAATAGGTCTTTTACATCCTTGGTTAAGTTTATTCCTAAGTACTTGATTTTTTACTTGGTATTGAGAATGGAATTATTTTCTTGAGTGTCTCTTCAGTTAGGTCATTTCTGGTGACTTTAGAGCATTAATCTTGTATCCTGTTACTTTGTTAAATTTGCTTAGCTCAAGTAGCTGTGTTGTCAATTTCCAGATACAAGATCATATCATCTGCAAATAATGACAGCTTTACTTCTTCCTTTCCAATTTGTATGCCTTTTATTTCTTTGTCTTGCAAGATTGCTCTGGCTAACACTTCTAGCACTATGTTGAATAACAGTGGTGACAGAAGGCATCCTTGTCTCATTCCTGATCTTAGAGGGAAAGCTTTCTGTCTCTCCTCATTGAGTACCATGCTGGCTGTGGCTTTTTCCTATATGCCTTTACATATTGAGGAACTTTCCTTCAATTCCTACCTTTTGAAATGTTTTTATCAAAAAGGATGCTGGATTTTGTTGAATGCTTTTTCAACATCTATTGAGATGATCATTTGATTTTTCCCTTTTGATTTGTTAATGTATTGTATTACATTGATTTTCTTATGTTGAACCATACTTGGTTGCCTGGAATGAACCACACTTGGTCACAGTGTATGATTTTTTTAAAATGTCTTTGGATTCAATTTGCAAGTATTTTGTTGAGGATTTTTGCATCTATATTCATTAGGGAGATTGGCCGGTAGTTTTCCTTTTTTGTAGCATCTTTGCCTGGTTTTGGTATTAGATTGATGTTAGCTTCATAAAATGAGTTAGGTAGTGTTCCATTTTCTTCAATGTTTTGAAAGAGTTTGAGTAAGATTGGTGTCAGTTCTTTCTGGAAAGTTTGGTAGAATTCCCCTGTGAAGCCATCTGGCCCTGGGCATTTATTTGTGGGAAGCTTTTTGAGGACTGATTGGATCTGTTTGCTTGTGATTGGTTGGTTGAGGTCTATTTCTTCACTGGTCAGTCTAAGTTGTTCATGTGATTCCAGGTAATTGTCCATTTCCTCTA